>NC_134687.1:171855126-172177626 GCF_050947455.1 Rhinoderma darwinii
CCGATTGGACTACGTCTTTCGATTCGTTGGACTACTGCGTAGATCTACGTTTTTTCACATTTTAATAAAATGGTTAACGAGGGTTTTGTTGGGGATTTCTTATTTCAATAAAAAAAAATTGTCTTTGTGTTTTTTTTTCAAACTTTATTAGTGCCTAGATAATGGTAGTTGGCTGATTGACAGCGTCCATTATTAAGGCGGTACTTAGTGTTAGCCGGTGCAGAGGCTAGCACTAACCACTCATTATTACCCCGGTACCCACCACCACCAGGGGTGCCGGGAAGAGCTTGGTACGATCCAGTACCCGACCATCTGTTGTGATGGTCGGGTACTGGGGCGGCCGTAGGCTGGTATTATGAGGCTGGGAAGGGCCAAAAACAGTGGACCTTCCCACCCTTGTAATGCTAGGCTGCTGCTGCTGTGTTGTATCGGGCTGGTTATAAAAATGGGGGGGACCCCCACGTCGTGTTTTTGTAAAATTTAACAATAGACGTTGGGTCCCCCACATTTTTAATAACCAGCCATATACAAGGCCGCAGCAGTCTGGCATTACACGGGTGGGAGGGGCCACTGGTTTAGTACATTCCCAGGCTAATAACACTGTGTTTGTGGCTGGTTATGATAAATTGGGTGGAACCCCATGTCTTTTTAATAAAAATAATAAATAAATAATAAAAAAAAATGACGTGGGGTCCCCCCCATTTTTATAACCAGCCAGATACAACACAGCAGCAGCAGCCTAGCATTACAAGGGTGGGAAGGTCCACTGTTTTTGGCCCTTCCCAGCCTCATAGTACCAGCCTGCGGCCGCCCCAGTACCCGACCATCACAACAGATGGTCGGGTACTGGATCGTACCCAGCTCTTCCCGGCACCCCTGGTGGTGGTGGGTACCGGGGTAATAATGGTGTTTAGTGTTAGCCTCTGTACCGGCTAACACTAAGCCTCCCCTTAGTAATGGACCTTGTCACTCAGACAGCGGCCATTACTAAAGTGGTAGTAATAAAACTTGAAAAGAAAAGACAAAGATATAGATAAAATATTTTATTGAAATAAAGCACCCCCAACACAACCCTCATTAACCATTTTATTGATGAAAAAAAACACGTCATCTAAGTAGTCCTCGAAACCGACGTAGTCCAAACACCAAACCTGTAAAAAATCAAAAATATAAAAAAAAAAATGAAATAAAACATGTCGTAGGCTTACTTTCACTTTCATGTGTGATACTGACTGTTATACCATGTATAGAAGCCTGTGGCAAAGTTGGCTTAGATACAGGGTGCCAGCAGACAGTATCATACATGGCCATACAGACATATATACAAACAAACATACATACATACATGCAAACATACATGCACGTATACACATACAAACATGACAACATACATACATGAAAACATACATACAAACATACATACATGCAAACATACCTACATGAAAACACATACATGAAAACATACACACATACAAACATGACAACATACATACATACATGCAAACATACATACATGAAAACATACATACATGCAAACATACATGCACATATACACATACAAACATGACAACATACATACATGAAAACACATACATGAAAACACAAACATGACAACATACATACAAGAAAACATACATACGTGCAAACATACATACATGAAAACATACATACATGCAAACATACATGCACATATACACATACATGCACATACATACATACATACATACAAGCAAATATACATACAAGCAAACATACATACATGCAAACATACATACATACAAGCAAGCAAGCATACATACATACATACATACATACAAGCAAACATACATACAAGCAAACATACATGCACATATACATGCACATATACACATACAAACATGCAAACATACATACATACAAGCAAACATACATACAAGCAAACATACGTATATGCAAACATACATACATGCAAACATACATACAAGCAAACATACATACAAGCAAACATACATACAAGCAAACATACATACATGCAAACATACATACATACATACATACAAGCAAACATACATACCTACAAGCAAACATACATACAAGCAAACATACATACAAGCAAACATACATACAAGCAAACATACAAGCAAACATACATACAAGCAAACATACAAACATACATACATACATACAAGCAAGCATACATACATACATACAAGCAAGCATACATACATACATACAAGCAAACATACATACAAGCAAAAATACATGCACATATACACATACATGCACATATACACATACAAATATGCAAACATACATACAAGCAAACATACATACAAGCAAACATACATACATGAAAACATACATGCACATATACACATACATGCACATATACACATACAAACATGACAACATACATACGAGAAAACATATACATACATACACACATACATACATACATACCAACATACATAACAACATACATTCAAAAATAAACTCACCTAAGACGTTCCCACGAAGAGCTGAACGGTCCCGTCACTTTTCTTCTCCCATTCACAATAACAGAGCGGTGGGCGCAGATGAAGTAATCACGTGGGCCTGATATGATTACGTCATCTGCGCCACAACGCATTGTTACTATGAATGCGAGCGGCGCCAAGAAGAAGGAAGATGGCAAGTGACGGGACCGTTCAGAGCGCCGTTAGAACGTCTTAGGTGATTATTATTTTATTTTATATATTTTTAGTTGTTCGCCGGATGCTGATGCAGCACCGATGCAGCGGGTACAAAAATGTAGTGACAGGGTGGGGGAGGGAAAAGTGGCTTGCCGAAACGGGGTGAATGTAGTGTAGTGTAGTGTACAGTACATTCACGGTAAGTTCGTCTCAATCGGGCTTACCATGCCCGCTTGAGACGAACATTCTCCCGATGTTGCTAGAACTACAGTATCTAGCAACATCGGGAGCGCGCACACTGCAGAGCGGAGCGGCTTGATTGACATCGAGCCGCTCACGCCCCTTTTTAGAAAAGATAACCAGCACTTGCTGAGTTATCAAGTGTAAAAAAAAGGCACTTAGGAAATGAATTTTAAATTTTTTTTAACACCAAATGTTTTAAAATTCATTTCCTGCTTAGAATGTATAAAAAAAAAAATTTGAGTCAACTTGGGACAACCCCTTTAACCATTTGGTCTTCTTTTGCATATTTTTTGTCTAGCTGTAAGCAAAACTTTGAAGTGCCCTTTTTTCTACCATTTCTGATCCCTTCTTTCTAAGCATTGGTGGTAGTCCAAGTTGTCAGATAACTATTATCAGCAACTTATGGCATACACTAGGGATATGTCATAAATTCATAGGAAGATCCCTTCATTTTAAAGGTAGTGGTGGGCCTCGCACAGCATATGTTGCACACATGGTTACTGATTCAAATTAAAGGCTATGGAAACCATTGTGAATGATAAATCAATATACCTGCATGTTACTGTGTCCCTGCAGAAAAAAAAAGTTGCACTTATCTGTTTTATGCAATTAGCTTTCCTTTTTAGGGCTTCAGCAGCTGTCATAACCAGTTTGCAACCTTTTCTTCATTCAAACTTCTTCTCTAGGGCGTTCCCTAGCACTGGTCACATGTCCTCTTCTCTAGGGGCATTTCTCAGAACTGGTCACATGTTCTCTTCTTTGGGGGCTTTCCCCAGCACCGGTCACATGTTCTCTTATCTGGCTGTGAGGATTTCTCATGCACGAGCACAGCCTTCTCTCTGCTCTCCCCCTCCCTTCTGCTGCTTCTGAGGCTGTTTTACATTACCACGCCCAGTTACACAGCATGTCTATGTATTTCCCATGCCCCCCCCCCCCTCCTCTGAGCTTCTGCTCACGATCTTCTCATTACACTGCAGCTCTCTGCTAACACAGGGGAC
Source organism: Rhinoderma darwinii (assembly GCF_050947455.1). Taxonomy (NCBI): domain Eukaryota; kingdom Metazoa; phylum Chordata; class Amphibia; order Anura; family Rhinodermatidae; genus Rhinoderma; species Rhinoderma darwinii. The sequence goes on from NC_134687.1 coordinate 171,859,019, forward strand.
ACATTGCACTGTGCATGCCTAGCTATCTGTGGTTGGGAGAGATCGCTGGGCATGCACTGTAGTCCTCAGTGAAGAGGAGAAAGTGGCTGCTGACTGAAAGGGAACTGTTCTCATCTGCACAGCACATACCAGTGAGTAGGTCCTTGCACATATGCAGATGTCACACTAAATGCTCGTTCATGAGTCTACAAAGGAGGAGCTCCTGAGTTTGCCAATAGGGAGCTGACTGACGGATCAGAGAGAAAACTGAATAGAGCAGCTGGCCATGTACTGAAATACACTGCGGCTACATAAGACAAACGGTAGACAATTTTTATCCCGTTAGTGACCGCCCCATAGTGTTTTTACGGCGGCCACTAACGGGCTTTATTCTGATGCAGTAGCCTTTTTACGGTGCTGCATCAGAATAAATAAATAGAGCAGGGAGCCGTTAAATCTCCCTGCTCTCAGCTACCAGAGGTAGCCGAGGGCTGGGAGCATCCCTACTCGAACGGGCGAGGTCGATATCAGTATTAATCTCGCTCGTTCAACCCTTCAGATGCGGAGCTCAATAGCGAGTGCCGCATCTGAGTGGTTTTGGAGAGAGTGAGGGAGCAGGGTGTTGGTGTCTTCTATGGCAGCCGGGGGGCCTAACAAAGGCCCCAATGCCCCAGTTAATGCCTGCTAGGTTTTACACGGACAGGCAGTAATACACTGCAATACAGAAGTTTGTTGCAGTGTATTATAATAGCGATTTTACCTAGTGGGACTGGTAAAAAAAGTAAAACAAAAAGTTAATAAAGTTAATTAATAAAAAGGTAAAAAAAAAATGAAAAACCCGCATTTTCCCCTTACAAACTTCTTTACTAGTAAAAAAGTTACACATATTTGGTATTGCCGTGTCCGTAACAACCCCAACTATAAAGTTATTGCATTATTTAACCTGCTCGGTGAATGCTGTAAAAAAAAAAAAACACTGCAAAAATTGCTGTTTTAAAAAAAATTTGATAAAAAGTGATCAAAAAGTCACAAGGTACCAAGTCCTGTACATCATCATCCTCTTCTGTCTTCTGCACTTCACTGACTGTCACACTTAGGGTAACCCACACAGTTGTGGAGTCAGACTGTACGATGGTGTCCAGTGGGGAATTTATTATTACTCACCTCCTGTTCACTTACTTGTCTTCCGTTGTTAACACTTGGATACTGCTGACTGGTTCACTCGGGTCTTTGGCCTTTGACGATTGCTGATGTCAGCAGGACTATTATCTGTCAGACACCGGGCTGTACACAGCACTTTGTACTGTTAGCCTGGGGTGAGTTCCCTCATAGGCAGATTAGCGAAGTTTTATTATGACTGCCACTACATCTCAGTGATGGAGTTGATTGTTTTGAAGTCTTTGATTTATGTTTGTTGGCACTTGCTGGATACCCAACCTTTGTCAATTGTTCATGTTCATCTGGGGATAACATCAACATCTATATACTCTATAAAATTGTTCAATAAAAGTTACAAACCCTTAAACTAAATCAAATAAACACCTTTCTATATATTAAAAAAACAAAAAACTTCTCTGTCCCACTGGACAGGGTATGTTAAAAAATGTGCAGCTACTGGGTACATTGTATTTTTCACTTGGTGTAACACTTTTCTGTAGGATTTGTACCTTGATCTGAGCTAATTAGCTGTAACAGCTCCCCCCACACACAGAAATATTCATAGATACTATATACTTTATCTGAAAACCAGTTTGTTTTTTTCTTACCTTTTCAGAGCAAATGAACACCCTTAGGCTACGTTCAGATGAGCGTAGCTAACCTCGAACGTGAATAAATGCAGCTTTTCACGTGCGAGGCTCACCCATGCGGGACGCATTTTCACGCATCCCCCATAGACTAGAGTCTATGGAGGGAAGCGTGTCACACAGGAAAATAGGACATGTCCTATTTTTACATGGACCCTTAACACGCTCCATTGAAAAGGTTGTGTGAGCGGCTCCATTGAAATACATGAGTCCGTGTGACGGCAGTTGTTTTAACGGCCATCACATGGACGAGATACACGCTCGTCTGAACGATCCCTTTCACACATACCTAATATCTTAGGCAGCTAAATTTAAAAAAATTGTATTCTCTGGAAGGTCCCTCCGTGGGAGGCGGGTGTGCTCGATGAGGTTGGCACTGGTCTGCCAGGACTGTTCTGTAGGCAAATCAAACAGCTCCAACAGAATTTAGCGGCAACAGCTATAAAACCTAGGACATACCAATCAGATCTTACCAAACTTATCTTTGCAGTCTTGGAGGCATTCTTGAGGCCACACAACATCAATACAACTGCCATCAAAAGTGCCTTGGGTGCTACCGGTATACCTTCCTTATTTGTCCACATTCCATCAGAATCTGGTTTTCACACCTTCTGCTCCCAGTTGGACCCTTCCTGTGGAGAACAAGCTTTTTGCCGCATTATCATTAAAGTGTAACTAAACGTTCGACAAACTTCTGACATGTCATAGTGACATGTCAGAACTTTTGATTGGTGGGAGTCCAAGCACTGAGAACCCCACCAATGATTAAAACAAAGCCACAGAGCGCTCAGCCGCTTAGTTTCTGTTCTGCCTTTTTTCCAGAAATCAATGTATCGGAGTGTGGGCTCAATAGAAAGTCTATGAGCCCGTACTCATTGTGTAAACACCAGTTCAATACTTGGGACAAACACTGTTCCCCTGTCACTTATACACAACTTCACTGAGAATTTTCTTAGCCGTGTTCTTTGCAGTGGGGAAGATACTGGCCAGGCTTCAAGCCACACCGAGAACAGGTCTACACATACGAGCACATATTCATACACACCTACATAGGGTAGTTGTATGTTCTGCAGTCACTGGAACATTTAATCTGGTTGGGGTGCACTTTTCATAGGTACCTTTGCTGTTTTACCTATGTCATGCCGTGCGCATGTCCTGCAGGCTGCTACAAGCCTAGTGGTGTCATTATTGAATACAGGGGCAAGCCAATTTGCTAATACTTGGCTGCACATACTCTCCTTGCCAGGTGTATAATTTCTTGCTCTCTCAATTGGCTTACCCTATGATCCAACAAAGTTCCTACTACCAATGGGCCCATAATCGTGTAAATGTCAGCCCTCTTACTTTTTGCCAGGTTACAAGCCTCAGCGATTACCTTCAGCTCTGATTCTTGAGCAGAACAAGAAGATGGGAGTAGTCTCTTGGATGATTAACACCATGCATCGTAACTACGCGTATCCTGTCTTGTACATACTGTATATGATATGGATGGACTATTGTTCAAAGATGGACTCTTATTTATTTTCAGAAATAAAAACCATATACTTCTTCATGGTCATCGGATAATCCAGAACACATGTAAATCCCACCCCCAAAAGGTCCTGTAAATACCTGATATAATTTTCACCTTCTTCCCATCTGTAAAGGCTCATCTGTGAGTGACGTCACCTCGGCCTCCAGATTTGCTGGAGGGGGATGGTCTGCTACACAATACCTCATGTTGAGTGACTACAGCACAGCATACCCGGTGCCATATTTGCCGTTCTGGAATAATCTGGAACCATCTACACAAAAAAAACTCAAAATCTGGATTACTCTCATACTCATTAATTAATTCAAAACAACTTCAAAACAAAATTGTGCGTTGTCTCACTGAGACATAACTGATCAGTCTCATCATATCTCAATATAGTGACTATATCTGGGGACACTTGTTTGGCCCCCTGTAATATGCATTGGCCTAAAAAAAACATATGACTTTCTCCTGACAAAATGTAAATTTTATTTTCAGATACCTCGCAGCCGTTTGCTGCCAAAAATGTTCAAAATGACAATTATGCAGTCTTATTCTGACTCCGCATCAACATTCTGCAACAACTGGGTTACTAGGGGTCTGTATTTTTGAATTGAGTTTGTATGAATATGCAAAGAAGGAGACTTCATACGTATCACCACACCTGGTGAAAACACCTAATTTTCAACAGTCCACATTTTGTAACTTTTATCTTTTGTGCAGGCTGACTAAGCTTGTTTGTAATATTTTACTCTCTCTGCCTACTAAGAGACAGAGCAGCGCTTGTGTAAAGATAAGGCATTTCACATTCCTTCTTACAGTGAAGAGAGAGGGATAGATATGGGAGGGAGGATATGACTATTATTTATCCCCACACACAAGGCACACTAAAATGCGAGAAACATTTACACCATACCTCCCAACTTTTGAATTCGGAAAAGAGGGAAATTTTAAGCCACACCCCCTAACCACGCCCAATATCCTGCATAAACACATCAAATCACGGCCAGATTCTTCTTCAAATAACAAGCGCACATTCTCACTGTGGATCTCTAGACTGTCTGGATATCACAGATATTATATTTCAGGTTATATATAGTCTTTGTGTTACTTTTCCTATCTTGGGTATAACATTTGCTCATCATGGCTGCTACAGGACAAACCAAAAGGCTGAGAACAATGAAAGTCAAGAGGGAGACCCTGTGGTGGATGACTTTTCAATTGACAGGTAGCAGAGTTACATGATGGGGATCTTTTTTTCCAGTTGTTTAACTCTGCTACCGGTCAATGGAAAAATCATCCACATGAACTCCCTTGTAGATCACTCCACATACAGCCCCCCTGTAGATAGCTCCACACACAGCCCCCCTGTAGATAGCCCCACACACAGCCCACTGTACATAGCTCTACACACAGCCCCCTGTAGATAGCTCCACACACAGCCCTTCTGTACATAGCTCCACACACAGCCCCCCCTGTAGATAGCGCCACACACAGCCCCCTGTAGATAGCTCCAGATACAGCCCCCTGTACATAGCGCCACACACAGCCCCCATGTAGATAGCTCCACACACAGCCCCCTGTCCCTGTAGATAGCTCCACACACATCCCCCTGTAGATAGCGCCACACACAGCCCCCCTGTAGATAGCTCCACACACAGCCCCCTGTAGATAGCTCCACACATAGCCCCCCTGTAGATTGCTCCACACACAGCCCCCTGTAGATAGCGCCACACACAACCGCCTGTAGATAGCTCCACACACAGCCCCCCCTGTAGATAGCTCCACACACAGCCCCCCTGTAGATAACTCCACACACACAGCCCCCCTGTAGATAGCTCCACACACAGCCCTCTGTAGATAGCTCCACACACAGCCCCCTGTAGATAGCGCCACACACAGCTGACTGTAGATAGTACCACACACAGCCCCCTGTAGATAGCTCCACACACAGCCCCCCTGTAGATAGCGCCACACACAGTCCCCCTGTAGATAGCGCCACACACAGCCCCCCTGTAGATAGCACCACACACAGCCCCACTGTAGATAGCTCCACACACAGCCCCCTGTAGATAGCTCCACACACACAACTCCCTGTAGATAACTCCACACACAGCCCCCTGTAGATAGCTCCAGACACAGTCCCCCTGTAGATAGCTCCACACACAGCCCCCTGTAGATTGCTCCACACACAGCCCCCTGTAGATAGCGCCACACACAGCCCCCCTGTAGATAGCACCACACACAGCCCCCCTGTAGATAGCTCCACACACAGCCCCCCTGTAGATAGCTCCACACGTAGCCCCCTGTAAATTACTTCACACACAGCCCCCCTGTAGATAGCTCCACACACAGCCCCCCTTTTATACATAGTGCCCCACAAGCCCCTACCCCTAGTACATAGTGCCACACAACCCCCCTCCCCCTTGTACATATTTCCACACAACTCCCCTCCCCCTTGTACATAGTGCCACACAACCCCCCTCCCCCTTGTACATAGTGCCACACAACCCCCTCCCCCCTTGTACATAGTGCCACACAACCCCCCTCCCCCCTTGTACATAGTGCCACACAACCCCCTTGCCCCTTGTACATAGTGCCACACAACCCCCCTCCCCCTTATACGTAGTGCCACACAACCCCCTTATACTTTGTGCCACAATGCCGTCAGAGCGGAGACCGGTAAAGGTAGCCGGCCCTACTGCTGCCACTCTCCGCTCTGCTTTGATGTCACTCACCGTCAGAAGAAGACAGGAGTCTTGCCGCGGCGTTCTCACTGATGTCGATGCCGGCCCGGGAGTGGACCAGTCCAGTCACCTGACCTGTCACCTGACCGGTGAGGTCAGATGACAGGTTAGGTGACTGGACTGGTCCACTCCCGGGCAGGCATCTCTCCCAGTCAGAACACCGCCGCAAGACTGCTGCCTTCTTCTGATCGCTGCTGCAGACGTCCGGCATGCAGGGCGCCTTGTCAGCAGTGATCAGCTGTTTTGATACAGCTGCAGTGCCCAGCGGGACATTTTGCAGACCGCCCGGGACGGCGGGACAGCGGTGAGAAACCGGGACTGTCCCGACGGATCTGGGATGGTTGAGAGGTATGTTTACACCTTGTACTTAAATTTAATACACAAACTTTACACAGTGCCGCTGTTAGGAATAAGAGCATGCAATATAGATCTAAAATCAATTCTATACTGTGGCCACTAGAAGGGTTGTCCACATACTTTTGGCCATATAGTGTATTTAGTAAAGTAGAGGGGCTGTTGCATGGTGCTGATAAATGTCACAACAACTTTTTGTCTCTCTCCCTGCCTGACTGACATCTTAATAGTAAAGCTGAAAAATGTTACATCATTGATTGTTTAAGTGTCAGTCTTGGGTAACTTGGACCCAACAAAGGAAACAATTTAGAGGTCCCATTGTGTATACAAAGCAGATACATTTCCACTTTAAAAATTATATTGTAAACTTTGCTACTTTGTTCACACAGGTCATGTAAGAAATAAAATGTATTGTGAATAATCCCCCCAAAAATAGTCTCTAGCAGCAAGTGATTGCCTCCAATACATTTTCAAATGAGGTTGTCTTCTGCTTACTTTTGAGGCGCAGTTATACTAGAGGATCATTGTTATGTCTGAACTTAAGGATCCTCTGGTACTGTGTTGGGCCAGTCCATAATGAGAACATTACGATGAAAGCCCCCATTGTCCGAGACATGAACTCTCTAAGCTTCTGGATGTTGAAAGATCAACCCTCAGTGTTGGCGCAAAAGGGTTTACCCAGTATGACACAGTCATTAATAAAAAAAATTGTTCAACTGCAGCATCTAAGGCCTCATGCACACGACCGTGTTTTTGCGTCCGCAATTCCCCCGCAAATCCACGGGAGAATTGCGGACCCATTCATTTCTATGGGCCCATACACACTATCCGTGTTTTCACGGGTCTCCGCATGTCCGCACATCCGTGCCGCAGAAATTCCGGACATGTCTTATTATGGGCCGCAAATGCGGTGCGGACATGCCAATAGAAGTCAATGGGCCCGTGGAAATTGCGGATACACCGCCGTGTGTCATCCGCAGTTTGCGGATTTGCGGAAGTGTTGCTAGGCGACGACCGGGAATGACTTCTGTCGTCGTGAAGTCTGGAGACAGTGCATGAGAGCAGCAGAGAGCAGCAGAGAGCAGCATGGCTTCAATAAACGTTGAGAAACTAATCATCCTGGTCCAGCACAAGCCCTGTCTGTGGAATAAGCGGGTGGAAGAATATGCAGACAGGAATATGAAAGATCTTGCCTGGCAGGAGGTCTGCAGTGAGGTGCATCCTGAGTGGGAGAAGGCAACTAAAGTGCAAAAGAAGCGCATGGGTAAGTTTCACACCTTGATGCGGTTTCTGAGTACTCCTGTCATGTCATAATGACATGCCTGACGTTTTGATTGTTGGCAGTTGGATCACTGAAACACCCACCAATCGCTGAAATGAAGCTGCAGAAGTGCACGTGAGATTGTGGGGGTCTCATGGCTCTGAACAGCACCGATCAAAACGTGACATGTCACTATGAGGGTATGTTCCCACACACTAATTACGGACGTAATTCGGGGGTGTTTGACCTCTATTACGCACGCTAAATACGCCGCAATAGCGTTGACAAACATCTGCCCAGTGAAAGCAATGGGCTGACGTTTGTGTGTTCAAGCGGCGTGTATATTTACGCGTCAATAGACGCCCGCGTCAAAGAAGTGACCTGTCACTTCTTGTGCCATAATTGGAGCCGTTATTCATGGGCTCCTATGAAAATCAATTACGTCCGTAAAGGACGCTGCGTTAAAGCGCCAGCACATGCCTTTACGTCTGAAATTACGGGTGATGTTTTCTCCTGAAACCAGCAACGTCATTTCAGCCGTTACGGACGCTGTCGTGTGGGCACATGGAAAACGTGGCAAGTCTGCTGTAGTTTCTGCAACGTCGGAATTACCTGTCAAATATGCAAATGTAGGTGCAGATTTGTTTGCGGCATCATTTTCATATAATAAACAACATTTCCTAATATCTAGTAATGTACTCTTCTAAAATGTTGATCTGTGATTGGTTTATTTTATATCATAGTCGAAAACGTCAAAACACGCTGGAACACGTGCCGAGACCAATTAAAGCGTGAGATAAATGACAAGGGGAAGAGCGGAGACGGACGTCTGAAAAAAAAGCCATACATGTACACCAAACAACTTTCGTTTCTTCTTGATGTAATGCAGGTTGGCCCGTAAGTATTGCTTATATACTTTGATCATTGTAGTCTGCCCATGTAGCCAGTTGTGTAAGTACCGCTGTAGCAGCCGTAGCGAGTGCTACGGGGACCGCGGCATGAGGGGACTCCACCATGTCCGGAGGCTCCGCTAGCAGCCGCTATGACGGCTACAGCGGGACGCAACTGAACACTACGGCTGAGCAGGGAGGTATCTCCCCGCTCTGACATTAAACAACAGACATGTATCCCCTAACCACTGAATCGGGGATACATGTGTGATCGCTGGCATTGACAGGGAGAACGGGGGACAGAAAGTACCCTGAACTTCTCCATCCCAAACCTCGTACTTTCGCCAGCTCCGTCAAAATGAATGGAGCCAAAGTCGTGCTTGTGCGCATACATAACCAGCGCTCCTTTCAATTTTTGGGAGATGTGCAGACGGCAGAACTTAAGGGGACTTTCAGTCCCACCTTCACCCTATCGCTGCCAGCGATAAGGCATGTATTTGTAGGACACACTATAGGTGGCATTTGTCCGGGGGGCGGGGAGGGGGGCCTGTATGGCGTTAGCGGCATACAGCCCCCTCACTAGATAACGCCGTACAGTCCCCCTATAGATAACGCCATATAGTACCCCGGTAGATAATGCCATACAGTGTACAGTGTGGGGCTGTATGGCGTTATCTACAGGGGTGGGGGCAGCAAAAAAGGCACTATCTACAAGGGGGGGGGTTACACCCAGTGGAGGGATGGCCCCAGTCAAAAGTTTGCTATGCGGCCCTGTCTTTCCTAGTTAGGGCTCTGCATGTAGTGATGCATACATAGTGTATTTGGCCAGCTGTAGACATGACGTTAAATTACTACAAAAATTCCCTAACATTATGTTTTCATTTTCAAACAGAACCAAGGATAATCTGGAGGAAGAACAAGACTCTGATGAGACTCAAATTGAAGAGCCTGACGTAGCTTTGGGGACTGCTAGGTCCACTTCCACTCCTGTGACAGCGGAACCAACAACAGTGGCTAATCCAGTCTGTGCCGCGGACGAAGAAATTATACCCCGAGGTAAACGTCGACGTTCTGCCAAAGGTCCAACACGTACAGAGCCAAGGCAGGAAGTCGACTTGCGTGTATTAGAGCACTTGGAGAAAAGAGCTACTGAAACTGAAGAGGGCACCTTCTGTCGCGCTCTCTCTAATATTCTTAAAAGAGTGCCAATTTCCAGACAGATAAGGTGCCAAACAGCACTAATGGAAGTCGTGGAAATATTTGCGACACATCCTGACCCACGTGCAATGCATCAGGCCATCGAGTTTCATAGACGGGGGTGTGATGCAAGCACCTTCAACTCTGTCCCTCCAGCACCTGCAGCAACCGCGCAAGGCATCCAGCATCCGTCATATGTAGACTCAATGCCGCTATTCAGTGACGATCGTTCAGTTTATGGCATGCCAGGACCTTCTCAGCAACAGTATGGGCACATGCAGCAGGGGGAGTCAGTTCCACGACCACATCATGAACCTGCACCTTCGCAATCCTTCTACAATTTATAATTTACTTATATAACATAGTTTTGTTTATGTTTGTTGACACTATTTTATGCAAGAAATAAAATAAGTTTATAGTTAATTATGTGTTTGTCTTTATTATTATTGCAAAACATAATGAGGTATTGGTCTGCATTTCTGCCAAATGCAAATAATCGCTTATTTTTTTTTTTTAATTAATATAGAATTAAAAAAAAAAAAACAGAAATACATTAGCTCGCAACCCGCGTCAAGGGTCCTCATTCTCTTGCGAGTCCCTACTCTACTACTGCAACTTTAACTACTAACATTTGTAACATAAACCGGAAATACAACAGTCCCTCTCAAATTTTAATTTGGCAGACGAAGCACATCCCTTTGCCAAGGAACTGCTCCCTCAGGTGATACAAAATAGTCTGTATACAAATTACGGACTGCCAGTCCAGACACTCCAGGTCTTCTATGTGGTGTGTAGTCCAAAGGGATGTAATTAGTAGAGAAATGGTTCAGCTCTGCGTCCACTGCCGACTCATGAATTCTCAGAAAATTGTGGAGGACAACACACGCTTGTATAACCTTTGTCACATTTTCAGGATTCATCTGAATGGAGCTCTGGAACACACGCCACTTGCTGCTTAGAATTCCGAAGGCGCACTCCACATACCGTCTTGCACGTGTAAGGCGGTAGTTAAAAATGCGCCTCTGTTCATCTAAGACACGCCTAGGGAATGGACGCATCAGGTGAGGGGACAGTCCGAAACCTTCATCACCCACAATGACAAAGGGTGCTGGTGGTCCTGTAGATCCTGGAAGCTGTCTAGGTTCCGGAAGGTCGAGCTGGTTAGATGCTAGACGTTCACCCATTCTGGAAGCCCTGAAGATGCCAGCATCCGCAGAGCTTCCATAGGCCCCAATATCGACAATTATAAACCGATAGTCACTGTCAGCCAAGGCCAACAGCACCACCGAGAAAAACTGCTTATAATTGAAATACTGAGACCCTGAGTGAGCAGGCTTTTTTACGCGGATGTGCTTACCATCTAGCGCACCAACACAGTTGGGAAACTGTGCTGATTGGAAGAAGCCATCGGCAATCCGAATCCAGTCCTCTGGCTTGGGCTTTGGCATAACTGCTGCTCGAAGTTGCTGCCAGATGACTTCGCAGGTAAGCTTGACAATCTTCGAAATAGTGGAGCACCCCAGCAGAAACTGGAAATGTAGCGATGCAAAGGAGTTGCCGGTAGCAAGAAATCTGTAAAAAAAAAAAAAAAACATATATAACAAAATATGCACAGACAGGAAAAATATCTGCAACACGGTGGCAAGGCGGCAATATGAACAGGGGACAAGTATACTAATATTGTTTGCAGGGTAGAGACATGTCGTAGAAGGGGATTTAGGTTTTCTTACCTCAGAGTGACGATCAGGCGTTCCTCTGGAGAAATGCAACGTCTCATGGTGGTGTCCTGGAAGATCAGTCCAGGACGAAGGTCCGCCAGCAGACAGTCAAAAGTTTGCACGGACATACGGCAGTAGCTGAGGAACTTGTCCGGGTGCTGCCGCAGGTCTGAGTACAGCATGTTAAAATGCCCCTTCCTAAGCCGTTGTGAGATAATGGGGTGAACCCAATATCTCCTCCTCCTCCTCGGTTCTTCGTCCAGCATTGGTGGTTGCTGTCCAAATCGCCTGGAGAGGAGCCAGTGCAGGAGTACATCATCCACATCATCAGAAGACATGTTCGCAGTGAGTAAAACTGACAAAAACCACAGCTATATCAGCAGCGCAATCTCACTGAACTCGCACAAAGCAAAGATCAGGAAAAATGCAGCAGGAAATGGCTCCAGAGCGATCATGTGACCTTCTAAAGGGGGTTTGACCAAGCTTTTGGCATCCTGTTTAAAAGTACTTTTTTTTTTTTTTTTTTTTCATCCGCATTTTTGCGGATTACATACGGATGAACTGCGGATTACATACGGATGAACTGCGGATGACATTCCACGGAACACGGTCCTGGAATTTGCGGACCAGAATAACACCACGGTCGTGTGCATGAGGCCTAAGTAGAGGAGTATTTAAACCAGGGTCGGGGATCTCGAATCTGCAGGAGTTCCCACCATGCTGGGTGTGCCAGAGTGACTGTTAGCTCCACAGCTTGTCCTAGCGTGTCGCTACGGATCTTTGAGAGTATAACCTGCTCCGCCAATACGCCTGTTGCATGGTTGAACTAGTCACTTGGTGGGGGAATCGCTCTGCACCACCATGGTTCACATATTTCTCTGCGCAGCAACAAAAGAACCAGCCCTAGGCCAAACACTGGCAAATTACAGTTCTAGTGCAAGCTCTTCGTAATGGGATACTGTCTCTTTAACATTCGCTTAATAATAACTTCAGTAGCAATATAACAGTAACTTCCAATAACAAGTTGATGAATACTTGCAGATTACAATGTTAACGCTTTATAAACTTGTCCCTGTTTATTCAGGAGGAGAAGGAGAGATGGATCACCAAACAGTAGACCCAACGCCACTTATATGTCTGAGTATCACACGGAGTCCGGACTGCACGTCCATAGGCAGTCCCTGGTACAGATTCACTTTTCACCTAGACAGGACCTACTGGAGTGAAATTTTATAGCTGCCAAACCGGTATATACAGCTGCACAACACCCTCTGACACTCCTACACTTAAGGAAACACTAACGGTCAACTAACTGCCTCCTGGCCTACTACTCTATCTCCTCTATCCCCACACCAATCAGCAACGACTGATATGGTCACCTGACATTCGACTCCTCCTCACTGTTCCAAGGGAACCATGTTCCATAGCAACAAGTGACACTTGCTGAACAATGACAATAGAAAACAAGGAGCATCACACACACATGAGGGACAAAGAAAAGACCCCGGAGGAAGTGGAAGACAGGACATACTTCAAACAGAGACATAGAGTTACCCCCTTACATGTGCAAGAAACGCCACGTCTATAATATTAATAATCTACAGAGGTGGCATGTCCACATTACTAGTACAAAACCATGGGATCCAATTAATATTACGAACCTATAATAACCCAACTGGTAACTATCATTAGTCAATCAATAACAACGTTTGTCTAAATATACAAATAACCTTTATTAGAAATACATAAAACAGTTGCAACTAATAAAAAAAATGCCCAAAAAATAGGGACGTTGTGCATAGCCAAGGCATTGGGATTTGGCATATTACACAGCCACAACATACACTATATAGCCAAAAGTATGTGGACTACATCCCCTTATTGAGTTCAGGTGTGTCCCCCACACCCATTGCAAACAGGTGCATAAAATCAAGCACACATCCATGCAAGTAGAAAAACATTGCTAGTGGTATGGGTCATACTGAAGAGCTTCGTGATTTTAAACATGGCACTGTAATAGAATGACACTTTGCCACCTTAAACAGGGTAGCATAGAATGATGACCGATCTGCTTTAAGAAAATTAACCAATAGATGGTGGTATAAATGAGTCCTACAGTTTTTAGTTTTTTTTTAAGTAGTTTTGTCTCTGGATAAGCCTTCCTTGGAGTTAAGCCTTCCAAAAAAGGTTATAACTAAGGTATCTGTAATTTCTTTTGTTGGAAAAGTCAGATTGTATATAAAATGTATAAATATCATAGACATAGTGGAAGTATTTATACTGCCAGAATGGCACTTCTACGTGATCTTTCTGTTTATATTAGAGGAGATTCTGTGGAAGACGTGTACAGACAATTGTTAACTCATTCTGCTCACCAACCAGCAGGTATGAAAAGACCTAAAGATGTACTATACTGCATATATTACACACAGAACCAAGTAATTCTGGAATTAAAGGGGTATTCCCATCTTGAAGATCATACTTCAATAGGTTCCTTATGTAAATTAATAAAACAATTACCCTTAATTTGTTTTTTCACAGTTTCTTTGTATATTGTCTGTTTCTAATAGATACGACCACCACCAGGATCCTGCAGCAGCGTCCGTGCCTGCGCAGATGTGCCTCCAAATCTTTCTATTTGTCTGGCCAGGTTCTCAGGAGCGTGCATTGGTCCCGCATGCCCAGAAACTCCAGGCCCAGCCACCTCTCTCCTTTACAATAGAAGTGAATAGGACAGCTCTCGGGCATGTGCAGTAGCCTAAAACCTGTCCTCAGGGGTGTAACTAGGAAAGACTGGGCCCCATAGCAAACTTTTGACTGGCCCCCACCCCTATGTGCGACAGGCAGCCCCCCTTATAAATAGTGCCCCCTGTAGATTTTGCCATACAGCCCCCCTGTAGAGAGTGCTATACAGGCCCCCCTGTATACAGTATCACAACCCACTTGTAGATAGCGCCCCCCACCTCCCCCTTGTAGATAGTGCCATAAAGCCCCCCCAGTAGCTATCGCCATAAAGCTCCCCCTGTATATATTGCCACATAGCCCCCATCCCTTGCTCTTACCATTACGTAGCTCAGTCTGTTACCTCTCCTCCACTCCTGTCCTCAATAACACCTTCACATGATTGGCAAGTCACCACCCCACACAAGATCCGCACGCTCATCTCCTGAAATACTCTGTGCTGCTGTGAACTCTGCTCTTACCATTACGTGGTGACTTGCCAATCATGTGAAGGTATTATAGAGGACAGGAGTGGAGGAAAGGTAACAGACTGAGAGCTACGTAATGGTAAGAGCAGAGTTCACAGCAGCACTGAATCTGCACGCTCATCTCCTGAAATACTCTGTGCTGCCTTAAACTCTGTGGACAGGTCAGGATCCTGTTTCTTTTAAATGCTGTACTGTAGCGCAGCCTTATATAGTGGATCGAGCGGGTTCCCCAGCAGCATTTAAAAGAAACAGGATCCTGACCTGTCCACAGAGTTTAAGGCAGCGCAGAACAGAGTATTTCAGGAGAGGAGCGTGTGATTGGCTGCAGAGGCCGGTGCAGCCTGTGATTGGCTGCAGAGGCCGCTGCAGCCTGTGATTGGCTGCAGAGGCGGTCACGTGGGATGAAGCGTCATCCCTGGAGGTCCCCTTGGGATATATGGTACCGGGGGTCCTCCTTCTGGGAGTACCTTCTTGCAGATTACTCAATAAAAACGCTTTCTATATGTGGGGATATGACAGTGTGATTTAGTAGCATGATAGTCAGCAGACTTTATGGATTATGCACTATTGCAATGTATGTGCTGACCTCATGATCTTTTATATATTACCTTTGTTTACCACATATATGTCCCTGTGTTTAGGTGGAACATATATATCATGTCCCTTTGGTAAGGTGTAGTATTTACACCATTCCTGCGATTGATTACTATTGTGACGTGATCCTTACATTACTTTCCTTTTTTTAGAAACCTCGTTGTGTTTTTATTATTATGTTATATGGTTATATATTTATATGCAATAAAATTTATCTTTTTTACAATATGTGTGGCCTTGTGACTCTTGGTTCTCAAATTTGTTATATGATATAGTAGAGTCCTGTTACTCTTCGATTTAAACATTTTGGTGGTACTTTATACATATGTGTTGGTCAGTACCTAACCGCTTACTCTCTCGTGTGAGACATTTATTCATACATGCGGTAATACATGACCTGACAATATTTCCAAATATAAGTTTTTTTCAGATGCAGCAAAATCTATAAAATCAACTTTTAAAACGGTGTACACT
The DNA here is from genome assembly GCF_050947455.1 of Rhinoderma darwinii. NCBI lineage: Eukaryota > Metazoa > Chordata > Amphibia > Anura > Rhinodermatidae > Rhinoderma > Rhinoderma darwinii. The sequence continues at coordinate 171,874,760 of NC_134687.1, forward strand.
ATATGCTAATTACTCATTAAAGGGTCATGAAACGGTGCCGCTATCCTGAAGAGTCACATAGTCCTGCCTTCAAACCCACCTTTCCATGTTTGATTGACATCCCCCTGGCTGATACATCTTTCTCGGATGCGCCATTGACTTGTACTACTTGGGCATGCACCGTGCAGCGAGGTGTACTCTGCCCAGTATCATCGCTGCACCATGCATGACAAGGGAGTACAAGGCAACTGCACATCTGCAAGAGTTTGAAAAGGCTGGTAGTGATGTAGAACAGCCAGGGGGGTGTCAATCAAAATCTGGGGGGGCGCCATTTCAATTTTTACTTCATGCAGCATAAAAGCTAGAATCGGCCCTGAAGCTGCAGGCCATTTTAAGCCTGCAGCCTATAAGGTGCTGGGAAGACTCCCTGCGCCGGCCGGCATGATGACATCACTGCATCACGCTGGTCTGCGTATGTATCCTAAGCGGAGACTTGTAGCGCTCCGTCCATCACAAGAACGGTGCAAGGTAAGTACAATATATTTTTTTGGGGGGGCTGCTTGCCACTATATACAAGGGGGGAGCATCGTGGCACTATATACAAGGGGGCAGGGTGGCATTATATCCAAGGGGAGAGCAGGGTGGCACTATATTCAAGGGGGAGCTGGGTGGCACTATATACAAGGGGGGAGCAGGGTGGCACTATATACAAGGGGGGGCAGGGTGGCACAATATACAAAGGGGGAGCAGGGTGGCACAATATACAAAGGGGAGGAAGGGTGGCACTAAAAACAAGGGGGGAGCAGACTGGCACTTTGTACAGGGTGGCACTATATACTAGGGGGGTTGTGTGGCACTATAAACAAGGGGGCTGTTTGTCACTATAAAGGGGGGCCTGTATGGCACTATACTCAAGGGGAGCTGTGTGGCACTATATACAAGAGCTGTGTGGCACTACTAAGGGGGAGCTGTGTGGCACTACTAAGGGGGGCTGTGTGGCACTATCTACTAGGGGGGCTGTATGGCACTATTTACAAGGGTGAGGGCTGTGGTGCTATCTACAGGGGGCTGTGTGTGGCGCAATCTACAGGGGTCTGTGTGTGGCACTATCTACTAAGGGGGGATGGGTGGCACTATCTACAAAGGGGGGGCTGTGCGGCCCTATATACAAGGGAGGGGGGCTGTGTGGCACTATATACAGGGGGAGCTGCATTGCGTTATTTACAGGTGGGGCTTTATGGCGATATCTACTGGGGGGCTATATGGCATTATCTACAAGGGGGAGGTGGGGGGCGCTATCTACAAGTGGGTTGTGACACTGTCTACAACTGTATGGCACTGTTTACAGGGGGCTGTATGGCACAATCTACAGGGGGCACTAGCTATAAGGGGGGGCTGCCTGTGGCACATAGGGGTGGGGGGCAGTCAAAAGTTTGCTATGGGGCTCAGTCTTTCCTAGTTACACCCTTGAGGACAGGTCTTAGGCTACTGCACATGCCCGAGAGCTGTCCTATTCACTTCTATTGTAAAGCAGAGAGGGGGCTGGGTCTGGAGTTTCTGGGCATGCAGGACCAATGCACGCTCCTGAGAACATGGCCAGACAAATAGAAAGATTTGGAGGCACATCTGCGCAGGCACGGACACTGCTGCAGGATCCTGGTGGTGGTCGTATCTATTGGAAACAGACAATATACAAAGAAACGGTGAAAAAACAAATTAAGGGTAATTGTTTTATTAATTTACATAAGGAACCTATTGAAGTATGATCTTCAAGATGGGAATACCCCTTTAATTCCGGAATTACTTGGTTTTGTGTATAATATATGCAGTATAGTACATCTTTAGGCCCGATTCAGACGAGCGTGTGCGTTTTGCGCACGCAAAAAATGCGGCGTTTTGCTTGCGCAAAAGGCACTTAACAGCTCCGTGTGTCAGCCCTGTATGATTCGCGGCTGCGTGCTTTTTGCGCAGCCGCCATCATTATGACACTCCATTTGGATGTTTGTAAACAGAAAAGCACGTGGTGCTTTTCTGTTTGCATTCATCCTTTTCACTGCTGTTGCGCAAATCACGCTTGTCCCACGGAAGTGCTTCCGTGTGGTGCGCGTGATTTTCACGCACCCATTGACTTCAATGGGTGCGTGATGCGCGAAAAATGCTCAAAGAACGGATATGTCGTGACTTTTACGCAGCAGACTCACGCTGCGTAAAAATCACGCAACTGTCTGCACGGCACCATAGACTAATATAGGTCCGTGCGACGCGCGTGAAAATCAGCCCTTAGGTCTTTTCATACCTGCTGGTTGATGAGCAGGATGAGTTAACAATTGTCTGTACACGTCTTCCACAGAATCTCTTTTAATATAAACAGAAAGATCACGTAGAAGTGTCATTCTGGCAGTATAAATCCTTCCACTATGTCTATGATATTTATAAATTTGATATACAATCTGACTTTTCTAACAGAAGAAATTACAGATACCTTAGTTATAACCGTAAACATTTCAGTCTTTCAAAAACATATTTATTTTTTTTTGGAAGGCTTAACTCAAAGGAAGGCTTATCCAAGGACAAATCTACTTAAAAAACAAACAAAAAACTGTAGGGCTCATTTATACAATTTTCTTAAAGCAGATCGGTCATCATTCTATGCTACCCTGTTTAAGGTGGCAAAGTGTCATTCTATTACAGCGCCATGTTTAAAATCACGAACCTCTACAGTATGACCCATACCACTAGCAATGTTTTTCTACTTGCATGGATGTGTGCTTGATTTTATGCACCTGTTTGCAATGGGTGTGGGGGGAACACCTGAACTCAATAAGGGGGTGTAGTCCACATACTTTTGGCTATATAGTGTATGTTGTGGCTGTGTAATATGCCAAATCCCAATGCCTCGGCTATGCACAACGTCCCTATTTTTTGGGCATTTTTTTTATTAGTTACAACTGTTTTATGTATTTCTAATAAAGGTTATTTGTATATTTAGACAAACGTTGTTATTGATTGACTAATGATAGTTACCAGTTGGGTTATTATAGGTTGGTAATATTAATTGGATCCCATGGTTTTGTACTAGTAATGTGGACATGCCACCTCTGTAGATTTATAATATTATAGACATGGCGTTTCTTGCACATGTAAGGGGGTAACTCTACTTCTCTGTTTGAAGTATGTCCTGTCTTCCTCTTCCTCCGGGGTCTTTTCTCTGTCCCTCATGTGTGTGTGATGCTCCTTGTTTTCTATTGTCATTGTTCAGCAAGTGTCACTTGTCGCTATGGAACATGGTTCCCTTGGCGACAGAACAGTGAGGAGGAGTCGAGTGTCAGGTGACCATATCAGTCGTTGCTGATTGGTGTGGGGATAGAGGAGATAGAGTAGTAGGCCAGGAGGCAGTTAGTTGACCGTTAGTGTTTCCTAAAGTGTAGGAGTGTCAGAGGGTGTTGTGCAACTGTATATACTGGTTTGGCAGCTATAAAGTTTCACACCAGTAGGCCCTGTCTAGGTGAAAAGTGAATCTTTACCAGGGACTGCCTATGGACGTGCAGTCCGGACTCTGTGTGAGACATATAAGTGGGTCTACTGTTTGGTGATCCATCTCTCCTTCTCCTCCTGAATAAACGGGGACAAGTTTATAAAGTGTTAACATTGTAATCTGCAAGTATTCATCAACTTCTTATTGGAAGTTACTGTTATATGGCTACTGCAGTTATGATTAAGCGAATGTTAAAGAGACCCCATTACAAAGAGCTTGGACTAGAACTGTATTTTGCCACTGTTTGGCCTAGGACTGGTACTTTTGTTGCTGCGCAGAGAAATACGTGAGCCATGGAGGTGCAGAGCGATTCCCCTACCAAGTGACTGGTTGAACCATGCAACAGGCGTATTGGCGGGGCAGGTTGTAGTCTCAAAGATCTGTAGCGACAAGCTAGGACAAGCTGTGGAGCTGACAGTCACTCTGGCCCACCCAGCATGGTGGGAACTCCAGCAGATTCGAGATCCCCGACCCTGGTTTAGATACTGCTCTACTTAGATGCTTAAGTTGAACAAATTTTTTTATTAAGGACTGTGTCATACTGGGTAAACCTTCTTGCGCAAACACTGAGGGTTGATCTTTCGACATCCAGAAGCTTAGAGAGTTCATGTCTCGGACAATGGGGGCTTTCATCATAATGTACTCATTATGGACTGGCCCAACACAGTACCAGAGGATCCTTAAGTTCAGACATAACAATGAGCCTCTAGCAGAGGCGTAGCTAGGTTCTCCACCACCCGGGGCAAAGATTCCGTTTGCGCCCCCCCCAACCACTTTCCCGACATTACCTTCCCCCTCGCCAGGTTTGCTTTCTCAACCAATCAATGACATGTAATATTTTTTTTCATCTTTTTTTTTATGTAACGCGAGCATAAAACCATTTGTACATTTTATATGCGATATAGTTATATCAAAAAGTTAACATAAAAATAAATTAAAAGAAAATAAATAAAGATGTCAGTGCCGGACTATACAGATTGTATAACAGGCTAATGAGAATATTTGTGGTGAAATAATGAACAGTCTCCTCCTGTAGATAGTGCCATACACCCCCCTTATAGATAGTGCCACACCTCCCCTTGTAGATAATGCCTCACAGCCGCCTGTAGATAGTGCCACACAGCACCCTGTAGATAATGCCACATAGACCCCTGTAGATAGTGCCACACAGACCCCTGTAGATAGTGCCACACAGACCCCTGCAGATAGTGCCACACAGACCCCTGTAGATAGTGCCACACAGACCCCTGTAGATAGTGCCACACACAGCCCCTTATAAATAGCACCATACACACCCCTGTAGATAGTGCCACACAGCCCCACCTGTAGATAATGCCACACACACCCCTTATAGATAGTGCCACACCCACCCTCCTCTAAATAGCGCTACACCCCCCTCCCTGTACATAGCGCCATTGGGGCTTCCTAGGGGAGCCCCTGGCGTCTCTGTCCATATATGGATAGTGGCATCAGGGGCTACTCCAGGAGTGGAATCTCGAGGAAGAGCGTCGGCAACGCTTTGACTGGGGATTCCTCCATACCTCCCAACTTTCAAGTAACACCAAGAGGGGAAACTGATGCAGCACACGTAGCAACACCGTATAATGCCCTCTAGCTGCCCCCACGCAGTATAAGCCCCCATGCAGTATGATATATGCAAAGACTCCTGTGCAGTTTCACACTGTGCTGAGGTATATGGTTTGTTTTGGGGGGGGGGGGGGGGGGCGGGTTTACATCTGTTTTTGGGTGGCATAAACCTGTATACTAGTGGAGAATTTGTAACTTTTGTGTCCATTGTGGGTATGTACTCAAATGCTGCAGCAAATGCAACTCAGAATTTGCAGGGAAATCTGCCAGAAAATCTGTACCAAATCGTACTGTGGAAACCAGCTAAGATAAAAAAAAAAAAAAGACTATACTCGCCTCCCTGCTCCTCTGGATGGTCTCTGTACAGCTGTCATCCTGTGATTGGCTGCTGAACAGAGACCATCAGTGGACCAGGTATGTGTTGCCACAAGAGCGCCACGGGAGGTGAGTATAGTCTTTTTATTTTAAAATATGAAAAAATACTGGGTTAATTTTTGGGGACTTGACATTTGTTGCAGATTTAGATGATAGATAGATAGATAGATAGATAGATAGATAGATAGATAGATAGATAGATAGATAGATAGATAGATAGATAGATAGATAGATAGATAGATAGATAGATAGATGATAGATAGACAGACATGAGAGTGATAGATAGATAGATAGATAGATAGATAGATAGATAGATAGATAGATAGATAGATAGATAGATAGATAGATAGATGATAGATAGATAGATAGATAGATAGATAGATAGATAGATAGATAGATAGATATTTACAGCGTCTCTGTGGTGCCCTTTTGTTTGCTGCTCAACCTGACACATGGTATGTGCGGCCCTGTGCGCCCGGCCCGGCGCCCCCCCTACCTTCTCTCTTAGTTGCGCCCGGGGCACATGCCCCGCCTGCCCCCCCCCCTAGCTACGCCCCTGGCCTCTAGTATAACTGTGCCCGAAAAGCAAGCAGAAGACAACCTCATTTGAAAATGTATTGGAGGCAATCACTTGCTGCTAGAGACTATTTTTGGGGGGATTATTCACAATACATTTTATTTCTTACATGACCTGTGTGAGCAAAGTAGCAAAGTTTACAATGCAATTTTTAAAGTGGAAATGTATCTGCTTTGTATACACAATGGGACCTCTGAATTTTTTCCTTTGTTTGGTCCAAGTTACCCAAGACTGACACTGTCACTTGCAATTCCAGTGTAGCAAGAAGACAAAGATATAGTTAAGATCATAAAATCAGGACTGTTAAAAATAAACAATGATGCAACATTTGTCAGTGTGGACTCTGAAAAGCAGACTGGTACAAGTTTATAAATTGAGCAGGTATTGCATGGCTGACGGATTGATGAGACCAGTGGCCACAGTATAGAATTGATTTTAGATCTACAGTATTGCATGCTCTCATTCCTAACAGCGGCATGTAAGGGGGTCGAACACTGTACTTCCCCTTACGTAAAAGAACTGAGTTTATGCTTTTTATTAAGTCTGTTCCATTGTCTATTTGTTTTGCCGTGTATGTATTAAGTGTGTATCAGCTGTAATAATTTACTTTGGCCACTAGATGGCTCCATCCTGGCAGGAAGAGATAGAAAGCAGGAAGGAGGAAGTGACGTGCAGTGCAGTGTGACTGGAGAAAGACTGAGAGGGGCTGCTCAGAGTGTGTGAGCGAGGAGGCCCAAACACTGGCACCGTGGAGTAAGCGGGTGAGCTGCAATATACACACGTGGCAAGGGCTCGAGTGAGGGACCTGAAAACCCTGAGTACTGAGCGGTGTTGTACAACTAGGTCCGTGTAATGAAATGGGGATTCAAGCCAGTTTATGGAACACATGGAGCAGTGAGCAGTAAAGACTTGTCCTCCCCTTTGATAGCCAAAGACTGGTCTGAGGACACGAGTAAAGTAAGTGACCACAATAGATGGCCAGCCGGATCACAGATAAGGGTGTGTGTGCAGTGTCTAGATATGCCAGGTGGGCCGGGAGCCACCAAGGACTGTGAATACCCAGATTGCTAAGCAGGGCATAAGCCACGGAGTACTGCTCGAACTGTATGCCAAGCGGGGCGGGAGCCGCTGAATTGATATAAATGCTGGATTGCCATGCGGGGCACAAGCCGTCAAGGGCTGGTAATGACCAGGTTGTCAGCCAATGGATATAGTTGCATTTATTAAGAGACTGTGTTATTGCATTTGTAACGTTCAAGAATTCTGCCTCTCCAAGAGAGTTTATCTCCAGTAAAGTGTGAACATTGAATCAACTGTGTCTGCTACATTATTGTACCTGTATAAAGGGGGTCTGCAATTTCTCCTGGTGTGGACTATTTAGTTCCAAACCAGACTTGATAAATTAGCCACTGTGGCCCCCCATGCACCCTCTAACAGGCACTGTGTAAAGTTTGTATATTAAATTTAAGTACAAGGTGTACGATGTTTCTCACTTTTTGGTGTGCCTTGTATGTGGGGATAAATAATAGTCATATCCTCCCTCCCATATCTATCCCTCTCTCTTCGCTGTAAGAAGGAATGTGTAATGTCTTATCTTTACACATGCACTGCTCTGTCTCTTAGTAGGCAGAGAGAGTAAAATATTACAAAGAAGCTTAGTCTGCCTGCACAAAAGATGAGTCGTCAGGTGTCAGGAGAAAGTGTTTTTCTTAGGCCAATGCGTATTACAGGGGGCTAAACAAGTGTCCCCAGGTAGAGTCACTATATTGAGATATGATGAGACTGATCAGTTATGTCTCAGTGAGACAACACACAATTTTGTTTTGAAGTTGTTTTGAATTAATTAATGTGTATGATTTTGAGTTTTTTTGTGTAGATTGTTCCAGATTCTTCCAGAACGGCAAATATGGCACCGGGTATGCTGTGCTGTAGTCACTCAACATGAGGTATTGTGTAGCAGACCATCCCCCTCCAGCAAATCTGCACAGGAGGCCGAGGTGACATCACTCACAGATGAGTCTTTACAGATGGGAAGGAGGTGAAAATTACCTGAACATTGTTAGTTTTATGCCAGATTTTAGTAAAATATTTTTTTTGTTTGTGGCATTAATCAGGTATTTACAGGACCTGATGGGGGTGGGATTTACAAGTGTTCTGGATTATCAGATGAACATGAAGAAGTATATGGTTTTTATTTCTGAGAATATCTTTGAACAATAGTCCATCCATATCATATACAGTATGTACAAGACAGGATACGAGTAGTTACGATGCACGGGGTTAATCATCCAAGAGACCACTCCCATCTTCTTGTTCTGCTCAAGAATCGGAGCTGAAGGTACTCGCTGAGGCTTGTAACCTGGCAAAAAGTAAGACGGCTGACATTCACATGATTATGGGCCCATTGGTAGTAGAAACTTTGTTGGATTATTGGGTAAGCCAAATGAGAGAGCAAGAGATGATACACCTGGCAAGGAGAGTATGTGCAGCAATGTATCAGCAAATTGGCTTGCCCCTGGATTCAATAATGACACCACTAGGTTTGTAGTAGCCTGCATGATATGCACATGGCATGACATAGGTAAAACAGCAAAGGTACCTATGAAAAGTGCACCCCGGCCAGATTACCTGTTCCAGTGACTGCAGAACATACAACTACCCTATGTAGGTGTGTATGAATATGTGCTCGTATGTGTGGACCTGTTCTCAGGATGGCTTGAAGCCTGGCCAGTATCTTCCCCACTGCAAAGACATGGCTAAGAAAATTCTCAGTGAAGTTGTGTATAAGTGACAGGGGAACAGTGTTTTTTACCACAAGTATTGAACTGGTGGTTACACTTTAATGATTATGCGGCAAAAAGCTTGTTCTCCACAGGAAGCGTCCAACTGGGAGCAGAAGGTGTGAAAACCAGATTCTGATGGAATGCGGATAAGGAAGGTAAACCGGTAGCACCCAAGGCACGCTTGATGACAGATGTATTGATGGTGTGTGGCCTCACATATGCCTCCAAGACTGCAAAGATCAGTTTGGTAAGATCTGATTGTTATGTCCTAGGTTTTTTGCTGCTAAATTCTGTTAGAGCTGTTTGATTTGCCTACAGAACAGTCCTGGCAGACTCATCGAGAACACCCGCCTCCCACGGAGGGACCTTCCAGAGAATACAAAATGTTTTAATTTAGCTTCCTAAGATATTAGGTATGTGTAAAAGGGATCGTTCAGACGAGCGTGTATCTCGTCCATGTGATGGCCGTTGAAACAACGGCCATCACACGGACTCATGTATTTCAATAGGGCCGCTCACACGACCGTTTCAACGGAGAGTGTTAAGGGTCCATGGAAAAATAGGACATGTCCTATTTTCCTGCGTGTCACGCTTCCCTCCATAGACTCTAGTCTATGAGGGATGCATGACAACGTGTCCCGCATGGGTGAACCTCGGACGTGAAAAGCTGCATTTTTTCACGTCCGAGGTTAGCTACGCTCATCTGAACATAGCCTAAGGGTGTTAATTTGCTCTGAGAAGGTAAGAAAAAAACAAACTGGTTTTCAGATAAAGTATATAGTATCTGTGAATATTTCTGTGTGTGGGGGGAGCTGTTACAGCTAATCAGCTAAGATCAAGGTACAAATCCTACTAAAAAGTGTTACACCAAGTGAAAAATACAATGTACCCAGTAGCTGCACATGTTTTAAGATAACCTGTCCAGTGGGATAGAGAATTTATTTTTTTTAAATATATATAAAGGTGTTTGTTTGATTTAGTTTAATGGTTGTCACTTTTATTGAACAATTTTTATAAAGTATATAGATGTTGATGTTATCACCAGATGAGCATGAACAATTGACAAAGGTTGGGTATCCAGCAAGTGCCAACAAACATAAATCAAAGACTTCAAAACTATCAGCTCTATCACTGAGATGCGGCAGGCACAGCCTGAGCCAATACAACGTGCTTGTCATGAACTGAAGGCAGTGGCAGTCGTAATAAAACTCCACTAATCCTATGATGGAACTCACCCCAGGCTAACAGCACAAAGTGCTGTGTACAGCCCAGTGTCTGACAGATAATAAGGACCATACCAAGTCCTGCTGACATCAGCAATCGTCAAGGTGAATCAAAGACCAAAGGCCCGAGTGAACCAGTCAGCAGTATCCAAGTGTTCACAATGGAAGACAATTAAGTAAACAGGAGGTGAGTAATAAAAAATCCCCCACTGGACACCACCGTACACTCTGACTCCACAACTGTGTGGGTTACCCTAAGTTTGACAGTCAGTGAAGTACAAAAGACAGAAGAGGATGATGATGTACAGGACTTGTCAATGAACTGATGAGACCAAACCTGAGGGGAAAATACTGAGATTGGTGATAGCATTAGATCGGTGATAGCATTATTTTATTAGTTGAGGCGCTATTGTTTATATTGTTTGAGGTTTATAATTATAATGTATATAAATATGCCAGGGTACTGCAAATTACAACCTAAGGTGTTTTATTAGGTGGAGTTATGAGGTGATGGTCACTCGTTGTTGTCACCCATAAGTAAGAAGTACATGCCAGCAATGAGAGCCCTGAGGTTATGTTACCCGGGTATCTTTAGGTTTGAGAAAGATGCTGTCCACGACCTGTAATATACGCAGTGGTAAAAGTCTAATTAGGACAGTAAGTGATAATGCAACATCATTTTTATGACCAATACATATGCCGTGGTGTCACGCATGTGCGGTATGTGGACCCACTAGGCCGCTCCGCCATAGCGGAGTAGCAGCTGGCCAAATTACAGTCAATAACAGTCTCTGAGGTAATATTACCTGGGAGAATGTACAGGCAGATGCTCGGAGTAGTAGACACATGGACAACTGCAGAACCAGGAGATTTACTGTAGTGGTTCAGGACCACAGACTATAGGAAACATGGGACGAATTAGGGATCTTGAGAGTAGGAGGCAGTCGAACTTTATAGGACACTGGGTTGATCTGTTGTAACACCTCAAAGGGACCGAGGAACCTGGGAGCGACCTTGTGGGAAGGGTCCTTCAGGCAAAAGTTCTTAGAGGAAAGCCAGGCCTTGATTCTGGGGAGAAACTGAGGAGGAACCCGTCTTTTCTTAACGGCATATGTTTTCATGCGATTCACTGCCTGGAGAATTGCGGACTTGGTCTGCTGCCAGATGTGAAGTAACGACATGAATGAAGAATTGGCTTCAGGCACTTGAGAAATAGTTGGTACAGGAAGAGGAACTCATGGGTGCTGACTGCATAGAATATAGAACTTGCTAGTAGTAGACTCGCTAGTATGGTTATTGTATGAGAATTCCGCCCAAGGCAGTAGCTATACTCAATTGTCAAGTTGGACAGAGACATAATGATGGAGATAATTCTCTAGTACCTGGTTGATCCTCTCCACTTAAACGTTAGACTGTGGGTGATAGGCAAAAGAGAAATCCAGCTTCACATCTAAAAGATTACACAGGGCTCTCCAGAATTTAGACGTGAACTGTACACCCTCGTCAGAAACTATATGAAGAGGTAGTCCATGTAGACGAAAAATGTGTTGAACAAACAGATATGCCAGACGAGGCGCTGAGGGGAGGCCCGTTAAAGGAACAAAATGCTCCATTTTGGAGAAACCATCCACCATCACCCAGATCGTGGTACATCCAGCAGAAGAGGGAAGGTCAGTGATAAAGTCCATAGCAATGTGTAGCCAGGGAGCATCAGGCACCGGCAGAGTTTGGAGCAGACCAGCAGGTTTAGAATAATGGGACTTTTTAAGAGCACAGTAAGCGCAGTTGGAAACAAAGTCCAAGAGATCCCTAGGTATCGAGGGCCACCAGTAATGACGAGCAATAAAGTCCTGAGTCTTTTTCGAACACCAGAATGCCTGGCCAGTTTGGAATTATGCCCCCAGCAAAGAATTGTTTTCCTGTCAGCAGGACAGACAAAGATCTTTCTAGGAGGAATGTCCCTGATCTGCAGAGGGTTTATAGCAATAATCCTAGAAGGATCAATAATATGTGGAGGTTTCTCTTCTGAGTCGTCAGTCTCAAATGATTGAGACAAGGTATCGGCCTTAATGTTTTTGTCTGCAGGGTGGAAATGAAGAAGAAAATTAAACATGGCGAAAAAACAGCGACCCCCTAGCTTGACAAGGATTTAGTCGCTGTGCAGACTGCAGATATGTAAGATTCTTGTGGTTGGTTTAGATAATGATGAGGGGGACAGACCCCTCAAGCAGGTGTCTCCATTTTTCCAAGGCCAGCTTGACAGTGAGTAACACTTGATCCCCAAAGAGTAGTTGCACTCAGCAGGAGAGAAGAGCTTGGAGAAGAATCCACAGGATACTGCCTTACCCTTAGAATTTTTTTTAAAACAGGAGTGCTCCAGCACCAATGGAAGAGGCATCAACCTCCAAGGAAAACTGCTGAGTAACATCAGGATGATGAAGAACAGAAGCAGACGAGAAAGCGTTCTTGAGTTTGGAGAATGCCGACTCCACTTCAGGGGTCTAGTCCTTTGCGTTCACTCCCTTTCTGGTGAGAGCTGAGATGGGAGCAGTAAGGACGAGGAGTTTGGCATGAACTGGCGATAGAAATGAGCTAATCCAAGAAATCTTTGTATAGCTCGGAGACCCCGAGGACGTGGCCACCCCAAGATGGCCTTCGCCTTCTCCGGGTCCATTTGAAGACCAGGATCAGAGGCAATAAAGCTCAGGTAGGGCAAGGACCTCTTTTCAAATACGCACTTCTCCAGTTTTGCGTATAATTTATTCCCCCTTAGCCGCAAAAATACTTGGCATACATGCTTCTGATGCATCGTCAGATCCAATGACTATATCAAGATATCATCCAGATAAAACACCACACACACATACAGGAGATCACGGAAGATGTCGCTCAAAAAACTCCTGGAACACCGCAGGAGCATTACACAGTCCAGTGACCGTTCCAGGTGTTAAGTGCAGCTTTACATTCATTACCCTTGTGTATACGAATCAAGTTATAGGCCCCGTGTAGATCCAGCTTCGTGAACAACTTAGCTCCATGAATAGTGTCGAAGAGCTCAGAGATAAGCGGCAAGGGGTACTTATTTTTTACCATGACTTGGTTCAATCCACGGTAGTCGATGCACGGTCGGAGTGACCCATCCTTCTTCTCCACAAAGAAGTATCCGGCTCCGGCTGGTGAAGTAGACTTTCTGATGAACCCCCTGACCAGGTTCTCCTTGACATACTGTGAGATGGCCTGGGATTCAGGAAAGCAAAGAGGGTAGACTCATTTACGAGGGAGAGAAGCTTCAGGAAGCAACTCTATAGGAAAGTCATATGGATGATGAGGAGGAAGGATCTCTGCCTCCTTCTTACTGAATGGTAATTTGAGAAGTTTGAGAAAAAAATGGATTTTCCCTGGCGCTGCTAACTGGTAAAACCCTTCTTGAATAGTGAAGATTTAAAACAAGCAAATGTAATATCCTTCTTACTGAAGACATCCGCGTAGCTGGCATATTGTGGTGGTAATCCAGAAAGAGACTGTGGCAGTGGAGACAGAACAGGACGATCCTGATGCAGGCAACAGTGCAGACATCGGGTCCACACTGGAGAACTTCTTCAGAATTCCAATCAAGGACTGGGGAATATTGGCGAAGCCAATAGGTTGGGCTTGATAGTTTTGGACAAGATGTAGAAAGCAATCAGCTCAGAATGAAGGACTTGTATCTGCAGCCTCAGTGGTTTGGTGATAGACAGAATTGGGTCAGGCAGAGGTTGTCCGTCTACAGAGGCGACTGCCAGGGGTTTCTCCAGAGGAAATGTGGTCAAATGGAGACGATCCACTATGTCCGGTTGGATGAAATGTCATCAATCCGGGTAGCCAGAAGTATTAAAGCGTCCAAGTTACAGGTAAAAAAAAAAAAAAAAAGATTACAGTAAAAATAAAATGAAACCACTTTTTGGGGAAAAAAGTGGTTTTATTTTATTTTTACTGTAATCTTTTTTTTATTTAGAAAAAGTGTAAAAAAAAAAAAAATCACACATTCACATATATGGTATCGCCGCGATTGTAACAACTCAAACGATAAAGTTAACACATTACTTAAACCGCATCCAAAAATCCCACAAAAGCAATGGCAAAAATTCCTTTTTTTCTCCCATACCCACCATAAAAAATAAAATAAAAGTTAATCAATAAGTCCCATGTACCTCAAAATACTACCAATGAAAACTACACTTTGTGGCGCAAAAAACAAGCCCACATATGGCTACATCGACGGAAAAATAAAAAATTTACGGTACTTGAAATGTGGCGATGCAAAAACAAGTATTTTTTTTTAAAAGGGTTTTTATTTTGCAAACGTAGGAAAACAAAAAACCTTTACATATTTGGTATCCCCGTAATTGTGCCATCCCATAGAATAAAGGTAAAATTTAACTTATGCCGCATAGTCAACGGCGTAAATTTATAACGTGAAAAACAATAATGGAATAGCTGTTTATTTTCAATTCTTTCCTAAAATAAAGTTAATAAAAGTTAATCAATATATTATATGCACCCAAAAATAGTGCAATTAAAAAATACAACTCGTCCCGCAAAAAACAAGCCCTTATGATGGATATGATAGCCCTTATGATAGCCTAAAAATGGATTAAAAATTTATTTCTGCAAAAAAAAAATGAAATCTGTACATTTCACCTCTAATTTGTTTTAATTCCTGTGAAACTCCTAAGGGGTTAAGAAACTTTCTAAATGCTGTTTGAATACTTTGAGGGGTGCAATTTTTATATGGGGTGGTTTATGGGGGTTTCTAATATATAGGCCCCTCAAAGCCTCTTCAGAACTGAAAAAAATAGGCTTTTGAAATTTTCTTGAAAATGTGAGAAATGTCTTCTAAACTTATAAGCCTAGTTGTGTCTTATAAAAATAAAAGGTTGTTAAAAAAACAATGGCAACATAAAGTAGACATATAGCAAATAGTTAATTAGTAACTATTTTGCATTGTATAAAAAAAGTGTGATACCCAGGAAAATTGCTGTTTATTTACTGTCATTGTACTGTTGCTTTAGTATGCAGGTTTTAATGTGCTTTATTCTGTAATCATGGTTGGTACTGAATTCACTTCCCTATATGACTCAGCAGAAACATAAATGGGCTGCTTCACCTTTAAAATGTATTCTCCAGAGAGAGGGGAGGGGTGTAGCTAGCTGGGACACAGGAACAAGCCTCACGCAGTGCAGCAGTGTGGAGCAGAGGAGTGCAGAAGTGAGGAGAAGTGTGCAGCAGCGTGCATCAGAGGTGAGCAGACAAGTGAGTGTCTGAAGTTGGATTCAGTGAGATGCTGCAGCAGCCATGTGGATCTGAGAGGAATTTTGTGAGGGGATCAGCAACAGCCATGTGGAAGTGAAAGGAGTGCAGGTCAGTGTGTGTTGCATGTGGTACAGAAGTCAGACAAGGAGCTTGGACACTACTGAGAGTGCCTAGAGCAAAGCAAGGAGCTTGGACACAGCCTAGAATCCTCAAGGGACACCATTCCTCTGTGATAGTGCAACTGGATTGGGACAGTCAGCAGCGCACCTTCCAGCACAGTATAGAGAAGAAAGAGGACCAGAGCTCACAGCACACAGAGTCAGGGAGCT
Source organism: Rhinoderma darwinii (assembly GCF_050947455.1). Classification (NCBI taxonomy): domain Eukaryota; kingdom Metazoa; phylum Chordata; class Amphibia; order Anura; family Rhinodermatidae; genus Rhinoderma; species Rhinoderma darwinii. The sequence continues at coordinate 171,890,440 of NC_134687.1, forward strand.
GAAGCAGGTACCACCATTTGCAATACCCTGTGATATGTTTATTCTACCTAAAGACATTGCTTCTGTAACAAAAGTAACCACCAAGCATATTGTGCCCAGTAAAACTACTGTGAAAGTTTATTGAACCCTGTCTCCTGGAACATCCTTATTTCGGGGTACACCACATAACATCCCAGGGGACAGAGAACAGTGTATCCCACAAGCACCACTTATTTCACTGGTTCTGCGGCCCGAGGAGCGGGAGAGAGAAAGTGCGCCACCGTGACCAAAGGGCGCGAAAACCTACTTCAGCTCAGAGAGCCCCGCCCACCGCAACTCGGCGCCCGCGTTACCACAGAAGCTTATTTTCGCAAATTTTCACAAATAAATGCTGAATGTATTGACCAAATTTTACCTCTGACGTAAAGTACAATATGTCACGAGAAAACAATCTCGGAATTGCTCAGATAGGTAAAAGCATTCCAAAGTTATTACCACATAAATTGACACGTCAGATTTGAAAAATAAGGCTCTGTCAGGAAGGTCAAAAGTGGCTGCAGCGGGAAGAGGTTAAACCACAGCTTTGTGCTTCCTGTGCCTGATTATTTTTGCTTGCTAATGATCTAGCTTTTCTACGTTTAATTACCATTGCTCTCTTTGTGTACTGAATCCTGTATTACGTCTGACCATGACTGATCGGTCTTCCTGTATACCGAACCCTGCATGACATCTGACCACGGCAGATCTTTCTCCTTTTTAGACCTAATAACATTGTTTACAACCTCCGTGGACAAATAACTAAACAAAAGAGCCTAGTCTCGGAATTAAAAGTACAAGTAAGGGTGGTGAATGCTAATTCTACTATTGTCAATGGCGCATCCCAAATATATTGGATTCCTCTACCTATATATTTTTGGGAAAAGAGACAAGTTGGGGTTTCTCAACCACTGCTGGATGATTTTTTTTAACTCTCACTTCTCAGTTCCCTACCTACGGGTTTAAGGAGGTGTTACACAAGCTATCTCCAGGATGACTAGTTTGACTTCCTTTTAACTCCTAAATTTACTTATAACAACTCCCAATGCTTTTAATAGAGTCACCTCTGCCCAAGACTGTATACTTATATCATCTGGCTCCTGACTGGTGCTGTATTCCTCCCTCACTCTCCTCTGCTGTTCTCTTCCTGCTTCTCAAGCACTCCTTAGTACGTGTGAGTGCTGACCCTTACTCTCTTAAAGGGCAAGTGCGTGCCAAATTCTACCGAGCTTTCCCAGAGCATAAAAAGTCTATTGTTTATCTGTATTACCTGTTATTTGACCTCTGCCTATATTTGACCATTCCTGCCTGCTGCCTGCCCTGACCTCTTGCTTGTTGCCCGTGACAACTCTCCCCTACCAGCCCTGACCTTTAGCTTCGTTAACCGTGAGTGCCCATCACTGCACTATGCTTGTCCATATTAGCTGTTCTTAGCAGAGGCTACTCTGAAGGAAGCAACCTGGGGATACTAGCGGCCAAGACCACATGTCCATTCCGGAGGTCCAAGGGTGAAGACCTACACATCCCCTAGACTTCACTCCCCAGATTAACCCTACATCAAATTCCTGTGTAAGCTCTGTGAAAGCCCCACTATACACAAGCCCCGTGACAACTTCTCAGTGTCCCTTCTATGCCAACCTGGGTTTTCACCCCACTTTCAATTCTAATCTCCCAATTTCTAAATCCGTTCCGTCTGTTACTAATAGGCTGTTTTGCAAGGAAATCAAGAGATGTTGACAAGCAAACTGCGTGAAGACCAAACACATCAAATATTGCAAATCTATTCCTTCATATGGTGCAGGGGATAAATAAGGTAGGGCTTTCTACAATAAATTTGAAGCTCAAAATACCTTTACCCAAATTGGGTAGGACATTCATTTGACCAGTTGAAATTGAAGCGCTAATAATTCCTGTAGACTTTCGTTTAAAGCTTCCAGACTCTTTCTATTCACACTTCTCTTCTAAAGCCTTCTTAATTGAGAATCCATTCCCAGGACATAATTCACACCCACCAGATGCTGTTACACCGCATTCCAAATTATTATGCAAATGTTATTTTTAGCTGATTTTCCTAAATAGTCGATGCAAATGACAGTCAGTATAATCTTCAAGCCATCAACAGTTGGAGTATAATGCAAATTTTATTGAACAAACCTCCTAATGATAACAGATTTTTTTTTAGAAGTAAAAAACTCAAAATGCACTGTTTCAAATTATTATGCACAACAGAGACCAAAACATTTTAAAGGTTGTAAAGAGAACGAAAATGGTCATTTGTTGAATTTGCAGCATCAGGAGGTCATATTTACCGAAATCAAAAGCTCTTTCAATAAAAAAAAACTTAACAGGCCAACTTACATGTTAACATAGGACCCCTTCTTTGATATCACCTTCACAATTCTTGCATCCATTGAATTTGTGAGTATTTGGACAGTTTCTGCTTGAATATCTTTGCAGGATGTCAGAATAACCTCCCAGAGCTTCTGGTTTGATGTGAACTGCCTCCCACCCTCATAGATATTTTGCTTGAGGATGTGCCAAAGGTTCTCAATAGGGTTGAGGTCAGGGGAACATGAGGGCCACACCATGAGTTTCTCTCCTTTTATGCCCATAGCAGCCAATGACACAGAGGTATTCTTTGCAGCATGAGATGGTGCATTGTCATGCAGGAAGATAATTTTGCTATGGAAGGCAAGGTTCTTCTTTTTGTACCACGGAAGAAAGTGGTCAGTCATAAACTCTACATACTTTGCAGAGGTCATTTTCACACCGTCAGGGACCCTAAAGGGGCCTACCAGCTCTCTCCCCATGATTCCAGCCCAAAACATGACTCTGCCACCTCCTTGCTGACATCGCAGCCTTGTTGGGACATGGTGGCCATTCACCAATAATCCACTACTCCATCCATCTGGACCATCCAGGGTTGCAGGGCACTCATCAGTAAACTACACGGTTTGAAAATTAGTCTTCATGTATTTCTGAGCCCACTGCAACTGTTTCTGCTTGTGAGCATTGTTTAGGGGTGGTTGAATAATAGCTTTATGCACACTTGCAAACCTCTGGAGGATCCTACACCTAGAGGTTTGCGGGACTCCAGAGGCACCAGCGGCTTCAATCACCTGTTTGCTGCTTTTCAATGGCATTTTAGCAGCTGCTCTCCTAATCCTATTAATTTGTCTGGCAGAAACCTTCCTCATTATGCCTTTATCTGAACGAACCCGTCTGTGCTCTGAATCAGCCACAAATCTTTTCACAGAACGATGATCACGCTTAAGTTTTCTTGAAATATCCAATGTTTTCTTACCTTGTCCTTGGTATTGCACTATTTCACGCTTTTTGGCAGCAGCGAGATCCTTGTTCTTTCCCATATTGCTTGAAACCTGTGGCTTGCTTAAAGAGGCTCTGTCACCAGATTTTGCAACCCCTATCTGCTATTGCAGCAGATAGCCGCTGCAATGTAGATTACAGTAACGTTTTTATTTTTAAAAAACGAGCATTTTTGGCCAAGTTATGACTATTTTTGTAGTTATGCAAATGAGGCTTGCAAAAGTCCAAGTGGGTGTGTTTAAAAGTAAAAGTCCAAGTGGGCGTGTATTATGTGCGTACATCGGGGCGTTTAAACTACTTTTACTAGCTGGGCGTTCTGACGAGAAGTATCATCCACTTCTCTTCAGAACGCCCAGCTTCTGCCAGATCACGCTGTGACGTCACTCACAGGTCCTGCATCGTGTCAGACGAGCGAGGACACATCGGCACCAGAGGCTACAGTTGATTCTGCAGCAGCATCAGCGTTTGCAGGTAAGTAGCTACAGCGCTATTTTCGTGCGTAATTCGGGGCAAAAACGCCCGAATTACGTCCGTAATTAGTGCGTGTGAACATACCCTAAGGGTGTGTTCACACGCACTAATTACGGACGTAATTCGGGCGTTTTTGCCCCGAATTACGCCCAAAAATAGCGCCTCGTTAGCGCTGACAAACATCTGCCCATTGAAAGCAATGGGCAGACGTTTGTCTGTTCACACGAGGCGTATATTTACGCGCCGCTGTCAAATGACGGCGCGTAAATAGACGCCCGCGTTAAAGAAGTGACCGGTCACTTCTTTGGCCGTATTTGGAGCCGTTATTCATTGACTCCAATGAATAGCAGCGCCAATTACGTCCGTAATGGACGCGGTGTTCAAGCGCCTGCACATGCCGTTACGGCTGAAATTACGGGTGATGTTTTCAGGCGGAAACATCCCGTAATTTCAGCCGTTACGGACGCTGTCGTGTGAACATACCCTAATTATAGCAGCACGGCCCGTAAAATAGAAAAATAGAACATGTTCTATTTTTTTAACGGCACAGGCACCTTCCCGTGAGAAAACGGGAAGGTACCCGTGGGTAACAGAAGTCTATGAGCCCGTTATTAACGGGTGTTTTTACGGTCATGTGCATAATGGGAGCACGGCTTGGAAAAACGACCGGCTGCCTGTGGCCGGCCGTGCTCATCTCCTGAAATACTCTGTGCTGCCTTAAACTCTGTGGACAGGTCAGGAGCCTGTATCTTTTAAATGCTGCTAGGGAACCCGCTCGATCCACTATATAAGGCTGCGCTACAGTGCAGCATTTAAAAGAAACAGGATCCTGACCTGTCCACAGAGTTTAAGGCAGCTGTTATGGCAGGAAGGAGGTGAAGGGAACAAGTGAGCCCTAATCTACCCACCGCCCTGTCCCTGCCTACTTGCAACGACCCGCCCTAGGCGACGGGGTACAACTTGGCGGCGGTCCCTACGCTGTCTAAGTGCAAGGGAATACAAACAGGGAACAAGCAAGGGAAGGGGCAGTAGCCCACGGAACGCCGCGAGGAAACGGAGCGGTGAATGAGCCAGTCAGGATCAGGATGTAGTGGAGTATACAAACGGGAGCACAGAGCAGGAAGCAAGCCAGGGGCAGAGCGAAGCAGGATAAACGGAACTGAAGCAAGGCAGAAGCACGGCAGAAGTAGGCTGGAGCAAGGCAGCAGTGGGGCCAGGAATCCAAGAAGAATAACAAGCAAAGAGGAAGAGAAAACGGCAGGTATAAATGGACAGGGGGCGGAGCTAACTCCGACTGACCAGGCCGCGATAGGCTCTCCCACTCCTGAGCCTGCCACCCTGATTGGTGGGAGCCGGTGTCAGTCTCAGAGGTCTGGCCTCAGGTGTCGACTGATTAATCCTGGGAGTATACCCAGACGTAGTGCCTGGCAGATCCTTTACAGTACTCCCCCTTTTATGAGGGGCCACCGGACCCTTACTAAGAGGACCCGGTTTAGTGGGGAAGAGAAGGTGGAACCTCCTGATCAATACCCCAGCGTGAACGTCTCGAGCAGGTACCCAAGTCCTCTCCTCCGGCCCGTATCCTCTCCAATGGACGAGGTACTGGAGGGAGCCCTGGATCATCCTACTGTCCACAATCTTGGCCACCTCGAATTCCACCCCCTCAGGGGTGAGAACGGGAACAGGAGGTTTCCTCGAGGGGGACCAGAACGGGGAGCAGCGTTTAAAGAGGGAGGCATGGAAGACGTCGTGTATGCGAAAGGATGGGGGCAGCTCCAGACGGAAGGATACAGGGTTGAGGACTTCAATGACCTTATAAGGTCCAATAAATCGGGGAGCAAACTTCCTGGACGGGACCTTAAGGCGCAAGTTCCTCGACGACAACCACACCAGATCCCCGACGACAAACCGGGGGTTAGCAGAACGTCTACAATCAGCCAGAATCTTTTGTACGCTTCTGAACCTGGGCCCAGACTGTGCACAGTTCCCGATGAACGTCCTCTACCTCGGGATTATTGGAACAACCAGGGGAAACGGAGGAGAACCTTGGATTAAACCCGAAATTACAGAAAAACGGGGAGACCCCTGACGAGTTACTGAACCGGTTATTCAGGGAAAATTCGGCGAGGGGAAGGAATGAGACCCAATCAAATTGACAGTCAGAGATGAAACACCTTAAATATTGTTCCAGGGATTGGTTAGTCCTTTCCGTTTGGCCATTAGTTTCGGGATGGAAGGCGGAGGAGAAGGACAGATCAATCTCCAACTTTTTACAAAAAGCTCTCCAAAATAAGGAAACAAATTGTACCCCTCGGTCAGAAACGATATTGACTGGGGCCCCATGGAGACGCAGAATGTGTTTAACAAACAAAGAAGCTAACGTCTTGGCGTTAGGTAGTTTCTTAAGGGGCACAAAGTGGCACATCTTGCTGAAGCGGTCTACTACCACCCACACCACCGACTTGCTCTGAGATGGAGGCAAATCGGTGATAAAATCCATGGAGATATGGGTCCAAGGTCTCTGGGGAATGGGCAAGGAACTTAGTAAGCCCGCAGGTCGGGACCTAGGGGTCTTGGACCTAGCACAGACCTCACAAGCGGCGACGTAAGCCCTAACGTCTTTAGGCAACCCAGGCCACCAATAGTTTCTGGTAATGAGGAGTTTGGTACCCAAGATGCCAGGATGACCAGATAGTGCGGAGTCATGGTTTTCCCTGAGTACCCTTAGCCGGTATTGCAGGGGGACAAACAGTTTGTCCCCAGGGAGGTTGCCGGGAGCTGAACCTTGATCAGCCGCGATGTCAGAGGCTAAATCAGAATCAGTGGCAGAAACAATTATACAAGCAGGATCCTTCTCAGAAGGAGGATTGGCCATGAAACTACGTGACAGTGCATCAGCCTTAATATTTTTGGACCCAGCCCTATAGGTAACCAAGAAATTAAATCTGGTAAAGAATAGTGCCCAACGAGCTTGTCTAGGATTAAGCCTCCGGGCAGATTCTAGGAATACCAGATTCTTGTGGTCAGTAAGGACCGTTACCTGGTGTCTGGCCCCCTCCAGGAAGTGACGCCACTCTTCAAAAGCCCATTTAATGGCTAAAAGTTCGCGGTTGCCAATATCATAGTTACTCTCCGTGGGCGAAAACTTCCTACAGAAGTAAGCACAGGGGCGGAGATTGGTGAGGGAGCTGGTACCCTGGGACAAGACGGCCCCCACTCCCACCTCGGACGCGTCAACCTCCACAATAAATGGCTCCCTTTGGTTGGGCTGAACTAGCACGGGGGCCGAGATAAAGCACTTCTTGAGGGTCTCAAAAGCCTAGACGGCCTCAGGGGGCCAATGGAGGACATCAGCACCCTTGCGAGTGAGGTCCGTAAGAGGCTTAGCGACGACCGAGAAGTTGGCAATAAATCTCCTGTAATAGTTAGCGAACCCCAAAAAACACTGTAGCGCCTTCAGGGAGGCAGGTTGGACCCATTCCGCCACAGCCTGAACCTTGGCAGGGTCCATGCGGAATTCATGAGGAGTGAGGATTTGACCTAAACATGGTATCTCCTGTACCCCAAACACACATTTTTCGGTCTTCGCAAACAGATTATTTTCCCGGAGGACCTGGAGGACCTTCCTGACATGCTCCACGTGGGAGGACCAGTCCTTGGAAAACACCAGTATGTCATCAAGGTACACTACAAGAAAATTACTCAGGTAATCTCTCAGAATTTCATTAATAAAATTCTGGAAGACAGCAGGGGCATTACACAACCCAAAGGGCATGACTAGGTATTCGAAATGACCTTCGGGCGTGTTGAACGCAGTTTTCCACTCATCCCCCTCTTTGATGCGGATAAGGTTATATGCCCCCCGTAGATCGAACTTAGAGAACCATTGGGCCCCCTGAACCTGATTAAAAAGATCCGGAATCAAAGGAAGGGGATACTGGTTCCTTACTGTGACCTTATTCAAGTTCCGATAATCAATGCACGGCCTAAGACCACCATCCTTCTTCCCCACGAAGAAGAAGCCAGCACCTACAGGAGAAGTCGAGGGGCGAATGAAACCCTTGGCCAGGCATTCTTGGATATACTCCCTCATAGCTTTACGTTCAGGACATGAAAGATTAAATATCCTCCCCTTAGTAAGCTTGGCACCAGGCACCAAATCGATGGCGCAATCGTAATCTCTATGAGGGGGCAACACCTCGGAGGCTTCCTTAGAAAACACATCAGCGAAGTCCTGAACAAACTCAGGAAGCGTGTTTACCTCCTCCCGGGGAGAAATAGAGTTAACCGAAAGACATGACATCAGGCAATCACTACCCCATTTGGTGAGATCCCCAGTATTCCAATCAAACGTGGGATTATGCAGCTGCAACCAGGGAAGACCTAATACCAGATCGGACGATAATCCCTGCATCACCAGTACAGAGCACTGCTCCAAATGCATGGAGCCAACAAGGAGTTCAAAAACAGGAGTATGCTGAGTAAAATAACCATTAGCAAGAGGAGTGGAGTCGATACCCACTACCGGGACAGGATAAGGCAAATCAATAAAAGGCATTTTTAGAGACATAGCAAATTCCACAGACATGATATTAGCAGATGAGCCAGAATACACGAAGGCACTGCCAGTGGCAGACCGGCCAGCAAACGAGACCTGAAAGGGAAGCAGAATTTTATTGCGTTTCGTATTAACGGGAAATACCTGTGTGCCCAAGTGACCTCCCCGATGATCACTTAGGCGCGGAAGTTTTCCGGCTGCTTATTCTTGCGCCTGGGACAGGTGTTCAGTAGATGCTTGTCGTCCCCACAATAGAAGCAGAGACCATTCTTCCTGCGGAACTCTCTACGTTGTCGAGGGGACATGGAGGCCCCGAGTTGCATAGGTACCTCCGAGTCCTCCGTGGAAGAGCGAGGAGACGGGACCTCGGGGGGAATCGCAGGGAAGTCAGAGGGGAAAACATTGAAACGTTCAAGCTGACGTTCCCTGAGACGTCGGTCAAGTCGTACTGCTAGGGCCATAACCTGGTCTAGGGAGTCAGAAGAGGGGTAGCTAACCAGCAGATCCTTCAGGGCGTCAGATAATCCTAACCTAAACTGGCACCTTAGGGCCGGGTCGTTCCACCGAGAAGCTACGCACCACTTTCTAAAATCAGAACAGTATTCCTCAACAGGTCTCCTACCCTGACGTAAGGTCACCAGCTGACTCTCGGCTAAGGCAGTCCTGTCAGTCTCGTCGTAAATGAGTCCGAGGGCAGAGAAAAAACGATCAACGGAGGAAAGTTCAGGGGCGTCAGGAGCCAAGGAGAAGGCCCACTCTTGGGGCCCTTCCTGGAGTCGGGATATAATGATACCCACCCGCTGGTTCTCGGAACCTGAGGAGTGAGGTCTTAGGCGGAAATAAAGTCTGCAACTCTCCCGGAAGGAGAGAAAAGTCTTACGGTCCCCTGAGAACCGGTCAGGTAACTTGAGGTCGGGTTCTAGAGGTGAGGTGAGGGGTACTACTAAGGCAGCGTCAGACTGGTTGACCCTCTGAGCCAGGGCCTGGACCTGTAGGGAGAGGCCCTGCATCTGCTGGGTCAGGGTCTCAAGGGGGTCCATGATAGCGTCAGCGTAGAAGAAATGGTAGACTAGGTATGGGCTTGTTATTATGTTATGGCAGGAAGGAGGTGAAGGGAACAAGTGAGCCCTAATCTACCCACCGCCCTGTCCCTGCCTACTTGCAACGACCCGCCCTAGGCGACAGGGTACAACTTGGCGGCGGTCCCTACGCTGTCTAAGTGCAAGGGAATACAAACAGGGAACAAGCAAGGGAAGGGGCAGTAGCCCACGGAACGCCGCGAGGAAACGGAGCGGTGAATGAGCCAGTCAGGATCAGGATGTAGTGGAGTATACAAACGGGAGCACGGAGCAGGAAGCAAGCCAGGGGCAGAGCGAAGCAGGATAAACGGAACTGAAGCAAGGCAGAAGCACGGCAGAAGCAGGCTGGAGCAAGGCAGCAGTGGGGCCAGGAATCCAAGAAGAATAACAAGCAAAGAGGAAGAGAAAACGTCAGGTATAAATGGACAGGGGGCGGAGCTAACTCCGACTGACCAGGCCGCGATAGGCTCTCCCACTCCTGAGCCTGCCACCCTGATTGGTCGGAGCCGGTGTCAGTCTCAGAGGTCTGGCCTCAGGTGTTGACTGATTAATCCTGGGAGTATACCCAGATGTAGTGCCTGGCATATCCTTTACAGCAGCACAGAGTATTTCAGGAGATGAGCGTGCAGATTCAGTGCTGCTGTGAACTCTGCTCTTACCATTACGTAGCTCTCAGTCTGTTACCTCTCCTCCACTACTGTCCTCAATAACACCTTCATGATTGGCAAGTCACCACGTAACGGTAAGAGCAGAGTTCACAGCAGCACAGAGTATTTCAGGAGATGAGCGTGCGGATCTTGTGTGCGGTGGTGACTTGCCAATCATGTGAAGGTGTTCTTGAGGACAGGAGTGGAGGAATGGTAACAGACTGAGAGCTACGTAATGGTAAGAGCAGAGTTCACAGCAGCACAGAATATTTCAGGAGAGGAGCGTGCAGATTCTGTGCTGTTGTGAACTCTGCTCTTACCATTACGTAGCTCAGTCTGTTACCTCTCCTCCACTCCTGTCCTCAATAACACCTTCACATGATTGGCAAGTCACCACCCCGCACAAGATCCGCACGCTCATCTCCTGAAATACTCTGTGCTGCTGTGAACTCTGCTCTTACCATTACGTGGTGAGTTGCCAATCATGTGAAGGTGTTCTTGAGGACAGGAGTGGAGGAGAGGTAACAGACTGAGAGCTACGTAATGGTAAGAGCAGAGTTCACAGCAGCACTGAATCTGCACGCTCATCTCCTGAAATACTCTGTGCTGCCTTAAACTCTATGGACAGGTCACTATCCTGTTTCTTTTAAATGCTGCACTATAGCGCAGCCTTATATAGTGGATCGAGCGGGTTCCCCAGCAGCATTTAAAAGAAACAGTGTGTGTGTTTGGGTATGTGTCTTTGTCTGTTTTTGTTTTTATATGTGTGTTTGTGTATATGTGTGTTTATGTGTGTTTGTGTATATATGGGTGTGTTTGTGTATATGTGTTTGTGTATATGTGTGTGTATATATGGGTGTATGTGTATATGTTTGTGTGTAGATGTTTGTGTGTGTGTGTGTTTTTGTATATGTGTGTGTTTGTGTATATGTGTGTATATGGGTGTGTGTTTATGAGTGTGTTTGTGTATATATGGGTGTGTTTGTGTATATGTGTTTGTGTATATATGGGTGTATTTGTGTATATGTTTGTGTGTAGATGTTTGTGTCTGTGTGTATTTGTATATGTGTGTGTTTGTGTATATGTGTGTGTTTGTGTTTATATGTGTGTTTGTGTATATGTGTGTGTTTGTGTATGGTTGTTTGTTTGTGTGTGCGTGTATATATGTGTGTAGGTGAGTAGAAGTATTGGTATTGTTCACATTGATAACTTTTTTTTTATGTTGTTGCAGATTTTGATGTACCGATTGGACTACATCTTCGATTCGTTGGACTACTGCGTAGATCTAAGTTTTTTCAAATTTTAATAAAATGGTTAACGAGGGTTTTGTTGGGGATTTCTTATTTCAATAAAAAAGAATTGTCTTTGTGTTTTTTTTTAAACTTTATTAGTGCCTAGATAATGGCAGTTGGCCGATTGACAGCGTCCATTATAAAGGCGGTACTTAGTGTTAGCCGGTGCAGAGGCTAGCACTAACCACCCATTATTACCCCGGTACCCACCACTACCAGGGGTGCCGGGAAGAGCTTGGTACGATCCAGTACCCGACCATCTGTTGTGATGGTCGGGTACTTGGGCGGCCGTAGGCTGGTATTATGAGGCTGGGAAGGGCCAAAAACAGTGGACCTTCCCACCCTTGTAATGCTAGGCTGCTGCTGCTGTGTTGTATCCGGCTGGTTATAAAAATGGGGGGGACCCCACGTTGTTTTTTTTTTTGAATTTAACAAATTTAACAATAGACGTTGGGTCCCCCACATTTTTAATAACCAGCCATATACAAGGCCGCAGCAGTCTGGCATTACATGGGTGGGAAGGGCCACTGGTTTTGTCCATTCCCAGGCTAATAACACTGTGTTGTATGTGGCTGGTTATGATAAATTGGGTGGAACCCCATGTCTTTTTAAAAAAAATAAAAAATAATTTTTTTTTTTTTTAAAAATGACGTGGGGTCCCCCCCACTTTTATAACCAGCCAGATACAACACAGCAGCAGCAGCCTAGCATTACAAGGGTGGGAAGGTCCACTGTTTTTGGCCCTTCCCAGCCTCATAATACCAGCCTGCGGCCGCCCCAGAGCCCGACCATCACAACAGATGGTCGGGTACTGGATCGTACCTGGCTCTTCCCGGCACCCCTGGTGGTGGTGGGTACCGGGGTTATAATGGTGGTTAGTGTTAGCCTCTGCACCGGCTAGCACTAAGCCTTGCCTTAGTAATGGATGTTGTCACTCAGACAGCGGCCATTACTAAAGTGGTAGTAATAAAATTTGAAAAGAAAAAGACAAAGGTATAGATAAAATATTTTATTGAAATAAAGCACCCCCAACACAACCCTCATTAACCATTTTATTGTAGAAAAAAAAAAAACGTCATCGAAGTAGTCCTCGAAACCGACGCAGTCCAAACACCAAACCTGTAAAAAAATGAAATAAAACATGTCGTAGGCTTAGATTCAGTTTAATGTGTGATACTGACTGTTATACCATGTATAGAAGCCTGCCGCAAAGTTGACTTAGATACAGGGCGGCAGCAGACAGTATCATACATGGCCATACAGACATATATACAAACAAACAAACATACATGCAAACATACATACATATATGCAAACATACAAGCATGCACATATATACATGCAAACATACACACATATATACATACATACATGCAAACTATCATACATACATGCATACACACACACATGAAAACATACATACATACAAACAAACATGCAAAGATACATGCATACATATATACAAGCATGCACAAATATACATGCAAACATAAATACATGCAAACATAATTACATACATGCACATATATATAAACATACATGCAAACATACATGCAAAAATAAAAACATGCAAACATACATGACAACATACATACATACATACATACATGCAAACATACATGCAAATATATACATGCAAATATACATACAAACATGCATATATATACATACATGCCAACATACATGCAAACATACATGCACATATATACATACATACATGACAACATACATACATGACAACATACATAAATGCAAACATACATACATACATGCAAATATACATACAAACATGCACATATATACATACATGTCAACATACATGCACATATATACATACATTACAACATACATACATACATGCAAACATACATAAATGCAAACATACATACATACATACATTCATTCAAACATACATACATGCACATATATACATGCAAATATACATACACACATGCACATATATACATACATGCCAACATACATACATACATGACAACATACATACATGCAAACATACATACATGCAAACATACACACATGCAAACATACATACATACATACATGCAAATATATACATGCAAATATACATACAAACATGAACATATATACATACATGCCAACATACATGCAAACATACATGCACATATATACATACATACATGACAACATACATACATACATAACATACATACATGACAACATACATACATGCAAACATACATTCATGCAAACATACATACATGCAAACATACATACATGCAAACATACATACATACAAACATACATTCATGCAAACATACATACATGCAAACATACATACATGCAAATATATACATGCAAATATACATACACATATGCACATATATACATACATGCCAACATACATGCAAACATACATGCACATATATACATACATACATACATACATACATACATGACAACATACATACATGGCACCAAAAAAAAATTATACGTTCATACTTACTTTCCTCCTGTCCGGCCTCCAGCGATGACGTTTCATCCATGTCGCCGCTGCAGCCTGTGATTGGCTGCAGAGGCGGTCACGTGGGATGAAGCGTCATCCTGACGTGCATGACCACCACTACAGCCTGTGATTGGCTGCAGCGGCGAAAGGGATGAAACGCCATCGCTGGAGGCCGGACAGGAGGAAAGTAAGTACGAACATATTATTTTTATTTTTTTATTACATTAAAATTTTATTTTCCGCGCGCTGAGCATGTACTGTCAAGGTTGCTGAAAGAGTTAGTGCAGCCCATTAACTCTATCAGCACCCTGGACAGTAGCATGCTCGGCGCACGGAAGTGACAGGTTCGGTCCGAACTAGTTCGGTCCGAATCGAACTTTTTTGTGAAATTCGGCGAACTAGCCGAACCGAACTTTTGAAAAGTTTGCTCATCTCTAACAATGATCCAAAGAGCCCTAAGACACAATACCATCCATGAGTTTAATTGAAAAACTAATAATTAAATGTTTATGGCACTTAAATCCAATGTGCATAATAATTTGGAACACGGTGTATAGCTCATGTAGAAGAGGAAGTTGTTATAGGAAAAATTCTGATTTCTAGGACTTTTCACTGATGACCAGTCATCAGTGTCTAGTGCATGCCGAAAACCAAAACACCACAGCATAATATGTGCTGAGCGGCAGGTAGTTAGATTGTACGCCGGAAACCTAATATCACAGCATAATATGTGCTGACCGGCTGTTAGATAGATCAAGGCAATTTATACCCCTGAGGACGTTCCCCTATATTTATAGGGGAGCAGAAACGTATTGGGAATCTTGCATGTTTGTGGCAACCAGACAAACTATTATTTATTCATTACGTTTATAGAGTGTTGTAGTGATACTCTAATTATGACCATTCTGCTTTAGACACTTGAACCTAGTGTTCTTAGTATTTGGCTATCTTCCACACTCCATAAAGCACCTATGATCTGTGTTGCCGACGCCTGTATCCAGAGCCTTGGCAAATAGTGCCCTATTTTTTAAGATAATTCTTCAACAAAAAGAAAATTGAATTTTTAAATGTATAGACAAGCAGTGAATTTTCATAATCCAATTTAAACGTATACCTTTCACACTGGCAATTTTAGAATTTAACGTTTTCTTACAAAATCAATGCCTGCTATTCCCACAAACACACTCAAAAATCTTGTGGAAAGCCTTCCCAGAAGAGTGGATGTTGTTGTAGCTGCAAAAGGGGGTCTAACTCCATATTAATGGCCATGGCTTTGGAATGGGATGCCTAGCAAGCTCATATAATGTGATGGTCCGATGTCTATATACTTTTGGCCATATAGCGTATAGGCTGCTATAAATAGTGCCTGTGTTCAGCAGGGGGAAATTTTATTTCCCTGCTGATACCCTGCTCTCGACCAGTATCTCTCTCAAAAGAGAGAGACATAGATCCGATTGCACACTGCTCCTGTTGGGGCTGATGTAATCTGCTCTTTCCACTCTCCCCCTTCTCTCATTGTTAGAGATAGCAGCAGGAAGGAGATTGTACATGGCAGATGAGAGAGTGGAGAGGGGGGAAATCATCCAAGTCTTCATGGAGAGCAATTCATACAGGCAGTTAGTTTTAGAGTGAAGATAGAGAGGACAGCGCACACAGCAGTTTGCAGGGGGAGGGGGGAGAGATCACACATGCTGTGTAGGACCTACAGCAGGGGGAGGAATGGGGGAAATCACACTCCTCAGCATCAGTGTCTGTCAGAACAAGGGAGAAGAGATCCTTCATGGGATGAAGAAGAAGGAGAGAGCAGTATAGGGATGAATCAATCCTTGCATATGAAAGCTAGTGAATATAGCAGCATCCTAAACATACAGCACTCACGTCCAGCATGTATTACTAGTAAGGTCATATCCACATGAGAAAAGTCTGAAACTAGGAGCAGGTTGCAAACTGCATATCAGGAGCTCTGAAAATTAATGAAGGAATGAAGATTGCAGCCTGAAAATTACTATTCCAGGTAATCACTGACATATGTAAAATAATTTTTCCATTGTCAAAGGTGTCCAAAGCCTTTAAGTTTTGTAAAAAGTTTAAAGTGACTCCAAGGTGGGGCTTCAATTTAAAAGGAGAATGTGACCAGGATAAAATCATTAATGGAAAACTTCTTAAAAGGAAAAAAATATCAACTTCAACAAAGGCTGTCTCCACTCTTCTAGGTCCAACTTGATGGCCAGCAGCTCACGGGCACCAATTGAATAGTTCCTTTCCGCAGCAGAGAAGAGTTTGGATAATAAGCCACAGGAGACAGATTTTTCCCTTAGCGTTTCGTTGGAAGAGAATTGCTTCAGCACTGTCACGATGGGTGGACCCACTGGGCCGTACCGCCGTATCGGGAAAGCAGCTGGCCAAACAGGATACCAAGGCAAAGTCAATAGTCCGAATAAGGGTACCTTTGGCAATACAGACAGTAGCGATGGCAGGCTCAGATGGGACCTTGGCAACAGGCAGACACCGGGCGCGGTGAAATACAGCAGGCGTAGTATATGACACAACATGACTCCAACTCTCTACGGCACAGGAACAAGGTAGCACGGGATACAGGATACAAGTAGCAGTAATGGGAACACTGGGAACTCGAAAACACTAAGGGAGCATTTGCAAAGACAATGAAGGAAGGGGCAGGGTTCTTATAGTCCATGGTGATCTGGGAGCAATCAGTCAATCTAAAACATGTGTGTGTTCTTGCACATTAAGGCCGGGAATGAGCTCGAGCGCGCACGCTAGTGGTCACTGCAGGACAGGACGGCCGCATGTGCTGGCATCTCTGGGAAGGAAGACGTCTGCAGGATGATAGGAGTCTGCAGTCTGCGACCGCAGACATTACAAGCACCAATGAAAAAGGCGTCAAACTCTAACAAGAACTGTTGGGAGACATCTGGATGATGTAGAACAGAGGCAGTAGTGAAGACATTTTTAAGCTTAGTAAATGCAGATTCTGCTTCAATGGTACAATTTAATGCGTTCACCCCTTTTTTAGTTAGGGCCGAGATGCGAGCAGTAAGTGAAGAAAAATTAGGAATGAATTGACGGTAGGAATTCGCAAAGCCCAGAAACCTCTGCATAGCATGGAGACCTTGAGGACGAGGCCAATCCAGAGTGGGCATTACTTTTCCCAAATCTATCTGGAGTCCACAATCAGACAAAATATAATCCGAGAAGTACAAGGATTTCCTTTCAAAGATGCATTTTTCCAATTTAGCAGAGAGGTTGTTCCCCCTTAACCGCGACAGGACTTGCTTCCAGTGTGTTGTGAGATCAGGTGAGTAGATCAAGATATCGTCCAGATAAACCACCACACAGACATACAGCAGATCTTGGAATATATCGCTCACAAACTCCTGGAACACAAATCTAGCATTACATAAACTGAAGGGCATCACAATATACTCATAGTGACCGTCTCTGGTACTCAATGTGGTTTTCCACTCGTCCCCTTCGCAGATACGGATCAAGTTATAAGCCCCACGAAGATCCAGCTTAGTGAAAATCTTGGCTTTACGGAATATCTAGAAGAGCTCAGAGATCAGTGCTAAGGGTACCTGTTTTTGACAGTGATCTTTTTCAGACCACAATAGTATATGCAGGGCCGAAGGGATTAATCTTTTTTCTCAACAAAGAGAAATCTGTCTCTGGCTGGGGAGGTTGATTTTCTAATAAACCTAAACCCCCCTCTCGAGGTTCTCTTTAATATATGCTGACATAGTTACAGTTTCAGGCAGATAGAGAGGATATACCCAGGAGCAGGCGAAGACCCATGAAGTAACTTGACTGGACAATCGTAAGGACGATGCGGAGGGTTTGGGCCTCCTTCTTGCTGAAGATGTCTGCATATCAGGCATACTGCGAAGGTAGACCAGGGAGTGACAGAGGTACTGGAGGTTGGGCAGAACGGACTTGAGGCAGACAATTGAATTGACAACGAGGCCCGCACTAAAGAATTTCTCTGAAATTCCAGTCAAGGATTGGAGCGCGTTTGCAAAGCCAGGGTAGTCCCAAATGGATTTAATCAACAGCCTCAGGTAGAACATAAAAGGTTATATATTCTGAGTGTAGAACACCCACTTGTAACCTCAATCATTTAGTGATGTAGAGAACTGGATCTGGCAACGGATGACCATTCACATAAGCCACCGCTAGATGTTTCTCAAAAGGAGTCGTGGGCAAGTGGAGGCAGTCTACTATGGCCTGGTGTATGAAGTTCCCGGCCGCTCCAGAATCCAAATAGGCTGAGACTAAATGTGATGCTTCACCAGTGAAGATAGACACTTTGATCTAGAGTCTAGAAGAAAACTTTATTAAAGACGTCGGTTCACCTAGGGTGGTCTCTCCTATAAAACCCTAGGTGTTGGAGTTTCCAAGCTTCTGAGGACACTGACGCACAAAGTGACCCTGACTCCAACAATACAGGCACAAATTAGCTGAGCGTCTGTGCTGTCGATCTTGGTCCGACAGTCTGACACTGTCAACCTCTATAGGCTCTTCAGAGGTAGCAGTAGAAGATGGTCGCAGAGGTCTTTGGAAATTGGGCACCAGTCTAGGAGTCTTTCTCTCTCTGAGTACTTCTTGAGAGCGTTCCTTGAATCTCAGGTCTATGCGGGTAGCTAACGCAATCAGAGCGTCCAAAGTAGAGGGGAGATCAGGTGCTGCCAGTTCATATTTAATCCTTGCCAGAAGGTTGCGACCAGAGCCTCATTGTTCCAGGCAAGATCCGGTGCGAAAGTACAAAATTGTACGGAATATTCACCAACAGTCGAAAATCCTCAGTACAACCAAGGAATCACACACCAAGTAGTATCAAACAGTGCATATAAATAGTTTTTAGGAGGTGATCAAACAACAAATATATATACCAAAAGATGAAAGAAAGATGCAGATAGCAACATTTAGGTATCAAAAAATAAGGAAATCAGTATAAACAAATAATACATATAAAAAATGGTCCACAGACACAATAAAAAGAGGACAGCCTAATCAGGATGCTCTAGTTAATAGGGAACAGAGTATAGGTATAATACATACTGTCAGCATAGGAATACATATTGTATTACAATCATATATGCCTATGGTACTGTAAAGGATCTGCCAGACACAGTTTCTGTGTCGACGCCCATGGGTAATCAGTCTGCACCTGCTCCTATGTCTGTGAGACTGACTCCATCTTCCACCACTCAGGATGGCAGGCTTAGGAGTGGGAGAGCCTATCACAGCCTGGCCAGATGGAGCTAGCTCCCGCCCACTGTCTATTTATACCTGCCTTTCCTGTTCCTCCTTTGCCTGTGATTCTGCTCTGCTTGTTTCCTGGCACTGCTGCTGCTGCTTGAACTACTGATCCTCTGCTTGTTATTGACCTTGGCTTACTGACCACTCTCCTGCTCAGCGTTTTGTACCTCGTGCACTCCTGGTTTGACTCGGCTCGTTCACCACTCTCGTTGCTCACGGTGTCTCCGTGGGCAACTGCCCCGTTTCCCTATTTTCTGTGTACCCTTGTCTGTTTGTCTGTCGTGCACTTACTGAGCATAGGGACCGTCGCCCAGTTGTACCCCGTCGCCTAGGACGGGTCATTGCAAGTAGGCAGGGACTGAGTGGCGGGTATATTAGGGCTCACCTGTCTGTCTCCCTACCCCGTCATACTCCCTACACTGTCAACAATCATACTGACTCATGATGTAGTAACTGCTCAGAGCAACAGATTGGCATCCACCCCGACGCGCGTTTCGGCATGCTTGCCTTCGTCTGGGGGTCCCTCCTTGACTAAGAGGGGATTCGCCCATGCCAAAACCTTGCCAGACAACAGGGAGACAATGAATGCAATTTTCGTTTGGTCAGAAGAGAACAAATGGGTATGCAGTTTGAAGTGGATCTTGCACTGGTTGAGGAAGCCTCGACAGGCTTTGGGATCACCATCATAGCGGGGTGGAAGTGGCAATGGAATTCTGGCTTCAGTGCTGACTGGAGAGGAAGCTGGCTGAGAAGTGTGTGAAGTTGCAACAACTGGAACTGCCAGAGTAGGAACAGGAGTAATGTCCAGGCGATTGGCTATAGTGTTAACAGCTTGCATTACTTGATCTTGACGCAATTGGAGGTCTCGCATATTCTCTTGCTTGATTTGAACAGCAGTCTTGGGTTTGCCAGCAGGGTCCATGGCCGGAGAATACTGTAACGTCCACTGTGTTGTGGACACTCTTGACTAATCCACAGATGAGAGTAGCAACTGGCAGCAGATAACAGGCCATAAGCAGGTATCTGGTAGAAGGATACGGGCAGGTAACAGGCAGCTGGAATACTGGATACAGGCTGGTGCCGGATTACTGGATATAGGCTGGTGCTGGATTACTAGACTCAGGCTGGTGCTGGATTAGTGGATGCAGGCTGGTACCGGATTGCTGCACACAGGCAGAACTGGATTAGTGGATACAGGCAGGAACTGGATTACTGAATACAGGCAGGAACTGGATTACTGGATACAGGCAGGAACCGGATTACTGGATACAGGCCGGAACTGGATTACTGGACACAGGCAGGAACCGGATTACTGGATACTGGACGGTACCCGATTACTAGACACAGACAGGAACCAGATTACTGGATATTGGCAGGTACCGGATTACTAGACACAGGCAGGAACAGATTACTGGATACATGCAGGAACCAGATTACTGGATACAGGCACAAACCAGATTACTGGATACAGGCAGGTACAGGATTTCTGGACACAGGCAGGAACCGGATGACTGGATACAGGCCGATAATGGATTACAGGACACAGGCAGGAACCAGATTATTGGTAATAGACACAGGATACGGAAAACAGGATACATGAACCTTGGCAGGATAACACAAGGTATGTCCAACATCGCTCAAGCACTGGGGCAGAGGGCAGGCCCACTTATAAAGCCCTGGGTGTGCAGGGATAGGCTGGGGACACTTTTACAGGTGCGCGCGCCAGCCCTTTAAGACACAGCAAGAGCATATGTGCGCACACTACAGGCAAAGAGCAGGAGAGGAGGCAGGGAGCAGAGCGCACCGACGTGCCTGAAAAGGCAACGCCAGCGAGCACGAACAGACCAACGGCTGCGGAAGATTCCGGCGGTCAGCGGCCGCCTACGCTATAATATTATCTTTTACATGGATGCATATTCTAAATAACTAAAACTTAAAGGGGTTGTCTGGCAATACATTTTATTTAAATTTTAACTTAATTAGTCATATTTAATAACATTTCTAATATAGTGTCTGCTTACCTGTGCCAGCGTTACCGTGTTCCGATCTGCCGTCACGTGACCGCACACAGGGTAAATTTTTTATTTCTTGTAAGGTACCCTGTCTTTGCACAGTCAGCACTTCCGGCTGAGAAAGGCACGGCGCGTCATCAACTACATTTACAGGCAGTGGGCCGGGAGGATGTCTCATGGGCTCTTCAGAGCTCCGCCTCCTCTGGTCTCGCCGCCTGTAGATGTAGTTGATGACGCACCATGTCTTTACACAGCAGGAAGTGCTGGCTCAGCAAAGATATGGAGCATCATCAATCACGCCCCCTCCTCCTCCTTCTTCACTCTTGGAGCTCCCGCACTGAAGTGCATGTGAGAAGAAGGAGGAGGAGGAGCGGAATCCCTAATCCGTTGCCGAAGCTGTGGCCGGGGATTACGCTCCAGGAGAAGTCCATGACTTTTCCTTTAGCGGTCACCTACTCCTGAAACTGAATCCCCAGACACAGTGGCCAGAGATTCCTCTCCAGGAGAAGTCCCTGACTTCACTGTCCATATATGGACAGTGAAGTCAGGGACTGTTCCCAAAGCGGAATCCCCAGCCACAGCAGCTGACGATGTGGCCGGGGATTCCGCTCCCTGCCTTCACACAAAGGATAATGATGATTATTACTATGTAAGACAGTGTGCAGGGAGGGAGCTGCCTGGAATTAAAGCAGGGAATGATCCTGTGAACATAGAGGGGAGTGGCAGTATGCAAATAGCTGAGATGCTTTGGAGGAAGGGGGGGATGCAACTGTCTCCTCAGATTCAGCAGGGGATCATGGGTATGGTGGGTTACAAGACAGGAAACAGACAGCAAGGGCTGTAAACAGACAGCAAGGGATGTAAACAAACAGAAAGAGCAACAGTAACAATGGAGATCAAGCAGAGACTGGTTAGGAGGTTAATAGGGGGTATTAGGGAAGGCAAACCAAGGCTGGGGGACACTTGTTAGAATTATTTTTTCCTGGACAACCCCTTTAAGGCACAGAACATAATTAAAAGATATGACAGACTTGGTTAAGGGGGTCCTAGGTAAATACATTTTAATAAGTATCAAATGAAAAGTTCTGCAAATTTCTAATTTAGCATAGAAGTGAACCAACATATATCACAACTGACAACACTGGCAAAGACGGGTAATCATTACATAAACATTAAAAGGTTTTCCCCTTAGAACAACCCCTGACCATATGCCCTTTTCCTAGAGATATCAGCTGGGAGCCCAGAACAGGAGACATAATATTGCTGCTGCTGTGTTTTCGCATAAATTAGGAAACACAAGCACAAAATGCAAGAAAATTGCACTGTGAATATATTATAGAAGCACAAACACTATTATAATCATCTTTCATTTTGATCTTTTGTTTAATATTACATCCCATTAGATATTTTTGTTCAAATTGTGAACATATACCCCAGGTATGCCCTAAAGAAACTATTAGACAATATATACAATTTTTTTTGTGAACAAACAAATTTCGATCTAGGCATGCCTAGCTTTAGCTATCTAAAGCAAGTGACCTATTTCTCTTCAAAGTTAAGAGCCTAAAGCAAGCTGAGAGATCATTACTGTCATGTTATTTAACTATATCAATAAACACTAGAGGGTGATCATCATATTGTTCATGTTCTAGTTTTAATCTCATAATTTTTTTTGTAGTGCAAAAAAATGTTTTTCTATTATTTTTAATATATTTAAACATTTTGGAAAAATTCTACTAATAAAACATAAAACAATAATGGAACAACCAAAAAGCCCACCATAAGCTCAGTACACAATTCCACTGTGAGGGTATGTTCACACACAAACTTAAAAACATCTGAAAATACGGAGCTGTTTTCTAGGGAAAACAGCTCCTGATTTTCAGATGTTTTTTAAGCCACAAAGCGATTTTCGCAGCTTTTTTTATGGCCGTTTTTGGAGCTATTTTCAATAGAGTCTATGAAAAACAGCTCCAAAAACAGCCCCAGGAAGTGACATGCACTTCTTTTTCGCTGCCTTCTTTTTACGCGGCCGTTTTTCATGACAGCCGCGTAAAAAAACGGCAAGTCGGAACAGAACGCCGTTTTTCCCATTGAAGTCAATGGCCAGATGTTTGGAGGCGTCCTGCTTCCGTTTTTTCATCCATTTTTCGGGCGTTTACAGCCCGAAAAACGGATAAAAATAGGCCGTGTGAACATACCCTCAGGGTATGTTCACAGAGAGTGTTTTCGGACGTTTTTCGGGCCGTAAACATCCGAAAAACGGCCGAAGAATCGGAAGCAGAACGCCTCTAAACTTCTACCCATTGAAATCAATGGGAAAAACTGTATTCTGTTCCGATGAATCCCCTCAACGGAAAGTAAACACTGATGTGAACCGGCCCTTACTGAATGATGCGACTATTGTTGTACTGTTGAAACCAGATAAAGATTGTGGCTCTTACAGACCCATCTCGCTCCTAAACATCGATTATAAAATACTTACTAAAATTCTAGCGAACAGACTGACTAGGGTTATCCTAAAAGTTACTGTATGTACCCAGACCAATTGTGATTTATGCCAGGAAAATCCACCTCAGTAAATATACGCAGGGTGCAAGTAGCGACACAGGTGGGGATGGGTGCTGGCCTCTCTAGAACAGAGTTCCACTCGATCGAATGGCCATACCTGGTGGAAGCCCTTAATCGATTTCGCTTTGGTCGTCATTTGATACGTTGGGTCTCCACACTATATAAGTTGCCTAGAGCCCCAAATGTTAGTTAATGGTATCCTCTCCTTATATTTTTACTTGGCAAGGGTCACCAGACAGGGATGCCCCCTATCATTGCTGTTGTTTGCACTGGCCATAGAGCGCTTAGCTTAAACCTTAAGACAAAATTCCCTATACCAAGGGGTGCGGTTAACTGGAAGGGAAGACAGAATTGGTCTTTATTCTGATGATATGGTATTTTTCAACCCAAAGATACGTTACATAATAAGGCAATTTATGTAATTGATAGATTTGGGGGGTTCTCAGGTCTACATATAAATTGGAGTAAATCCTTTTTTATATGTCTGCAAGATGGGCCTCGGTAGAATGTGAACTTATTCATTTCATAAAAGTTATTATTGTACCTAAATGCCTATACATATTGGAGCATGCAGCTATACCGGTGCCTTTGTCTTTCTTTAAAAACATACATGCCCTATTCCCGTTCTTAAAGAGGATCTGTCACTAGTTTATTAAATTCCCTATCTCCTAACTAATCTAATAGGCGCTACGATGCTGATAACTACAGTGTATTTAAAATAAAAAAAAAACTTTTATTATTTGTAAAGTTATGAGCATTTTTCTAAATATGCTAATTTGACTATACTTGCCAAATGGGAGGTAACTCTTTCTTTTCACTCTGGGCGGTGTAATGTTTTCTGTATGACGCTGTCCAATCATCATATGGCTTCTCCTCCTTCCCTGCCCAGCAACACAGTGTGATCATATAGTATACAGCTTCCATTCACGACTGTTTTCAACTATTCATACCTCTGGTTGTTTCACAGCTAGAATGCGATCCTGGTGCCGTATGAAAGATTAGAATCTCATCTTTCATATGCCACCAGAACCACAGCCCGAGATATGGCTATTTTAAGTGATTCCCCTTCCTTCCAGCCTCAGTCTCCCACACTGTGTAAAGCAGCTTCACGCTGATAGGAGAGTGTCAGAGGCTGTGAGGTAGCTCCACCTCAGGAGAATCGCTGGTGTCGGAACCCACTTGTAATTTATAGGCTCATTTGCATATTTAGAAAAAAGTGCATAACTTTTACAATAATAAACTTTCTGGGACACAAATTTCACTAGCATTATCAGTGTGACAGCGCCTATTAGATTAGCTAGGTGATTGGGCATTACTAAACTAGCGTCATATCCTTTTTAAAATGGGGGGCTAATATATCAAAACTTAAATTGGCCATGTGACAAAGGCCTAAGTCTTTGGGAGGCACATCTTTTCCAGATATTTACTTGTATTACTTGTCCAGTTAACTACGTTATTTGTCATTATGAGTTGAATTGGGTGCTCCCCCTAACAGGGAACATCACCTCATTTGTGGCCCATCCTAGAAGGTGCACTCAAACTTCCCAAGAAACTAATTCCACTACACAGAGTTGCAGCGCAAGTGTGGCTGGCCACCAAGAAATTACTTTTCTATTGAGATATTACAGCGGAAACACCTCTGTGGCATGATTCCTTGTTGCTCCACATGTCAGACTCACTAGACCCACAATTCTACAGTAGATACAATATGTTATGAAGTGTGTTGGAGACTTATATTTCAATAGTTACATGAAATCATTTGCACAAATGCAAACGGATTTTGGTATACCTAGGGAATCTTTCTTCACATCGCTGCCATTAGGTACTTAACGCAACAGCACGTAACTGTACGTGACAGTGATGGACCAGGCTCAGAAATTGAGCCAGCGCCATCATCAGCGGGTGTTAGCTGTATATTACAGCTGACACACTTCTGTAAGGCCAGGACTGGAGCTAACCTCCTATCTGGCCGGTTAACCCCTTATATGCAGCGATTAAAAGCGATCGCTACATCTAGGTGGTTTATAGCACATCAGCACCCCTGCGACGCGATCACGGGGGTGCCGATAATTGCTATGCCAACCAGAGGCCTAACAATGGCCCCCTGGTCTGCCTAGAATGGAAGCCCTTTAGGCCCCACCCAGCGGCGGGGCCTGAAATGCTTCCTGTCGAGGCCAAGAAGCTGAGCATACGCCATCAGCCGTGGGTATCAGCTGTGTGTTACAGGTGACACCCTGCTGTAACGGCCAGGAGGAGCGGAGGCGAAGCCGAATAGGCTTGCTGTCAGTGTATAACTGACAGCTCTAATACACTGCACTATGTAGGTAGTGCAGTGTAATAAAATAGCGATCAGGGTTTCTTGCCTTCAAGTCCCCTAGTGGGACCAAAAAAAAAAAGTTCAGAAAAGTAAATAAAAATGTTGTAAAAAAGTATAAAAATAAAGAGTTTCAAGTGAAAAAAAACAATAACCACCTTTTTTCCTATAATAAGTCTTTTATCATAGGAAAAAACTGAATTCATTAAAAGAAAGTATACATATTTGGTATAGCCGCGTTCGTAACAACCCAAACTATAAAAATATCACATTTTAAACACACTGTGAACACTGTCAAAAATTAAATAAAAAACTATTTCAGAATCACTGTTTTTTGGTCACTGTCCAGTGTTAAAAAGTCGCATGTACCCCAAAATTGTACCAACTGTAAAAACTACAGCCCATCACGCAAAAAACAAGCCTTTACACAGCTTTTTTTTTACACAAAAATAAAAACGTTTTGGTTCTTAGAATATGGTGATACCAAAAATAAATGATTTTTCTTTAATAAAAAAAACGCATAAAAAAACTATATACATTTGGTAGCGACGTAATCGTATCGACCCGCAGAATAAAGTAAAAAGGTCATTTAGCCTGCATGGTGAACACTAAAGAAAACAAAAAAAAAAACAATAGCAGAATTGCTGGTTATTAGTCACCTTGATTGCCAAAAAAAGTGATCGAAAAGTTGCATGTACCCCAAAAGGAAAGCAATGAAAACTACAGATTGTCCCGCAAAAAACAAGGCCTCACACAGCTCCGTTGGTGAAAAAATAAAAAAGTTATGGCTCTCGGAATATGGCGACTTAAAAGGTGCAGAGTGTGTGCCAAAGAGCACCATTTACAAGTGCGACACTGGCCACATATCTATGAATTATTATTTGTTTACTGCATTATTATACCCTCCTATTATGCCCTGATTTACTCCGCACAGCCTACATATGCCCCACATTATAATAGTAATAGTAAAACCCCAAACAGAACTACTACCAATCAAAATCCACGCTCCAAAAGCCAAAAGGCGCTCGCTGCCTTCTGAGACCTACAGTGTGCCTAAACAGCAGTTTACTTCCACATATATGGCATACCCATAAAAAATGCTCACTACACCACTTAAAAAATGTGGGGTGCAATTTCCAAAATGGGGTCACTGCTTGGCGGTTTAACTATTTGTGAGCCAATGCTGCAC
Source organism: Rhinoderma darwinii (assembly GCF_050947455.1). Lineage (NCBI taxonomy): Eukaryota > Metazoa > Chordata > Amphibia > Anura > Rhinodermatidae > Rhinoderma > Rhinoderma darwinii. The sequence continues at coordinate 171,917,677 of NC_134687.1, forward strand.
AAATCACCAAAATATGCCTTTAAATGCGGATTGTGCTCTTTCACTCCAAAGCCTCATAAATGCCTTGAGAGGTGTAGTTTCCAAAATGAGGTAACTTTTCTGGGTTTTCCACTATACTCTGGTACCTAAGGGTACTCTGCAAATGCGACATGGCGCCCGAACACCAATCCAGCAAAATCTGCGCTCTAAAAGCCAAATGGCGCTCCTTATAATTTGCGCTCTGCCATGTGCCCAAACAGCAGTATAGGGCCACATATGGGATATTGCCATACTCTGAGGAAATTGAGTAACACATTGTGTGGTACTTTTTCTCCTATTCCCCCTTGTGAAAATAAAAAAATTAGGAGCTAAAACTACATATTTTTGGGAAAAAAATATTTTTCATTTTCACTGCCTAATTCTAATAAAATCTATGAAACACCTGTGGGATCAAAATGCTCACTACACCCCTAGATGAATGCCCTGAGGAGTGAATTTTCAAAATGAGTCACTTTTAAGGGTTACCTCAGGGGCTTTGCAAATGCGACATGGCACCCAAAAAACAATCAAGCAAAGTCTGCATGCCAAATAAAACTCCTGCCATCCTGAGCCCTGCCGTGTGTCCAAACAGAAGTTTTTGACAACATATGAGGTATTGCCATAATTGGGAGAAATTGCCTTTCAAATGTTAGGGTGCTTTTTCTCTTTTATGCTTTGTAAAAATGTAAAAAATGTATTGGAAAAAATGTAGATTTTTTTTTTCACGGTTTACTTCCACTAAATTCAGCAAAAAAACAGTGGGGTCAAAATGCTCACAATACCCCTCGATAAATTACTTGAGGGGCAGTAGTTTGCCAAATGTTGTCTTTTTGGTGGTGTTTCCACTGTTTTGGCACCACAAGACCTCTTCAAACCGGACATGCTGCCTAAAATATATTCTAATAAAAAGGAGGCCCCAAAATCCACTAGGTGTTCCCTTGCTTCTGAGGCCTGTGCTTCAGTCCAGTAGCACACTAGGGCCACATGTGGGATATTTCTAAAATCTGTAGAATGTGTACAAAAAATATTAAGTTGTGTTTCTCTCGGAAAACCTTCTGTGTTACAGAAAAAAATGGATTAGAATGAAATTTCGGCCAAAAACATTACATTTCTAAATTTCACCTCCACAATGCTTTAATTCCTATGAAACGCCTAAAGGGTTAAGAAACTTTATAAATGCTGTTTTGAATACTGTGATGGGTGCAGTTTTTAACTTGGGTCAATTTATGGGGTGTTTGTAATATATAGGGCCCTCAAAACCATATCGGATCTGAACTGGTCCCTAAAAAAACTAGGTTTTGGAAATTTTCTTGAAAATGTGAGAAATTGCTGCTAAAGTTATAAGCCTTGTAACGTCCTACAAAAATAAAAGAACTTTAAGGAAATTATGCCAACATAAAATAGACATATGGTAAATGTTAACTAGTAACTATTTTGTGTGGTATCGTTATTTTATTATTTTTTTTTTTGTCAAATCTGTTTTTTATTTTTGAAAAGAGTAAAAACAAACATAAAAGCAAATAACATAACTGTACCCATGTGCAACATGGGTTTAGAAACATACATAAAGGCCATCAGCTTTGGGTAATTGTACATTATCACAAGAAATAAGATCTAAAAGACAAGCATTTCAGGTACATTAAGATATAGGTACAAGTTTGAAGAAACCGTGGCACAATAGGGGAGGAGAGAAAAACAAGGTATGGGGGGTGGAAAAGGGTAACAAGATTATGTAGCTTACAGGAATTTGTCGTTACAGCTCTTTTCAACCTCATTTCAATGCAAAATGTTTCAGTAGACTGTGTATCTCATACGTAAGTTTATGTACCTTCAATGTATGCTCGTTCTATAATGTAGCCACGGTCCCCAAGTGTTTAAGAATTTTACATGAGTGTGGTCTTGCCAACTGGTCAGCTCCTCCAAACTACAAATCTGCTGAACCTTGTCCAACCATTGTGTTTTGGATGGGGAGGCGGTTTGCAGCCAGTAAAGGGGGATTAAGTATTTGGCCGCAGCTATCAGGTGTGCGGCTAGGTGTAGTTTAGAGGGTTTGAATGTTTTTGAGGGCAATGCCAAAGCTATCAATTCTATAGAAAGGGGTATGTCGGAGTTACAGATTTTGTTAATCTCCACTGATATCTCTTTCCAGAAGTCTGTGACCAGCGGGCAATACCACCAGATGTGGGACAGTGTCCCCACATCCCCTTGACAGCGCCAGCATAACTTACAGGCCGCTAAATCCAGATGGTGCATTCGCTCCGGCGTCTTGTACCACCTTTGTAAAGGATCTGCCAGGCACAGCTTCAGGGTTAACTTCCTTAGGTAATCAGTCTTCACCTGAGTCTATCTCTCTTAGACTGACTCCAGCTTCCACCACTCAGGCTGGCAGGCTTAGGAGTGGGAGAGCCTATCGCAGCCTGGCCAGACTCAGCTAGCTCCCGCCCTCTGTCTATTTATACCTGCCTTTCCTTTTCCTCCTTGCTTGTGATTCTTTCCGTGTGGTTTCCTGGCCCAGCTACAGCTCCTAACAATTTGATCCTGCTCCATTCTGACCCTGGCTTTCTGACTACTCTTCTGCTCTGCGTTTGGTACCTCGTGCTCTCCTGGTTTGACTTGGCTCATTCACCACTCTGTTGCTCACGGTGTTGCCGTGGGCAACTGCCCCTTTCCCTTTGCTTTATATTCCCTTGTATGTTTTGTCTCGTGCACTTACTGAGCGTAGGGACCGCCGCCCAGTTGTACCCCGTCGCCTAGGGCGGGTCGTTGCAAGTAGGCAGGGACAGAGTGGCGGGTAGATTAGGGCTCACTTGTCCGTTTCCCTACCCCTATCATTACATAATCACAAGCCCATATACCTAGTCTACCCTGGTCCCTGACACTACTATGGACCCCCTTGAGACCCTGGCTCAGCAAATGCAGGGTCTCTCCCTACAGGTCCAGGCCCTGGCTCAGAAGGTCAACCAGCCTGAGGCTACCTTGGTGATTCCCCTCACCTCAACTTCTGAACCCCACCTCAAGTTGCCCGACCGGTTCTCAGGGGACCGGAGGGCTTTTCTCTCCTTTCGGGAGAGTTGCAGACTTTACTTTCGCTTAAAGCCCCACTCCTCAGGTTCTGAGAGCCAGCTAGTGGGTATAATTATGTCCCGGCTCCAGGACGGGCCCCAAGAATGGGCCTTCTCCTTGGCTCCTGACACCCCTGAACTTTCCTCCGTTGATCTTTTCTTTTCTGCTCTCGGATTCACTTATGACGAGACTGACAAGACTGCCTTTGCCGAGAGTCAGCTGGTGACCTTACGTCAGGGTAAGAGACCTGTTGAGGAGTATTGTTCTGACTTTAGGAAGTGGTGCGTAGCTTCTCGGTGGAATGACCCTGCCTTAAGGTGCCAGTTTAGGTTGGGTCTGTCGAATGCCCTGAAAGACCTGCTAGTTAGCTATCCCTCTTCTGACTCCCTAGACCAGGTTATGGCTTTAGCGGTACGACTTGACCGACGTCTCAGGGAACGACAACGCGAACGTTTATGTGTTTTCTCCTCCGACTCCCCCATGATGCCTCCCGAGGTTCCGTTGCTTCATTCTTCCCCGTAAGACTCAGAGGTACCTATGCAACTCGGGGCCTTCGTTTCCCCTCAACAACGTAGAGATTTCCGCAGGAAGAATGGTCTCTGCTTCTACTGTGGGGATGACAAGCATCAAGTGAACAACTGTCCTAAGCGTAAGAATGCAGCCGGAGAACTTCCGCGCCTAAGTGATCATCGGGGAGGTCACTTGGGCGCACAGGTATTTCCCGTAAATATGAAACGTAATAAGATCTTGCTTCCCTTTCAGGTCTCTTTTGGTGGTAGATCTGCTACCGGCAGCGCCTTCGTGGATTCAGGGTCCTCTGCTAATATCATGTCTGTGGAATTTGCTATGTCTCTTGCTATGCCTTTGATTGATTTGCCTAAACCTGTCCCGGTAGTGGGTATCGACTCCACTCCTCTTGCTAATGGTTATTTTACACAGCATACCCCTGTTTTTGAACTCCGTGTTGGCTCCATGCATTTGGAGCAGTGCTCTGTACTGTTGATGCAGGGATTATCTTCCGATTTGGTTTTAGGCCTTCCCTGGTTGCAGTTGCATAATCCCACGTTTGACTGGAATACTGGGGAGCTTACCAAATGGGGTAATGAATGTTTGACGTCATGTTTTTCTGTTAATTCTATTTCTCCCCCTGAGGAGGTGAACACGCTACCTGAGTTTGTTCGGGACTTCGCTGATGTTTTCTCTAAGGAGGCCTCCGAAGTGTTACCTCCTCATTGAGAATACGATTGCGCTATCGAATTGGTACCAGGAGCTAAGCTTCCTAAGGGTAGGATATTTAATCTTTCTTGTCCCGAACGTGAAGCCATGAGAGAGTATATCCAGGAATGCCTGGCCAAGGGTTACATTCGCCCCTCTACTTCTCCGGTAGGTGCTGGCTTCTTCTTCGTAGGGAAGAAGGATGGTGGTCTCAGGCCATGCATTGACTACCGTAACCTGAATAAGGTCACTGTAAGGAACCAGTATCCCCTTCCTTTGATTCCTGATCTCTTTAATCAGGTTCAGGGGGCCCAATGGTTCTCTAAGTTTGATCTACGGGGGGCGTATAACCTTATCCGCATCAAAGAGGGGGATGAGTGGAAGACTACGTTTAACACGCCCGAAGGTCATTTCGAATACCTCGTCATGCCCTTTGGGTTGCGTAATGCGCCGGCGGTCTTCCAGAATTTCATAAATGAGATTTTGAGAGATTACCTGGGGATATTTCTTGTAGTGTACCTTGATGACATACTGGTGTTTTCCAAGGACTGGCCCTCCCACATTGAGCATGTCAGGAAGGTGCTCCAGGTCCTTCGGGAAAACAAACTGTTTGCAAAAACCGAAAAATGTGTGTTTGGGGTACAGGAGATACCATTTTTGGGTCAAATCCTCACTCCTCATGAATTCCGCATGGACCCCGCCAAGGTTCAGGCTGTGGCAGAATGGATCCAACCTGCCTCCCTGAAGGCGTTACAGTGTTTTTTGGGGTTAGCTAATTATTACAGGAGATTTATTGCTAACTTCTCGGTCATCGCTAAGCCTCTTACGGACCTCACTCGCAAAGGTGCTGATCTCCTCCACTGGTCTCCAGAGGCTGTCCAGGCTTTTGAGGTCCTTAAGAAGTGCTTTATCTCGGCCCCGGTGCTGGTTCAGCCCAACCAAATGGAGCCATTTATCGTGGAAGTTGACGCATCCGAGGTGGGAGTGGGGGCTGTCTTGTCCCAGGGTACAAGGTCCCTCACCCATCTCCGCCCCTGTGCCTACTTCTCCAGGAAGTTTTCGCCCACTGAGAGTAACTATGATATTGGCAACCGCAAACTCTTAGCCATTAAATGGGCATTTGAAGAGTGGCGCCACTTCCTGGAGGGGGCTAGGCACCAGGTAACGGTCCTTACCGACCACAAGAATCTGGTTTTCCTAGAATCTGCCCGGAGGCTAAACCCGAGACAAGCTCGAGGGGCGCTATTTTTTACCAGATTCAACTTTTTGGTTACCTATAGGGCTGGGTCTAAAAATATTAAGGCTGATGCACTGTCGCGTAGCTTCATGGCCAGCCCTCCTTCGGAGGAAGATCCTGCTTGTATTTTGCCTCCCGGTATAATCATTTCTTCTATTGATTCTGATTTAGTCTCTGAAATTGCAGCTGATCAAGGTTCAGCCCCCGGGAACCTTCCTGAGGACAAGCTGTTTGTTCCCCTGCAATACCGGCTAAGGGTACTTAGGGAAAATCATGACTCCGCACTATCTGGTCATCCAGGCATCCTGGGTACCAAACACCTCATTGCCAGAAACTATTGGTGGCCTGGCTTGCCTAAAGACGTTAAGGCCTACGTCGCCGCTTGTGAGGTTTGTGCTAGGTCCAAGACTCCCAGGTCCCGACCAGCGGGCTTACTACGTTCGTTGCCCATTCCCCAGAGACCTTGGACACATATCTCCATGGATTTTATCACCGATTTACCTCCATCCCAAGGCAAGTCGGTGGTGTGGGTGGTAGTAGACCGCTTCAGTAAGATGTGCCACTTTGTGCCCCTCAAGAAACTACCCAACGCCAAGACGTTAGCTACCTTGTTTGTCAAACACATCCTGCGTCTCCATGGGGTCCCTGTCAATATTGTTTCGGACAGAGGGGTACAATTTGTTTCTTTGTTTTGGAGAGCCTTCTGTAAGAAGTTGGAGATTGATCTGTCCTTCTCCTCTGCTTTCCATCCTGAAACCAATGGCCAAACTGAGAGGACTAATCAATCTCTAGAACAATATTTAAGGTGTTTTATCTCTGACTGTCAATATGATTGGGTCTCATTCATTCCCCTCGCTGAATTTTCCCTTAATAACCGGGTCAGTAACTCGTCAGGGGTCTCCCCCTTTTTCTGTAATTTTGGGTTTAATCCACGGTTCTCCTCCGTTTCACCTGGTAGTTCCAACAATCCCGAGGTAGAGGTCGTTCATCGGGAACTGTGCACAGTCTGGGCCCAGGTTCAGAAGAACCTAGAGGCGTCCCAGAGTGTACAAAAAACTCAGGCTGATAGAAAACGTTCTGCTAACCCCTTGCGTCTTAAGGTCCCGTCCAAGAAGTTTGCTCCCCGGTTTATTGGGCCGTATAAGGTCATTGAAGTCCTCAATCCTGTCTCCTTCCGGCTGGAGTTACCCCCATCTTTTCGTATACACGACGTGTTTCATGACTCCCTCCTTAAACGCTGCTCCCCGTCCTTGGCTCCCTCGAGGAAACCTCCTGTTCCCGTTCTCACCCCTGAGGGGGTGGAATTCGAGGTGGCCAAGATTGTGGACAGCAAGATGGTCCAATGCTCCCTCCAGTACCTGGTCCATTGGAGAGGATACGGGCCTGAGGAGAGGACTTGGGTACCCGCCCGGGATGTTCACGCTGGGGTATTGGTCAGGAAGTTCCACCTTCGTTTCCCCAGTAAACCAGGTCCGCTTAGAAAGGGTCCGGTGGCCCTTCATAAAAGGGGGGGTACTGTAAAGGATCTGCCAGGCACAGCTTCAGGGTTAACTTCCTTAGGTAATCAGTCTTCACCTGAGTCTATCTCTCTGAGACTGACTCCAGCTTCCACCACTCAGGCTGGCAGGCTTAGGAGTGGGAGAGCCTATCGCAGCCTGGCCAGACTCAGCTAGCTCCCGCCCTCTGTCTATTTATACCTGCCTTTCCTTTTCCTCCTTGCTTGTGATTCTTTCCGTGTGGTTTCCTGACCCAGCTACAGCTCCTAACAATTTGATCCTGCTCCATTCTGACCCTGGCTTTCTGACTACTCTTCTGCTCTGCGTTTGGTACCTTGTGCTCTCCTGGTTTGACTTGGCTCGTTCACCACTCTGTTGCTCACGGTGTTGCCGTGGGCAACTGCCCCTTTCCCTTTGCTTTATATTCCCTTGTATGTTTTGTCTCGTGCACTTACTGAGTGTAGGGACCGCCGCCCAGTTGTACCCCGTCGCCTAGGGCGGGTCGTTGCAAGTAGGCAGGGACAGAGTGGTGGGGTAGATTAGGGCTCACTTGTCCGTTTCCCTACCCCTATCATTACAACCTTGTTAATAATTTGTAATGGCTCTCCTGAAGTTTTACACACCTGGAAAAACCATGAGAGTGTCTCAATATCCATTTCTGTTCCTGTTCAGTGAATTTCTTGTTCAATTCCATTTCCCTGGACACTAGAAAAGTTGGGGTCCCAGGTGGGCCTAAGCTCAGCAGTATGGGGTATATTCTAGATAATTTGCATTTAGTCACCCCCTTGACAAGGAGCATTTTCTCTAAATCGCCCAGATCTCTACTGCTTTTTTGGGAAGCTAGGAAGGTCTTGCAAACGTGTTGCACATGATTGATCTGAAGGAAATTTAGAGAGCCCGCTGAGACCAGTGATCTAATTTTGGCTGTTGAGGGAACCATATTAGCTTCTAGCAAGTCTGAAACATTCATATGAGAAAACAAGTCCCATACATCGTCTGGTGGGGGATCCTTATATTCAACATTGTAAGGCAATAGAGAGGCAGGCATAATCGGCGAGGGCATCCAGGGAGGTATGCTCACGGCTTTGTGCGATATCCACACCGAGAGTGTTCCCTTCAGGAGAGGATTTGTGATGGATTTTAGAGCTCTCTGGTCGGGTAACCACAGCAGTCTCAAAGAATCTCTACCTAAGGGTGCTGTCTCCGGTTCTATACACCAATCCATTGACCCCGGCGATGCCAAATCCATCCATCTTTGTAGATGAATCGCCTTATAGTACACCTCCACGTCCGGTAGCCCAAACCTCCTCTATCCCGTTTTAGCGACAATAATTTATAGGACAGGCGGGTCCTACGCTGATTCCACAGGAAGGAGGAAAATATACGTCTCACAAGTGTAAAGAAGGTCTTTGGTAGATATATAGGGACCATACTCATAACATATAATAGTATCGGCAATATGTATGTCTGCAAAAGATTTTTGCGACCCATCCAGGACATGAAGGGTATGTGATAAGAGGAGAGGTGTGTCGAGACTTTCTTTAATAGTGGTTGGTAGTTAAGCTTATATAGGTCTTGTAATTGGCTCGGTATTTGGACACCCAGGTATGTAATATAGTGAGAAGGCCATGAAAAGAGCGAGTCTCGTTGTAGTTCCTGTGCTAAAGAGGGAGGAAGGGAAATATTTAGTATTTCAGATTTGTTATAATTAATATTGAAGTTGGAGACCCTTCCATACTCAGCAAAAATATGTTGTAGCCGTGGCAGCGCTTGTTGCGGGTTAGTAACCATGAGGAGTATGTCGTCTGCAAAGGCCGCCACTAGATGTGTACGTTCTCTTATCTGTAACCCCCTTATCAGAGAGTCTGATCTAATTTTTTGCAGGAGGGTATCCAAAGTCAAAATGAAAAGAGTGGGGGATAGTGGGCATCCCTGTCTAGTACCGTTCGTGATGGAAAAGGACGGTGAGAGGACCCCATTAACCCGTATCCGAGCATGCGGTTCTGTATAAAGTGAGAAAATTGCTGCAATAAATTGAGGTGGGAATAAAAATTTAGCTAGCACTTGTTTCATGAAATCCCAGGCCACTCTATCGAACGCTTTCTCAGCGTCAGTGCCCATAGGTATTAAAGGTAGTTTAAAATGTTTAGCATAATGAATAGAGTTTATCAGTCTTCTCGCGTTATGTTTACCTTCCCTTCCTCTTACAAACCCCATCTGATCCGGATCAACTAGTTTAGGCAATAGGGTTCCAATTCTCAGCGCCAAGAGTTTGGCCAATATCTTCAAGTCAATATTCAATAGGGATATAGGCCTGTAGCTAGCACATAGGGATGTGTCTTTTCCCTCCTTCGGTATTATGGTGATATATGCTTCTAAAGATTGTTTCGAGAAGGGGGTGCCATTTAAAAGCGCGTTACACATGTGGGTCAGGTGTGGTAACAGATATTCTAGAAATTTTCTATAATAGGTGAGAGAGAAGCCATCTGGGCCTGGGCTTTTACCAGTTGGGAAAGAAGAAATTACGCTCCTCACCTCCTCTACCGTAATAGGGTGTATAAGAGTGTCAGCCTCTTCTGAGGAGAGAGTGGGTAGTTTGAGTGACCCTAAAAAGTCAAGAACCCGTGTGTCCCTCTGATCAGACTGAGTTCCAGTTTCCTCATCCCTGATGTTGTAAAGGGAGGAATAGAATGACATGAATTCTTTAGCTATCTCAGATGTGGAGGTGTGCATTATCCCATCAACTCCCCTAATTCTTGAAATGAAAGATTTTTCTTTTTGTTTTTTAATAAGTGCCGTCATGAGCCTACCTCCCTTGTCCCCATGTGCATATATCTTCTGCCTATAGTACATCAGATTTTTGGCCATTTTCAAATTCAATAAGTCTTTTAGTTTTACTCTCAGGGTGTCAAGTTCGACTTGAGCATCTTGTGCCGCTGATTTTTTATGTACTTTTTCTAGTGCAGCAATTCGGGTCAATTGAGAGTTAATTTGTTTAGATTTTTCTTTTTTGACTCTAGACCCTAGGGAGATCAACAAGCCCCTCATATAAACCTTATGTGCTTCCCATGTGCACGTTGCCGTTACGTCAGAAGAGGTGTTAGTGTCAAAATAAAATGTCAGTTGTTCAGTTAAATATTTTACGTGTGATTCACTATCTAAGAGGGTGTCATTTAGTCGCCATGACCACTCTCTGATGGGCAACCCCACCAAAGGCAAAGTAATGCTGACCGGGGAATGGTCGGAAACAGTAATTTGACCTATCTGAGCTGACTTTAGGGCTGGAAGCAAACTCTCATGAATAAAGAGATAATCCAATCTCTGATGTGACCTGTGCGTTTTAGAGTAAAATGTAAAATCTCGAGTCGAGGGATGTACAGCCCTCCATGCATCTATCAGTTGTAGGCCCTGTAATTTCCGTTTAATTTTCCCTAGAGCAGCGAAGGTTAAGGCAGATCTTTTCGTGGAGGAATCTTGAAGAGGGTTCAGCGTGACATTGAAATCCCCCCCCCAAAATTATAGGTCCCTCCGCAAAAACAGTTAGTGCGTCTAAGATCTTATCAAACCTGCCTGCCTGCAATTTATTTGGGGCATATAAATTTGCGAATGTGTAGATAGAGTTTCCAATATGTCCCTTCAAGAACAGTGCTCTGCCATCAGCAGTACTGTGTTGTGCTACCAGACCAAAAGGGAGGTCTTTATGAAACGCAATAGACACCCCTCTCGCTGCTGAGCTGGATGATCCAGTATGGAACCACTTATTAAAATAACGGGTTGGTAATCTAGGTATCTTTCCCTCTTTGAAATGCGTTTCCTGAAGGAAACTATAGCGGCTTTCTCCTGTTTGAGCAGCATCAAGACCTGGCTCCTTTTATTAGGAGAGTTAAAACCCTTTACATTGTAGGTGAGTATGTTAGTTAACGCCATGAGATGTCAGAGTATCTTTGTGTCTTAGTGAGCTGTAGCAATATCACATTTATCTTGTAAGGTTCCGGGTGAGGGGTAGAGGTAACATAGGAGACATACAAAAGGGGTAAACATTGACTGAACAATGAAAATGAATGCAGCCAGAGATCAAGGATCAGGTCCCCCTGGGGGAGATCACGACCCTTAGTCCCTGGGGCATCTTGATAAACATAGCTCAAAGAAGGTACAGCACCCAATATCATAATGAAACACAATCCCAGTGTTACATTAGGGGCGCCGCATCTCATCCTAAAGCGTGGGGTACAGAGAAGCATCAACCCTGAGCCGATACTTGATCCCGGATCACTATAGCAATATACATATTCTCATTAATTTAAGGCACTCTTGTATAATAGCAATAAACATCAGTATGACACATAACGGGAACTCACTAAACCTGTCATAACATACTCACTATTCCCGTGCATAGTATACCAAAGGCAATTATGATGTAATGGCAGGAAGGAGGTGAAGGGAAAGTGAGCCCTAATCTACCCACCGCCCTGTCCCTGCCTACTTGCAACGACCCGCCCTAGGCGACGAGGTACAACTGGGCGGCGGTCCCTACGCTGGCTAAGTGCACAGGAAGACAAACAGGGAACACGCAAGGGAAGGGGCAGTAGCCACGGAACGCCACGAGGAAACGGGGCGGCGAACGAACACTCAGGACCAGGACGAAGGAGTACACCCGAGCGGGCACGGAGACAGAAGCAAGCCAGGGCAAGCAAAGCAGGTCAAGCAGAACTGCAGCAAGGCAGAAGCACGGCAGAAGCAGGCTGGAGCAAGCAGCAGTGGGGCCAGGAATCCAAAAGAATTACAAGCACTGAGGGAGAGCACAGGGCAGGTAATAAAGGGCAGGGGGCGGAGCTAACTCCGAGAGACCAGGCCGCGATAGGCTCTCCCACTCCTGAGCCTGCCACCCTGGTTGGTGGGAGATGGTGTCAGTCGAACAGGTCTGGCCTCAGGTGTGGATTGATTAATCCCAGGAGTATAGCTAGATGAAGTACCTGGCAGATCCCTAACAGTACTCCCCCTTTTATGAGGGGCCACCGGACCCTTACTAAGGGGACCCGGTTTAGTGGGGAAGAGGAGGTGGAACCTCCTGATCAATACCCCAGCGTGAACATCACGGGCAGGTACCCAAGTCCTCTCCTCCGGCCCGTATCCTCTCCAATGGACCAGGTACTGGAGGGAGCCCTGGACCATCCTACTGTCCATAATCTTGGCCACCTCGAATTCCACCCCCTCAGGGGTGAGAACGGGAACAGGAGGTATCCTCGAGGGGGACCAGGACGGGGAGCAGCGTTTAAGGAGGGAGGCATGGAAGACGTCATGTATGCGAAAGGATGGGGGGAGCTCCAGACGGAAGGATACAGGGTTGAGGACTTCAATGATCTTATAAGGTCCAATAAATCGGGGAGCAAACTTCCTGGACGGGACCTTAAGGCGCAAGTTCCTGGACGACAACCAGACCAAATCCCCGACGACAAACCGGGGGTTAGCAGAACGTCTACTATCCGCCTGAATCTTTTGTGCGCTCTGGGACGCCTCTAGGTTCTTCTGAACCTGGGCCCAGACAGTGCACAGTTCCCGATGAACCTCCTCTACCTCAGGATTATTGGAACAACCAGGGGAGACGGAGGAGAACCTTGGGTTAAACCCGAAATTACAGAAAAACGGGGAGACCCCTGACGAGTTACTGACCCGGTTATTCAGGGAAAATTCAGCAAGGGGAAGGAATGAGACCCAATCGAATTGACAGTCAGAGATGAAACACCTTAAATATTGTTCCAGGGATTGGTTGGTCCTTTCCGTTTGGCCATTAGTTTCGGGATGGAAGGCGGAGGAGAAGGACAGATCAATCTCCAACTTTTTACAAAAAGCTCTCCAAAATAAGGAAACAAATTGTACCCCTCTGTCAGAAACTATATTGACTGGGGCCCCATGGAGACGCAGGATGTGTTTCACAAACAAAGAAGCTAACGTCTTGGCGTTAGGTAGCTTCTTAAGGGGCACAAAGTGGCACATCTTGCTGAAGCGGTCGACTACCACCCACACCACCGACTTGCCCTGAGATGGAGGCAAATCGGTGATAAAATCCATGGAGATATGGGTCCAAGGTCTCTGGGGAATGGGCAAGGAACGTAGTAGGCCCGCAGGTCGGGACCTAGGGGTTTTGGACCTAGCGCAAACCTCACAAGCGGCGACGTAAGCCCTAACATCTTTAGGCAACCCAGGCCACCAATAGTTTCTGGTAATGAGGTGTTTGGTGCCCAAGATGCCAGGATGACCAGATAGAGCGGAGTCATGGTTTTCCCTGAGTACCCTCAGCCGGTATTGCAGGGGAACAAACAGTTTGTCCCCAGGGACGTTCCCGGGAGCTGCACCCTGATCAGCCGCGATATCAGAAGCTAAATCAGAATCCGTGGCAGAGACGATTATACCAGGGGGTAAAATACAAGCGGGATCCTTCTCGGAAGGAGGATTGGCCATGAAACTACGTGACAGAGCGTCAGCCTTAATATTCTTGGACCCAGCCCTATAGGTAACCAAGAAATTAAATCTGGTAAAGAATAGTGCCCACCGAGCTTGTCTAGGATTAAGCCTCCGGGCCGATTCTAGGAAAACCAGATTCTTGTGATCCGTAAGGACCGTTACCTGGTGTCTGGCCCCCTCCAGGAAGTGCCGCCACTCCTCAAAAGCCCATTTAATGGCTAGAAGTTCGCGGTTGCCAATATCATAGTTGCTCTCCGTGGGCGAAAACTTCCTAGAGAAGTAAGCACAGGGGCAGAGATGGGTGAGGGAGCTGGTACCCTGGGACAAGACGGCCCCCACTCCCACCTCGGAAGCGTCAACCTCCACAATAAATGGCTCCTCTTGGTTGGGCTGAATCAGCACGGGGGCCGAGATAAAGCACTTCTTGAGAGTCTCAAAGGCCTGGACGGCCTCAGGGGGCCAATGGAGGACATCGGCACCCTTGCGGGTAAGGTCCGTAAGAGGCTTAGCGACGACCGAGAAGTTGGCAATAAATCTCCTGTAATAGTTGGCGAACCCTAAAAAACACTGTAACGCCTTAAGGGAGGCAGGTTGGACCCATTCCGCAACAGCTTGAACCTTGGCAGGGTCCATGCGGAATTCATGAGGAGTGAGGATTTGCCCTAAAAATGGTATCTCCTGTACCCCAAAGACACATTTTTCAGTCTTAGCAAACAGATTATTCTCCCGAAGGACCTGGAGCACCTTCCTGACATGCTCCACGTGGGAGGACCAGTCCTTGGAAAACACCAGTATGTCATCAAGGTACACAACAAGAAAATTACCCAGGTACTCTCTCAGGATTTCATTAATAAAATTCTGGAAGACAGCAGGGGCATTACACAACCCAAAGGGCATGACCAGGTATTCGAAATGACCCTCGGGTGTGTTGAACGCAGTTTTCCACTCATCCCCCTCTTTGATGCGGATAAGGTTATATGCCCCCCGTAGATCGAACTTAGAAAACCATTGGGCTCCCTGAACCTGATTAAAAAGATCCGGAATCAAAGGAAGTGGGTACTGGTTCCTTACGGTGACCTTATTCAGGTTACGATAATCAATGCACGGCCTAAGACCACCATCCTTCTTCCCCACGAAGAAGAAGCCAGCACCTACAGGAGAAGTCGAGGGGCGAATGAAACCCTTGGCCAGGCATTCTTGGATATACACCCTCATAGCTTCACGTTCAGGACATGAAAGATTAAATATCCTACCCTTAGGAAGCTTGGCACCAGGCACCAAATCGATAGCGCAATCGTAATCTCTATGGGGGGGCAACACCTCGGAGGCCTCCTTGGAAAACACATCGGCGAAGTCCTGAACAAACTCAGGAAGCGTGTTTACCTCCTCCCGGGGAGAAATAGAGTTAACAGAAAGACATGACATAAGACATTCATTACCCCATTTGGTGAGATCCCCAGTATTCCAATCAAATGTGGGATTATGCAACTGCAACCAGGGAAGGCCTAAAACCAGATCAGACGATAATCCCTGCATCACCAGTACAGAGCACTGCTCCAAATGCATGGAGCCAACCAGGAGTTCAAAAACAGGAGTATGCTGAGTAAAATAACCATTAGCAAGGGGGGTTGAGTCGATTCCTACTACAGGGATAGGATAAGGTAAATCAATACAAGGCATCTTTAGAGACATAGCAAATTCCACAGACATGATATTAGCAGATGAGCCAGAATCCACGAAAGCACTGCCCGTGGCAGACCGGCCAGCAAACGAGACCTGAAAGGGAAGCAAAATTTTATTGCGTTTCACATTAACGGGAAATACCTGTGCGCCCAAGTGACCTCCCCGATGATCACTTAGGCGCGGAAGTTTTCCGGCTTCTTATTCTTGCGCCTGGGACAGGTGTTCAGTAGATGCTTGTCGTCCCCACAGTAGAAGCAGAGACCATTCATTCTGCGAAACTCCCTACGTTGTCGAGGGGACATGGAGGCCCCGAGTTGCATAGGTACCTCCGAGTCCTCCGTGGAGGGGCGAGGAGACGGGACCTCGGGGGGAATCGCAGAAAAGTCAGAGGGGAGCACACTGAAGCGTTCTAGCTGACGTTCCCTGAGACGTCGGTCAAGTCGTACTGCTAGGGCCATAACCTGGTCAAGGGAGTCAGGCGAGGGGTAGCTAACCAGCAGATCCTTCAGGGCGTCACATAATCCTAACCTAAACTGGCACCTTAGGGCCGGATCGTTCCACTGAGAAGCTACGCACCACTTCCTAAAATCAGAACAGTATTCCTCAACCGGTCTCCTACCCTGACGTAAGGTCACCAGCTGACTCTCGGCTAAAGCAGTCCTGTCAGTCTCGTCGTAAATGAGTCCGAGGGCAGAGAAAAAACGATCAACAGAGGAAAGTTCAGGGGCGTCAGGAGCCAAGGAGAAGGCCCACTCTTGGGGCCCTTCCTGGAGTCGGGATATGATGATACCCACCCGCTGGTTCTCGGAACCTGAGGAGTGGGGCTTTAGGCGGAAATACAGTCTGCAACTCTCCCGGAAGGAGAGAAACGTCTTACGGTCCCCTGAAAACCGGTCAGGTAACTTGAGGTCGGGTTCTAGAGGTGAGGTGAGGGGTACTACTAAAGCAGCGTCACCCTGATTGACCCTTTGGGCCAGGGCCTGGACCTGTAGGGAGAGGCCCTGCATCTGCTGGGTCAGGGTCTC
Source organism: Rhinoderma darwinii (assembly GCF_050947455.1). Lineage (NCBI taxonomy): Eukaryota > Metazoa > Chordata > Amphibia > Anura > Rhinodermatidae > Rhinoderma > Rhinoderma darwinii. The sequence goes on from NC_134687.1 coordinate 171,933,876, forward strand.
AAGGGGGTCCATGATAGCGTCAGCGTAGGAGAAATGGTAGACTAGGTAAGGGCTTGTAATTATGTAATGGCAGGAAGGAGGTGAAGGGAAAGTGAGCCCTAATCTACCCACCGCCCTGTCCCTGCCTACTTGCAACGACCCGCCCTAGGCGACGAGGTACAACTGGGCGGCGGTCCCTACGCTGGCTAAGTGCACAGGAAGACAAACAGGGAACACGCAAGGGAAGGGGCAGTAGCCACGGAACGCCACGAGGAAACGGGGCGGCGAACGAACAGTCAGGACCAGGACGAAGGAGTACACCCGAGCGGGCACGGAGACAGAAGCAAGCCAGGGCAAGCAAAGCAGGTCAAGCAGAACTGCAGCAAGGCAGAAGCACGGCAGAAGCAGGCTGGAGCAAGCAGCAGTGGGGCCAGGAATCCAAAAGAATTACAAGCACTGAGGGAGAGCACAGGGCAGGTAATAAAGGGCAGGGGGCGGAGCTAACTCCGAGAGACCAGGCCGCGATAGGCTCTCCCACTCCTGAGCCTGCCACCCTGGTTGGTGGGAGATGGTGTCAGTCGAACAGGTCTGGCCTCAGGTGTGGATTGATTAATCCCAGGAGTATAGCTAGATGAAGTACCTGGCAGATCCCTAACATATGACATACGAACCCCATGTGGGGTCGCTGATGGAAGTCCACATTCAGTTAAAATCTCCATCTTCTCTTCTTGCTTGACCTTTCTTGGACCTGGGAGATCTCGCTTTTCCCGACGTCGCCCATGGTGTTAGCTGTGGTATGCTCGGCAGATGTAAGTCTGTATGAGCCGGCATCCAGGAAGTTGTATCTATCGGAGCGATTCCCAATTTTTCCCAGGTGTCTTGTAAGTCCTCAGGAGTGTGAATGATGATGCGTTTACCATTTTTCAGTATGGCCAGGCCGAAGGGATACATCCAGTTGTATGTGAGCCGCATGTCTTGCAATTTTAGCAGGAGGGGCCGCATCATTCTGCGTTTTGCCAGTGTGGATGCTGCAATGTCCTGAAAGAGCTGAATTTTCGTGCCATCTAGTACAATCTCCGCACGTGCTCTGTTAGCCTGTAGAATAGCCGAGGTGTCCACAAAGCTGAGTAAGCCACATACCACATCTCTTGGGGGTTCAGATGCCCTCGGTGCCGGGCGTAGTGCCCTGTGGATCCGCTCGATGACAATTGCAGAAGCGCGTTCCTGTCCCAGTAAATCAGCAAATATTTTCCTGGCCACCGCTTGCAATGCCTCTGATGTCACTGATTCAGGTATACCTTTAAATCTCACGTTCTTCCTCCTGCTCCGATTTTCCTGATCCTCCAGCAGTGTCATTACTTTATTTAACTGGGTCTCTTGTTGCTGCACTTTGTGGCCTAGTGAGTCACAGTAGTTAACCGAGTCAGTGACCACAGACTCCAGGTGCTCCACGCGGTTTCCAATATGGCGTACGTCCGCCTTGATGTCTGCAAGCTCCTTCATCATTGGCGTTAGAGCTTGTACTATAGTTTTCTTTAAGTATGCTCGGGAGATTGGAGCTTTCTCCTGGCGTGAAGATGTGGAGGCAGCCACAGACTCATGATCGCTATCTTCCTCCGAGTTATCTTCCTGTCTGGGTTCCATAGTCACCGGCGGCGCCATCTTGGTTTTCTGGGACGGCTTCATTTTCAAGAATTTGTCTAGGTCTGCCTGACCTTTGTGGGTTTTTGGTGTCCCTGAATGATCTCTGGTGTCAGGTTTACCGATCTTCACCATTCTCAGGTTTGTGCCTTGCGATGTCAGTGATCCTAGATCATGTGTGTGAGGAGCCGAGAAACTAAGCTGCCATCACTCTCCGCGGTCAGGCTCCGCCCCTGGTATCGTTATTTTCTATGAATTTTGGTGTTTTTCACAAATAATCACTGAATGTATTGACCAAATTTAACCACTAACATGAAGTACAATGTGTTATGAGAAAACAATCTCAGAAACGCTCGAAAAAATAAAAGAATTTCAAAGTTATTACCACATAAAGTGACACATGGACCAAGCCAATTTTTTAACATTTGACATAAGGCCAAAACAGGATGTGTCCTTAAGGGGTTAAATTCCTATAGATCATACATGCTATGCAGACCCAATATGCACCATCAGGACAGTCGATTTCCAATTTCCCTCCTATAGGGGTTTTTAAATCTCAGAGACCGAGAGGCCTGATTTCAGCCTTATACTCCTTTCTTATTCAGGCTGAATTGGTGGCAGTTCCACTGGTTGTGGAGGCTAAATAGAAAGCCCTGATACATGAGATAAAGCCTGATATCTGGAAGGACATATTAACCTTCCACTTATTAGTGTCTCCAGCAGCTAACAACAAATTGACACAATTATTTATTATCCATCAAAGTTATCTTACCCCAGTTAGGCTCCATAAGATAAATAGGTGGCCAACAACTGAGTGACACAGATGCAGAGCTCCAAGATCTGATTTCTGGCATATGATTTGGGCGTGCCCATGGAGTCACTCATTTTGGGAAGAAGTGATTACATTGGTCTCAGATGTTCTTCATTCACCAGTGCCTGCAACCCCTTTAGTATGTCTCTTTGGGATTATTTCTGAAGAATTGTGGTGTCATCATGTAAGCATATTTATGAGTGAAGTCCAGTGCGCTTAGGTGGATAGACTCGAGTCCTCCCACGATTTCTCAGTGGGGATCCTTGGTAAAGGTCTGGGGTTCCTGGTGTGACTCACTGCTCACATTGTATACTCCGCATAGGTATATCGATCTTAGAAATTTTGTCGTATAATGTACCTTGACATGTATGTTGCACTTTAAATCTTTGATACTTCATGTATATATTATGATATACTCCTGACTTCTTTACAATTCATATTATCTATATGTATCCTTATTGCTCTTTAACTTAATTGTTATAATCCTGTATTGTATCCCTTCTTGTATGTATATGCTTGCATTGCATTTGCAGTTGTTATTCTTCAATAAAACTAGTAAAAAAAAATAGGTGCTAGGGAATAATTACTATAGATGCAAAACTTTGGTGGACACAGACAAGTGAGGGCCCCTGTTCAAAAACAGTGTATGGGCCCCCTTCTGCCAGCGTACCTGCATTTTCTCATATTTAAAATATCTTGTACGTTATCCTTAAAGGGATTGTCCACTACCAGACAAATGATGACCTATCCACCATCAATACATGATCTGTGGGGGTCCCACACCCAGACCCTGCACCGTTAAGATGCTCCGGCTGCCTCCAGTTGCAGTTGGTTCCGGCCACGGAATGGCGGTGGAGCTGCAGTACTGCAGCTCTACTCCTATTCAAGGGAATAAGAGCAGAGCTGCAGTTCTGTAGCACGGCCGCTATGCTATGTAAGGAGCCAACCGCTTCTGGCTCCATACATCACATAATGGGCAATAACATCCGGTGCCCGCAGGCGACCGGAGCGGCTGATCGGTGCCAGGGCCGGGTGTCAGACCCACACCAGGGCCGGGTGTCAGACCCGCACCGATCATATACTGATGACCTATCCGGTGGATAGGTCATCAGTTGTCCAGTAGTGGACAACACCTTTAATTTAAAGTGTAGCTAAACGTTCGGCAAACTTCTGACATGTCATAGTGACATGTCAGAAGTTTGGATTGGTGTGTGTGCGAGCATGGAGACTCCCACCAATCGCTAGAACGAAGCAGCTGAAGCCCTCGTGTGAGCGCTCAGCTGCTTCGTGTCTGTTCGGCTTTTTCCGCAAAGCTGATGTATCGGAGTACGGGCTCATAGACATTCTATTGAGTCCATAAACCGATACATTTACTTCCGGAAAAAGCCGAACAGACACGAAGCAGCTGAGCTCTCACACAAACCCTTCAGCTGCTTCGTTCTAGTGATTGGTGGGGGTCTCAGTGCTCGGACCCCACCCCAATCCAAACTTCTGACATGTCACTATGACATGTCAGAAGTTTGCTGAACGTTTAGCTACACTTTAATAGGCTCAAAGCATAGGGTACATGTTAATGTATTGTAATGGATCTGCCAGACACAGCTTCTGTGTCGACGCCCGTGGTTAGTCAGTCTGCACCTTCTCCTAAGTCTGATAGAGTGACTCCTTCTTCTACCACTCAGGCTGGGAGGCTGAGGAGTGGGAGAGCCTATCACAGCCTGGCCAGATGGAGCTAGCTCCCGCCCTCTGTCTATTTATACCTTCATTTCCTGCTCCTCCTTTGCCTGTGATTCTGCTTGTTTCCTGGCTCTGCTGCTGCTGCTTGTACTATTTGTCCTCTGCTCCATATTGACCCTAGCTTTACTGACTACTCTCCTGCTCTGCGTTTGGTACCTCGTACACTCCTGGTTTGACTCGGCTTGTTCACTACTCTTGTAGCTCACGGTGTTGCCGTGGGCATCTGCCCAATTTCCCTTAGCTTCTTTGTACCCTTGTCTGTTTGTTTGTCGTGCACATAGTGAGAGTAGGGACCGTCGCCTAGTTGTACGCCGTCACCTAGGACGGGCCGTTGCAAGTAGGCAGGGACTGAGTGGCGGGTAGATTAGGGCTCACCTGTCTGTCTCCCTACCCCATCTTTACATGTATGCTGTATTTTATGTTTTTTATTAAGCTCTTTATTATTCTCCAATATATTACCCTACTGTAATGGCAGTTGCATATGTATCATAATGGAACTGAGAATAAACTTCACACAAGGGATTAGAAGTAAAATTGGTGATGCCAACAATTACAGAAATATGAACAAAGAGTAATTTATCAAAAGTAGTTAAACAATATTACAACCCAATGTGAAAGTTACCTTTATATTTTAGCCTACAAAGAGTAGTGACTATGCATAGTCGGCATGTTCTGATGTTATAAAAAAATAATTTATAAATACTTTAATGAAACATTTTCATTAACGTTTTGTATGTATATATGTACATCTACATAATAAGTTAAAGAGGCTCTGTCACCAGATTTTGCAACCCCTATCTGCTATTGCAGCAGATAGGCGCTGCAATGTAGATTACAGTAACGGTTTTATTTTTTAAAAACCGAGCATTTTTGGCCAAGTTATGACCATTTTCGTATTTATGCAAATGAGGCTTGCAAAAGTACAACTGGGCGTGTTGAAAAGTAAAAGTACAACTGGGCGTGTATTATGTGCACACATCGGGGCGTGTTTACTACTTTTACTAGCTGGGCGTTCTGATGAGAAGTATCATCCACTTCTCTTCAGAACGCCCAGCTTCCGGCAGTGCAGATCTGTGACGTCACTCACAGGTCCTGCATCGTGTCGGCACCAGAGGCTACAGTTGATTCTGCAGCAGCATCAGCATTTGCAGGTAAGTAGCTACATCGACTTACCTGCAAACGCCGATGCTGTTGCAGAATCATCTGTAGCCTCTGGTGCCGATGTGTCCTCGCTCGTCTGACACGATGCAGGACCTGTGAGTGACGACACAGCGTGATCTCTGGAGAACACGGCTGTGTCTGCACTACCAGAAGCTGGGCGTTGTGAAGAGAAGTGGATGATACTTCTATACACAACGCCCAGCTAGTAAAAGTAGTAAACACGCCCCGATGTACGCACATAATACACGCCCAGTTGTACTTTTACTTTTCAACACGCCCAGTTGTACTTTTGCAAGCCTCATTTGCATAAATACGAAAATGGTCATAACTTGGCCAAAAATGCTCGTTTTAAAAAAATAAAAACGTTACTGTAATCTACATTGCAGCGCCTATCTGCTGCAATAGCAGATAGGGGTTGCAAAATCTGGTGACAGAGCCTCTTTAAGTAACAGTTATATTATAGCACAGAGCTGCATTGGCAGGTATGGTTGATATTGGAAAGAGTCAACATGCTTGTATATGGGCACCTCCAGACTAAAATATAGAATGTAATTCAGGATTATGAAAAGATAAGTGATTCTAAAATGTTAAATTTTAGATGGAATGATATACAGTATATGTGATAGCAATACGATGGCAACTCTAAATGTGTTTTTAGTTTAAAATAAATAAATGTTATCGTGCTATTGACCTATAATGCACTTAATAGTAGCAATGACTTTTGTAAGTAGGATAAATATAACCACTGTGAGTATTATGACATGAACATAAAGTTTTATGAGCCAGCCTGTTTTTTATGACTAAAGCAGTCACGTTATCTATAGACAGTCCTATAAAATATCCTAAATATACTTTACTAGAAGTAAGTTTTGGAATTTCGCCAGCCTTGTTAGTTTCCTCTATAAACATACCAGGGCAACAGCTCTGCATCAACCTCCCAGGCTGGTGTAAGCACCAGTGCTAAAAAATAGTGTGTTGATTTATGGTCATATAGAGGTATTTGTTGTTGTGAAAGATTTATGTTATACATTTAATGATATGTACTGTCTAGTGCAAAGAGTAGCATCCTGAAAAATGACTTTTGTGTTGTATTCTATGTTCTTTTGAATGAGTTTGTTTAAATAGCAGTGTCTTTAAAAGGAATGTTCTTTTAGTTCCAACAGTATGTGTTGGGATTTCCGGAGGCGGGGCATGGTGGATGGCCGCATTTTAGCACAGGTCCCTCTGACTGATCTGGCCATCCCTCACCATTTGCCAAGATCAGACCATCTCCTGCCACAGACAATGCTGGTACAGCTGGCAAACAACTTAGAGGTCAGGGAAGTCTGCTGTTAGGAAACGCCCGTCCCTTTAAGATTACTATACTACTAGTCTTGCTTCTGGGCGGTTCTGATTTCAGTTGTTCAGCCTATCCCTTTTCTCTGTCTGTCTTTCTGTCAGCTGTAAGGGTGGAGTGCTTAAACCTGGGTTGCTTCTGTGTTCTTTGCTTGTGAATTTCCTTGCTGCATGTGTTTGATCAAGCTACTAAATATACCCTGCACCTTTGACTATTTGGACTTCTTGAAACTGAACCTCGGCTTTTCTCTGGATTAGCCTTTTCCTTTCTGATTTGGACTTTCTGTTCCCGGCTGGTTGTGATCTCTGCAATTCCTGATATCCTCTAGCTTTGTTATTTGGACTTCCTGTTACCCTCTGGCTGTTTTGTTATCTGTTCTGGTTTTGCCTGCATTGTACCACTTATCCAACACCGAACTCTGTTAAAGCAACCTGGGTTCTATGCCACAAAATCCAACATGCCTTGTGGTGGGCTCTGGCGAAAACCATAGAGTAGCCTTAGACACTGTTGATCAGAGTTGTGATGGATTCGGGGCTGCGGATTTACTTGCACGCTCATTCCTGACAGTCTCCAGGAGTCTTGGGAAATCACTCACATAGCAATTCCTTAAACATCCACCCTGGGAATGGCTCAACCAGTGATTCCATAACATATTCCCAAGCCTTTAAAATGATCTTTTTTCACTATGGAACACATGCATGCCATGGTGGAACAGATGCACGATCTGACTCAGCTGGTACAAGGTCTGGCCGTAAAGATTCAACATTATGAAACTGCGCAGGCCCAAGCAGTCATTCTAGTCGCAACTCCGGATGAACCTAAAGTGAACTTACTTGATGGTTTTTCTGGTGATCGTAAGTCTTTTGTTAATTTTCGGGAGAGTTGTAAATTGCATTTTCGACTAAGACCTTTCTCCTCAGGAACTGAGCAGCAACGAGTTGGTGCCGTCATTTCACTTTTGCAGATCCTCAAACCTGGGCCTTTTCATTGTGACCTGATGCCCCTGAACTTTTTTAGGTGGAGATCTTCTTTGAGGCTTTAGGTCTAATATATGGAGAACCATATATTACTGCAGTAGTTGAAGCCAATCTGTTATCTCTCCAGCAAGGACGGCATCCTTTTGAAGATTATTGTTCAGAATTTAGAGGGTGGTCCGTCTCTTCACAGTGGTATGATGCTGCACTCCGATGTCAATTCCGCCGAGGCCTTTCTGAAACCTTGAAAGATCTCCTAATAAATTACCCTCCGCCCTTGACTTTAGGAGACACCATGACTCTTGTGGTGCGTCTTGACCGACGACTACGAGAAAGCAAAAATGAAAGATCTCGCGCTAAGACTCCTTGAGTTCGTCCTATGGGTGAACTACTTCCATTGTCTGTTCCGCAGAAACTTTGGTCTCATCTGTCTATGGATTTTATCACCGATTTGCCTCCCTCTGAAGGGAAAACTGTAATTTGGGTTTGGACCGGTTCAGTAAAATGTGTCATTTCATTCCTTTGCTTCAACTTCCTGATTCCAAAACTCTGTCCAAATTATTTATTGATAAGGTAGTCCGTCTGCATGATATTTCGGAAAATATTGTCTCTGATAGAGCTGTACAACTTGTGGCTAACTTCTGAAGAGCTTTCTGCTTTTCATCCTGAAACTAATGGTCAAACCGAGCGCTTTAATCAAACCTTGGAACAATATCTTAGGTGTAATGTTGCAGATAAGCAGGCTAAATGGGTCTCATATCTTCCACTAGCAGAATTTGCTATAAATAATCATCATCATGTTTCTCTTGATACCTCGCCGTTTTTTCTGTAATTATGGTTTTCATCCTCGTTTTGTTAATTTTCCGCCTCTTCTAGTGATAACCCTGAGGTGGAAGTTGAATCAAATAAATTGTGCACAGTTTGGGCTCAGGTTCAATTGAACCTAAGAACTCCCAAGTTATTCAAAAGAAAAATGCTGACAAGAAACGTACGGTGGTTCTGCAAAGGATAAAAGCAGACAAACATAGTGTTGGATAAAATCTTTTGGTACTTTATTTCATATACTCACAAAGTAACAAAATAAAATAAATGTATAAAATCTCCACATTGCATGCCAAGCCTTTCCTGCCCGACACTGGGTTTCGCTTTGTCCAGCTTCTTCTGGGACATCTTGCCAAGATCTGCTAAGACCTTGTGGGGTCTACTTGTGTGAATGAAGTAATTTATGGGGTGTTTCTAATGTTTCAGCAGCATTAGCCCCCCCCCCCCCCCCCAAAAGTGCAGAATTCCTTGACCGAAAAGGTTAAAAAGCCTCCTTTTATGCCAAGCCCTGGCACATGCCCTCACAGTGAATAAAGCACACATATTGGGTATCCCCATGCACGGGAGAAGTGGAAGAATGTGAAAAGAGATTAATTTTGTCTGTGGTCTATACTGTGTGGGAAAAATGCTAGCATAAACTGACGCATTTGCTAAATTCTTTTATTTTTTTCCAGTTTTGCCCACTTTAGAGAAAAAATTAAAATGATGTATACTGACAAATGCCATTAAAACAAAGCCCCATCTGTCCTTTAAAAAAAGTGTAAAATTCAAAGATTAACTTTATTCACCTGCAGAGTTATAGTCATCTAAAGAAGCGCATAGCAAAATTGTGACATTTTCTCTGGTCATTTAGCTGTAAAACAACCTAGTCCTTAACCGGTTAAACAGTTCCATTTGATATTTGAAGAGACTCTGAGCCCACAGAACGATGGATAACCCCCATTTTGAAAACTACACCACTCAAAGAATTTATCTAGGGGTGTAATCACTTTTTTGAACGTACAGGGTTTTTTTTGCAGAATCTTGTGGAATTCTGGCAAGAAAAAGAACAGTTTCATTTTTTTAACAAATTCAAGCTTCATTTATAGGGCAGATTTTTCAGACACAGAGCATGCAAGTGAAGAAAAGCACCTCAATATTTATCAGCCTAATTCTACTGCGTTTAGAAATACCCCCAAATTGGCCCTAATCTGCTGTTGCTGGACATATGGCAGGGCCTGAATGTATTGGAACACCACAAGGCTTTTGAGGCCTTATTTTACTTGGATTATTTTTGGGCACATGTCATGTTTGCATAGGCCTAAAAAATTGTACAGATACTACACCATATTACAAATTCTAGGTACTCACCTAGGGGTATAATGAGAATTTTTAGCTTTGTTATGGGGGATGTTACATTTTTAAATGGTGAAATGGTTATGGTAATTGAAAGGTAATTGAAAGGGGTGGTAATTGTAAATGAAAGGGACGATAATTATAATGAAAGGGACGGAGAAAAATAAAATTTAGTACTCCAGAGAGGTGTGTTATATCTGGAAGCACACCTTCATACACAGTCCGGGGTGGGAGGGACAGATGTTACACTGGTATGTCATGCCTCTTCTTATGCCTCTTCTGGCAAAGACACTACACCTTTTCTGGGGGCTGCTTTTTTTCTCTGTGGGTGGCACTTCACCAGGAAAGTGCTGCCCTGGAACTAGCCTGGGGACATCACTACTTGCAGAGGTAGAACTTTCTACTACCTCTGTCACATTACCAAAGAGAAGGGATTTGATTACCTTCTCCTGGTACTCCAGGTATGTCCCCTCCTGACCAGTGATCCTGTAGATGACAAAGGAGTTGTACAATGATATTTGGATGAAGTACAGCGCCAGTTTTTTGTACCAAATTTTTGATTTCCGCATGGCATTGTATGACTTGAGCATCTGGTCAGATAGGTCCACTCCCCCCATAAATTTGTTATACGCCTGGATGCAGACAGGCCGTGACGTGGTGGTGGATGTTGCATCACGCACAGGGACAAGGGAGCAGGTGGTGTCATGAATGGAAGTCAGCATCTAGATATCCTTCTGGTCCCTGAATTTTAACAAATTGGCTGAGAACGGTTTTTGAGAGCTGTCTTTGTTTTTTGCGGACCGTCCCACTCGCCACAGTTTTTTGCTCCGCCAGGTATTTGAACAGGGGTACACTTGTGTACCAGGTGTCAATGTACAAGTGGTACAACTGATTAAACAGTGGGTGCAGGAGGTCCCACACAATTTTCCCAGTTGTGGTCAGGACGGGGGACAGTTTGGGCGCTCAATGTGACTGTCTTTTCCTTCGTAAATTTTAAAATTGTGCGTGTAGCCCGACTCGGACAATTTATAAATTTTAATGTCATACCTGGGACACTTGTTGGGCACCAACACCAGGGACTCGTCAATGGCAATTCCTCTTCCAGGGGTTTATGAAGAGGAAATTTTTGTCGTAATTGGGGTCATACTGGGGGGGACGGGGATTGGGAATTATCGTTATAATGTATACATTTTTGGATTGCCTCGAAATGAACCCTGGGCATTATGGTGCAGTATAAGGGGGAGTAGTAAAGAATATCAGTGGACCAATAGGCTCTCACCGATGGCTTCTTTGTTAGCCCCATTATTCAGAACCAATTCCCAGTACAGCAGCATTTCTGCTGTGTTGGTGGGCTGCCACCTGCATGGCCTGGCATAAAAAGTACTGGGGTTCGCAGCAATAAATTGTTGAGCACATAGATTCATCTGCTCAACAAGGCTGTGCGAGAAAAAGAGCTTGAATTTTTTTTTTTCGGAAAGCCCTGCTGTCTCAACTTGGAGCCCTGCAGCAGCAGTAAAGTCCGGTACTTGGGGGGTGTAGTAGGTTTGGGGCAAAGAATTAGGCTCAGGTACTGGTATAACCTGAACGCTAACCCTCCTGTGAGGAGGTTCCTCCGTGTCACTTGAGGAGGAGGACAGAGCAAAAGCGGATCAAGTATCACTTGCACACTCTGTGTCCGATGCAGGCCTCTCATACGACTCTGCTGCGGTAAAAGTTTTGTGGGCCATTTTTATTTTTTAAGTACAGTAGCTGTATATGTATACTTTAATAGCTGTATACAAAAAAACATGATAATATAGAACTTTTTTTTGTCTTTTTTTTTTACATAAACAAACACTAAAACACTAACACGAACGTACACTAAGATATTTTTTTATTTTCTGACACTAAAACTGACTAACTTACACTGACTAAACTACACTGAAAAAAAGACGATGACTAACTAACACTGACTGATTGACAATCACACACTGACTGACACTGATTGACTAAAGCACTTACGCTGGCTGACACTAACGGACTGACTATGATTGACTGACGCTGACTAAGGCCTCATTTACACGAGCGTGTGCGTTTTGCGCGTGGAAAAAACGCAGCGTATTGCGCGCGTTGGTATTGCGTTTGCACTGCGTATACGCAGCGTTGTTGCGTTTAAAACGCGCGCACGACTAGCGTTTGCATCGCGCGTTAAAAACGCCGAGGGGATTAATGCGAGGCCAGCCTACAAATAGGCCAGCTGGCCCAACCCCTGCTTGCTGGGAGAAGCCGGTTTTGCACCTTATTTCCGCCTCTGCAGAAACCACAGTGTGTGTTTCTCCATTGAGGTTGGAATCGCCTTGGCACGCCACAATTATGCCTTCTCAGTCGCTGGCACGTGTGCTTCTTGCCTGGATGATCTCACGTCGTTTTGGGGAGCGTCGACCCATGCTGCAGCACCAGAAGCCTGTAAGATGTCGCATTTGGGTTCATCCACTTGTGGCCCAACGTACGATGAAAGGCCATTTCCATAGCCTGTATGAGGACTTACGACGGCATCCTGAAAAATTTCGAGCCTTCTGCCGCATGTCTGTGGCCACATTTGACCTTCTGCTTGAGCAGATTCGCTCTGGTCTCACCTACAGGAATACCAACATGAGACGCTGCATTTCGCCCGAGGAACGTCTGCTTGTGACCTTGAGGTATGTGTGCAGCTGCTATTACTTAGTCAATGATGCTGTCTGCTTTACCAGCCCCCCCCCCCCCCCTAACATGTGTTGTGGCTTTCTTTTTATTTCTATTTGTTTTCTAGATTTCTGGCCACAGGCAATAGTTATCATTCGTTACATTTTGAATTTCTTTTGGGAGTGACCACCATTTCGTTCATTGTCACATCCACCTGTGTCGTGTTGTGGCAGAGGTTAAAGACCACGGTTATGCCTCAGCCCACGACAGAACAGTGGCTAAGTATTTCAGAGGGATTTCTTCGAGCAAGTGAATTTCCAAATTGCATTGGTGCCCTAGACGGCAAACACATTCGTGTGAGAAAGCCCCCACGCAGTGGCTCTCAATACTATAACTACAAGCAGTATTTTTCTATGGTATTGTTAGCCTTGGCGGACACGAATTATTGTTTCACTATTGTTGACATCGGCTCGTATGGAAGCTCGGCAGATGCCCGCATATTCCGTTCATCAAGAATGGGCAAGCGACTCGTGAATAATCGACTGGCGGTGCCGGAACCTTCCATCCTCCCGGGCTCCAGCGGACCCCCAATCCCGTATGTCATCGTGGCGGATGAGGGGTTTGCACTGACAAGGCAAGTCATGCGTCCTTTTGCGAGAAGGGGCTTTGATGACCGTCGGCGTATGTTCAATCTCCGCCTAGGCCGAGCTCGTCGATGTGTGGAATGTGCCTTTGGCATTATGTCGAACAGGTGGCGTGTCTTTCTGACGACAATGCAATTGTCCATGCAGAATGTCACACGTGTTATACAAGCGTGTGTCGTTCTGCATAACTTCTGCCGCATTAATGATGCTACCTTTGATGCAGAATATATCCTAACACATGTAGGCACCAGCCACACTGTCCCGGTTATTCCTCTTGGCCGATCTCTCTCTTCCGGCCTTCGAATGCGGGATACTTTGGCGGCATATTTTGAGTGCCCATCAGGAGCCGCACCGTGGGGGCGTGATGACCTTTGAAGGATTGTCTGTTGTTTGGCGGCTTCACTACACACGTCACATGTGGTCAGGGTTTTTTTTAAGTTTTTGGGGTTCGTGTTGGGTTAGGGACTCGCAAAACATGAGGACCCTTGACGCGGGTTACGAGCTTACATCTGTCGGGGTTTGAGCAGGACTTTTGACAGTTGGCAACCTTCCTTCTGGAGATAGAATGATGTGCGGCCTAAAGTTAGGAAAGTCCAATTGCAAGTGTACTTACGTTTGCTTCGGGGCCCATGACAGCACCTAAACGTTCGCACCTCTTGCAAACCATGTCAAACCCCGAGAGATTAACTAAAACCTCATATCACGTGTGTATGCATTGGGCCCAAAGGCCAGAAGTGTGAGAGGGTATAGCCAAAGGAAATGTGGGTCAAACATTGTGTTGAGGGGTAACAATTAAAAACAACACGCAATAGAAACAATCAACATCCATGTTTTTAATGTGTTTGGAATGCACACAACGTAAACATGGTGTGGTCAGGAAAACACACAAACATATGGTATAAACAAACAAACACCAACATGGTGTAATATACATAAAATACATAAGACGGCGAGTTGCCATCCCTGCATCAAAATGATATATGCCGCCCAAATATCACGCCTCCAACACACTCAAAGGTGTTGGTACTGGTGGCCCGGGGACGAATACGCCGGCATTTCAGCACCACTATGCTGGACCTGGAGCTGTGGAGGTTGTTCCTCGCCAGCATAGTGGTGCTGATGTTGCCCGTGGTATGTTGGGGCAGGGAAGTGGGGAGCCATAGGGCGCATATAGGGATGCGGATGTGCCATCTGGGGGGCTGTATGGTATGTGCCCGGCATCTGGGGCGTGGTGGCCGGCATGGCTAAACTGCGCCACTGCTCAATGGCCGTGAAGCAGTGGTTGGGATTTTGGGGCGGTGTGGAGGCGTCGATCAACGTTACGATTGACGCTTGCAGACGGGCCATACGGTCCATGGGGACCAGCCGGAGTAGGGGAACGATGCTGCGCCCAAAGGAGTCGTTCCCGTCCTCATCTGCGGCTCGCCTGAGATATTCCAGGACCCGGCTATCGACTTGGGCAGCAGCGGAGGCCTGTGGAGCCCGGCGCCGGCGAGTGGGGGCACGCACGGGGCGCTCCTCAGCCGGAGAGGCGACGGCCCGTGCAAACTGGACAGGGGCGGAGTCCAGGGGTGTCGGCTCGGGGGCAGGATATGGGCAGCAGGAGGTTCCGGCAGAGACTCTCCAACGTCCGTCTCCTCTGTCGTATCCTCCAAATTGTCGGTGGTTCTATAATGGGAAAATTACGTTAGAACAGAATATAGAACAATGCCCACAACAACACGATGGCAAACAGGACATGGGCGAACACACATTAGACACATGAAAAAGCAGAATCTCTTACGTGCGCATCGCCATTATGTCCTTCAGGAACATCAGCTGTTTGGTGTACATATAAGGGCGCTTACGCGATCCGCCATCTCCGCTGCGTCCCTTTTCCCCCATTTCACGGCGGAATTGGTCATGGCAGCTCCGCCACCGTGTTTTGATGTCTTGGACTGTTGGAGTAAAAACAAATATCACGCTATAAGAAATATGCCCTCTCACTAAAAAAATGAGGGGCCCTGCACTGCCAATTACGTGGTACACGGTGATGCGCCTGCTCCACAAAAGGTCATCGGGCAAATGCGCGGAAGACACATACAGGGCCCCAGTTCTTCAATAGGGATGACATTGCATTGACAGAAAAAGCATGGTATTCACCCAACCGACTGCGATCCCGGGTTCGGCCACTCTCCCACTCCTGGCCAAAAAGCTCCCTCGCGACCTCCTCCCAGGCGTCCTCCTTGACCGTGCGGTCGTGGTACGCCTCTGCGCGAGTGTCCCAAATTGCATGATGGCCCTGGACCAGGGCGATGAGGCGCTCCACGTCCATCCCACGCGGCATGGCAGCAGATGTCAGTGGAAGCTAAGTTCTGTCTCAACTCAATAGCCTTGCCCACTCACAGTCAAAACGCAAGCACTTCCTGGTTTTTGTTTGCTTTGTCCAGCTTTATAGACTCTTTTTCAGGGACATAACAAGTGATGCGTGATTTTCGCGCATGCATCGCAGGAGAGTCCGTGTGTCATGCGTGGTTTTCACGCACCCATTGACTTCAATGGGTGCGTGATGCGCGAAAAACGCACGATTATAGAACATGTCGTGAGTTTTACGCAACGCACTCGCGCAGCGCAAAATTCACGCATCGTCTGCACTGCCCCATAGAGTAATATAGGTGCGTACGACACGCGTGAAAAGTACGCACGTCGCACGCGCGTATATTACGCTCGTGTAAATGAGGCCTAACAGACGGTCTGACACTAACTAAATTTAAAAATTTAAACTGGCTGACACTGACTGACACTGACTAAATTGACACTGACTAAGGCTTCATGCACATGGCCGTGCCCGTAATCACGATTGCGAGCACGGCTGGCCGCCGACGGCCGCATTTTTGCGCATCCATACAAAGTATGGGAGCACGGCCCATAAAAAACAAAAAGTAGGACATGCTCCATAATTCACGGCACAGTTCTACGGAACTATACGGAAAGGTGTCCATGGCCAATAGAACCGTAATGCGGTCCGCAATTACAGAAATGTTTTACGGTCGTGTGCATGGGCCCTCACACTGATAAAATTGACACTAACACTGACTAAACACTTGTTTTTAGTGCTTTATGAATTTAAAAAAAAAAAAGCTCCCTACACTGGGAGAGGTCGGGGAATGATCACAGTTAGGGAAATGGGGTCTTTTTTAACTTTTCTTCTTCCAACAACAATACAGGCTAGGATCTCCATGACTTTCATACACCAACAGAGGAGATCAGAGTCTGTAAATACATTTTTCTTTACTTCTAAGCTCCGATTGGTAAGTCTGTGCAGACTAACCAATCTGAGAGATCTCCGACAAGGGATCACTTTGATAGGTCCTTTGTAGTCTGCCAGGAGATTAGGGCAGATGCTCTGTACAGTTAACCGCCACTGCGTTATAGTGCCGCATGGTGGTTAACTTTTAGGGCTCGTCCACACCCTGCGAAAATGCCTCATTTTTTCTGTCCGTAATTTCGGACTGAAAAAAAGCAGCAGAATACAGTAACAGCATAGACAATTAGATTTAACAAACCTCATCTACACGCTGTGTAAAAAATTCCGAGAAGAAATTGACATGCATGTATTTTTCGGACCACAGAATGTCAATTCCTGCTGCGGAATGTGGACAGAATTGCTGTGTTTTTCAGAGGAATTTTCATTATCTTCTTGCATTTGGAAAAACACAGCAATTTATGCACCATTTTCTGCCATAAACAACGCAGGAAATGGTGCATTTTTGCCGCAGCAGAACATCTACGTTTTTCAACGGAATTGCTGCAGAAATTTTCTGCAGCAATTCTGTTGTGTGTGGACAAGCCCTTAATGTGCATTTAGGTCAAGGTGCAGTAAAGGGTAAAATGGCGAGCTAAAAATGAGTTTGAAAATACATTTTATATGTCTTAACCCCTTCCCGACATTTGACGTATCCATACGCCAAAGTCGGGTAGGGGAAGTATGGAGCGGGCTCACGGAGTGACCCCCGCTCCATACGATGCGGGTGTCGGCTGTTTGTTACAGCCGACACTTCAGAGTAACGAGCGGCAACACGCTCGACCGCTATCCCGCCCATTTAACTTGTTAAATGCTGCGGTCAATAACGACTGCAGCATTTGAATCGTTAGAAAGAGTGGGGCGACCCCCTCTAACAGCTCATCGCGCCCCCCGCAACGCAATCGCGGGGGGGGGGGCGATGGTTGCTATAGCTGCTTGGGGGCCTAATGAAGTCCCCCAGGTCCGCCATCTTTGTGCACCTATTAAGCCCAGCCTCTGGCAGGGCTTAATAGTTGCCTGTCAGAATCACGATATACTGCAATACATTAGTATTACAGTATATCGTGCAAGCGATCTAACGATCGCTGGTTGAAGTCCCCTAGGGGGACTAATAAAAAAAGTAAAAATGAGTTAAATTAAGTTTTTCTTTTGTGTAAAATAAAAAAAAATATTAAAAGTTCAAAAAACCCCCCTTTTCCCATATTCCCCCAAGAGCATAGTAAAAAAAAAAAAAAAAAACATAATTGGTATCGCCCGTAAAAGTCTGAACTATTACAATATATCATTATTTAACCCCTTAAGGACGCAGCCTAGTTTTGGCCTTAAGGCTCAGAGCCCATTTTTCAAATCTGACATATTTCACTTTATGTGGTAATAACGTCGGAATGCTTAAACCTACCCAAGCGATTCTGAGATTGTTTTCTCGTGACACATTGGGCTTCATGTTCGTGGTAAAATTTGGTCGATATATTCAGTGTTTATTGGTGAAAAATTGCAAAATGTAGAGAAAATTTTGAAAAAATTGCATTTTTCAGAATTTAAATGCATCTGCTTGTAAAACAGACGGTTATACCACCCAAAATAGTTACTAGTTCACATTTCCCATATGTCTACTTTAGATTGGCATCGTTTTTTGAACATTCTTTTATTTTTCTTGGACGTTACAAGGCTTAGAACATAAACAGCAATTTCTCATATTTTTAAGAAAATTTCAAAAGCCTTTTTTTAAAGGTACCTCTTGAGTTCTGAAGTGGCTTTGTGGGGCCTATGTATTAGAAACCCTGATAAAACACCCCATTTTAAAAACTAGACCCCTCAAAGTATTCAAAACAGCAGTTAGAAAGTTTTTTAACCCTTCAGGCATTTCACAGGAATTAAAGCAAAGTGGAGGTGAAATTTGCAAATTTCATTTTTCTTGCTGAATTTCAATTTTATTCATTTTTTTTTCTGTAACACAGAAGGTTTTACCAGAGAAACACTACTAAATATGTATTCTCCAGATTCTGCAGTTTTTAGAAATGTCCCACATGTGGCCCTACTGCGCTCGTGGACTAAAACACAAGCCCTAGAAGCAAAGAAGCACCTAGTGCATTTTGAGTCCTCTTTTTTTATTAGAATATATTTTAGGCAGCATGCCAGGTTTGAAGAGGTGTTGAGGTGTCAAAACAGTAGGTATCCCCTAATAGTGACCCCATTTTGGAAACTACACCCCTCAAGGAATTCATTTAGGGTTGTTGTTACCATTTTGACCGCACAGTTTTTTCACAGCACGTATTTGAATTGGGCTCTGAAATGAAAAAAAATTCATTTTTTCCAATAAAATGTCATTTGTGATCAAAATTTCTTATTTTCACAGGGAACAAAATACCCCATTTTGTTGCCCAATTTGTCCTTAGTGTGGCAATACCCCATTTGTGGTGATAAACTGCCGTTTGGGCCCATGGGAGGGCTCAGAAGGAAAGGAGCGCTATATGTTTGTTGGAGTCCAGATTTTGTTGGATTGGTTTTCGGGTGCCATGTCGCATTTGCAGAGCCTTAGAGGTATCAAAGCAATGGAAACCCACCAAAAGTGACCCCATTTTGCAAACTACACCCCTCAAGGAATTCATTTATGGTTGTTGTTAGCATTTTGACCACACAGTTTTTTCACAGCACCTATTTCAATTGGGCTGTGACATTAAAAAAATGACATTTTTTCCAATAAGATGTAATTTTTTACCAAAATTTCTTATTTTCACAGGGAACAAAATACTCAATTTTGTTGCCCAATTTCTCCTGAGTGCATCAATACCCCATTTGTGGCAATAAACTGCCGTTTGGGCCCATGGAAGGCCTCAGAAGGGAAGGAGCGCTGTGTGTTCTTTGGAGTACAGATTTTGCTGGTTTGGTTTTCGGGTGCCATGTCGCATTTGCAGAGCCCCAGAGGTATCAAAGCAATGGAAACCCACCATAAGTGACCCCATTTTGTAAACTACACCCCTCAAGGAATTCATTTATGGGTAATGTGACCATTTAGACTCCATAGTTTCTTCACAGAACTTATTTGAATTGGGCTGGGAATTAAAAAAAAATATATTTTTCCCAATAATATGTCATTTTAGCTAAAAAATTCTTATTTTCACAAGAAATAAAATACTCCATTTTGTTGCCCAATTTGTCCTGAGTGCGGCAATACGCCATTTGTGGTGATAAACTGCCGTTTGGGCCCATGGGAGGGCTCAGAAGGAAAGGAGCGCTGTGTGTTCTTTGGAGTACAGATTTTGCTGGATTGGTTTTCGGGTGCCATGTCGCATTTGCAGAGCCCCAGAGGTATCAAAGCAATAGAAACCCACCACAAATGACCCCATTTTGGAAACTACACCCCTCAAGGAATTCATTTATGGGTGTTGTGACCATTTTGACCCCATAGTTTTTTCACAGAACTTATTTGAATTGGGCTGGGAATGAAAACAAAATAATTTTTTTCAAATAATATGTAGTTTTGGCTGAAAATTTCTTATTTTCACAAGAAACAAAATACCCCATTCTGTTGCGCAATTTGTTCTGAGTGCCGCAATACCCCATTTGTGGTGATAAACTGCCGTTTGGGCCCATGGGAGGGCTCAGAAGGAAAGGACCACCTTTTGGCCTACTGGGGATTTTCTAGTGCGAAGTCATGTATGCAGAAGCCCCTGAGGTACCAGTACAGTTGAAACCCGCAAGAAGTGACCCCGTTTTAAAAACTACACCCTTAAGGCATTCATCTAGAGGTGTAGTGAGCATTTTGACCGGAGGCATACACCCCATAAACTGTAATGTGGGTTCTCCCGGGTATGGCAATACCCTACATGTGGCTGTTATCAGCTGCCTGGACACACAGCAGGGCCCAGAGGGGAAAGACGAGGGGGGATAAGCTGTGCGGAGTGCATCAGGGTAAGTAAAATTGGGGTAAATTATAAACCAAGGGATGTATGATACATTTTAAAACACTTTCATACAGAGCTCTGGTTATTCGGGACACGTGTCACATTGATATATTGTGTCATCCCTTATCCCCCTCTTATAACAGACTTTGCACCTCTTTTGACTTTTTCCCTTCTTGCCAGTTTGGGGAACTTCTCCTGGAAAGTGTTGCCCTGGTACGATGCGTGTGGGCTCGCTTCCAGAAGTACTGGGTGCCCCCCTTCTTGGTCCCTAAAGATTAGGTTCTTGATAATCACCTCTTGAAATTCCAGGAAAGTTCCCGTCTGGCCTGCACATCGATGTAGCACATACACATTGTACAATGCCATCTGTATGATGTGCCCGGCCAGCTTCTTATACCACACCGCATGGCGCTGTAGGGCTTCAGGGCTTGATCTTACAAGTCCATCCCTCCCATGTACCTATTGTAGTCCAGGATGCAGTCTGGTTTGGGGGTGGCCTTTCCTTCATATATCCTAAACCTGTAGGTATACCCGGATGCACTCTCGTAGCTTATACATCTTCACGCCATACCTTGCCCTCTTACCCGGCAGGTACTCGCGGAATTGAACCCTCCCTTTAAAATGTACCAGGGACTCATCAATAGACATACACTTCTCGGGGGTGTATGCTTGGGAAAACCGGGCACTGGAACGGTCTAATAGGGGTCTCCGTTTATACAAACGGTCAAAACTGGGGTCATCTCGGGGTGGGCACGGCTCATTATCAGTATAATGTAAGAAGCGAAGTATTGCCTCATTTATTTATTTTTTTAGGTTCCAGTTCAGTTCTGAAGTTGCTTTGAGGAGCCCATATATTAGAAACCCCTATCAAATACCCCATTTTAGAAACTAGACCCCTCAAAGTATTCACAACAGCATTTAGAAAGTTTATGAACACTTTAGGTGTTTCACAAAAATTTAGAGCAAAGTAGAGGTGAAATTTACATTTTTTTTTTTGTCAGAAAATCCTCTTTATACCATTTTTTTTATAACACAAAAGGATTTATCAGTGAAACGCAAATTAATATGTATTGCCCAGATTCTGCAGTTTTGAGAAATATCCCACATGTGGCCCTAGTGCAGTAATGGACTGAAGCGCCGGCCTCCGAAGCAAAGGAGCACCTAGTGGATTTTGAAGCCTCTTTTTTATTAGGCACCATGTCCGGTTTGAAGAGTTCTTGTGGTGCCAAAACATTGGGAACCCCCCAAAAGTGACCCCAATTTGGAAACTAGACCCCTTGAGGAATCCATTGTAGTTTTCTTGGGGTGCATGCGGCTTTTTGATCAGTTTTTATTCTATTTTTAGGTGGCGTGGTGACTAAAAAACAGCAATTGTACTATTGTTTTTTTTTTCGTTTTTTTTTACAGCGTTCACCGTGCGCTATAAATGACATATTCACTTTATTCTGCGGGGTGATACGATTACGGCGATACCAGATGTTTATAGTTTTTTTTTATGTCTTATGGCGTTTGCACAATAAAATACATTTTGTAAACAATCATTCACTTTTGGTGTTACCTTATTCTAAGAGCCAGAACGTTTTTATTTTTCCATCAATAAAGCCGTGCGAGGACTTATTTTTTGCGTAACGAACTGTAGTTTCGATCAGTACCATTTTTAGGTACATGCGACTTTTTGATCTCTTTTTATTCCATTTTTTGGGAGGTGAAGTGACCAAAGAATTGTGATTGTGGTTCGGTTTATTATTATTTTATTTTACGGCGTTCACCGTGCGGGATAAATAATGAAATAATTTTGTAGTTCAGGCCGTTACGGACGCGGCGATACCAATTATGTATAGTTTATTTGTTTGTTTATATATTTTTATTAATAATAAAGGACTGATAAGGGAAAAAGGGGGATTTTTACTTTTAATACTTTTAAATCTTTTATTTTCTTATTTTTACACATCTTTTTTTAACTTTTTTTTACTTTATTACTTTGTCCCACTAGGGGACATGAGGGCAGGAGGCCCTGATCGCTATTCTAATACACTGCACTACATGCGTAGTGCAGTGTATTAGAACTGTCAGCTACTCACTGACAGCAAGCATAGTGGGTCCTGACGTTGTCAGGACCCACTAGGCTTCCGTCTATGGCATAGCCGGACGCCATTGTTTGGTGTCCGGTTGCCATAGTCACCATCGCCGGCCGCTATCGCGTAGCAGGCCGGCGATGGCAGCTTAACCCCTAAAAAGCCGCGATCTCTATAGAGCGCGGCTTTTAAGGGGTTAATCAGCGGGGACACAGCGATCGGTCCCCGCTGTAGGAGCTGTGACAGCTGCTGAACAAGACAGCAGCGTCACAGCTCCTGTATGTGTCGGGAGGACGGCCGAAATGGCCGTTACTCCCGAGACGTACTATTACGGCATGGAGCGCGAACGATACAGCTGCCATGACGTAATAGTACGTCAAGGAGCGGGAAGGGGTTAAACCGCACGGTGAACGCCGTAGAAAAAATAATTGCAAACGCCAGAATCTCTATTTTTTTGGTCACCTAATCTCCCACAAAAAATTAAATAAAAAGTGATCAAACCGTCGCATGTACACCAAAATGGTATTATTAAAAACTACAGCTTATCCCGCAAAAAATAAGCCTTCATACCACTTAATCGACGGAAAAATAAAAAACTTATGGCTCTCTGAATTTGGCGGCACAAAATAAATTTTCTTTTTTGCACTTAGGTTTTTACTTGTAAAAGTAGTAAAATATAAAAAAAACTATATATATTTGGTATCGCCGTAATCATATCGACCCACAGAATAAAGTTAACATGTTGTTTTAATTGCATAGTGAATTACGTAAAAACGGCGCGCACAAAAACATGGAGGAATCGTTGTTTTTTTCATTTTCTACCCCACAAATAATTATTTTCCCGTCTCCTAGTACATTATATGGCAAAATAAATGGTGCTACGAAAAACGACAACTTGTCCCGCAAAAATCAAGCCCTCATAGTTCTATATCGACATAAAAATAAAAACGTTATGGCTTTTGGAAAGTGGGGAGGAAAAAACGAAAATGAAAATCTGAAAAAGAGATGCGGCGGGAAGGGGTTAAAGAAAGACCTCTAGTAAGTAAATCAAAGTGTTAAAAAATGCACACAACTGGATCATCAGGAATCACGTAGTCAAAGACCTTACCGTTCCAGAACAATACTTCCCACAAGTATCTGTTAAATTTTTGGCATTTTCATACACCGTGTTCCAAATTATTATGCACATTGGATTTAAGTGTCATAAACATTTAATTATTAGTTTTTCAATGAAACTCATGGATGGTATTGTGTCTTAGGCTGGGTTCACACGACCTATTTTCAGACGTAAACGAGGCATATTATGCCTCGTTTTACGTTTGAAAGTAGGGCTACAATACGTCGGCAAACATCTGCCCATTCATTTGAATGGGTTTGCAGATGTACTGTGCCGACGACCTGTAATTTACGCGTCGTCATTTGACAGCTGTCAAACGACGACGCGTAAAATGACCGCCTCGGCAAAGAAGTGCAGGGCACTTCTTTGCAACATAATTTGAGTCGTTCTTTATTGAAGTCAATGAAGAGCAGCTCAAGATTTACAAGCGTCAAAGACGCCTCGCATAATGCGAGGAGGAGCTTTTACGTCTGAAACGAGGCAGCTGTTTTCTCCTGAAAACAGTCTGTCTTTTCAGACGTAAAAGGCACTTTTCGTGTGCACATACCCTTAGGCTGGGTTCACACGACCTATTTTCAGGCGTAAACGAGGCGTAATATGAAACGACGGAGCTGTTTTCTCCTGTAAACAGTCTGTAATTTCAGACGTAAAAGGCAGCTATCGTGTGCACATACCCTTAGGCTGGGTTCACACAAGCACATTAACGTCCGTAATGGACAGACGTATTTCGGGCGGAAGTCCCGGACCAAACTCAGTGCAGGGAGCCGGGCTCCTAGCATCATAGTTATGTACGATGCTAGGAGTCCCTGCCTCTCCGTGGAACTACTGTCCCATACTGAAAACATGATTACAGTACGGGACAGTTGTCCTGCAGAGAGGCAGGGACTCCTAGCATCGTACATAACTATGATGCTAGGAGCCCGGCTCCCTGCACTGTGTTCGGTCCGGGACTTCCGGCCGAAATACGTTCGTCCATTACGGACGTTAATGTGCTCGTGTGAACCCAGCCTTAGGCTGGGTTCACACAACCTATTTTCAGGCGTAAACTAGGCGTATTATGCCTCGATTTACGCCTGAAAATAGGGCTACAATACGTCGGCAAACATCTGCCCATTCATTTGAATGGGTTTGCCGACGTACTGTGCCGACGACCAGTAATTTACGCAATGTTTGCCGACGTATTGGAGCCGTTTTTTCAGACGTAATTCGTGGCGTAAAACGCCTCCATTACGTCAGAAAATAGGTCGTGTGAACCCAGCCTTAGGGCTCTTTGGATCATTGTAATTAATCTCAGACACCTGTGATAATTAGTTTGCCAGGTGTGCCCAATCAAAGGAAAACTACTTAAGGGCGGATTTACACGAGCGTGTGCGTTTTTCACGCGCAAAAAAATGCGCCGTTTTGCACGCGCAAAAGGCACTTAACAACTCCGTGTGTCAGCTGCGTATGATGCGTGGCTGCGTGCTTTTCGCGCAGCCGCCATCATTATGACACTCTGTGTGTTTATAAACATAAAAGCACGTGGTACTTTTCTGTTTACATTCATAGTGTTACTGCTGTTGTGTGAATCACGCGCATCCCACGGAAGTGCTTCCGTGTGGTGCGCATGATTTTCACGCACCCATTGACTTCAATGGGTGCGTGATGCGCGAAAAACGCAGAAATAGAGGACCTGCGCAAAAATCACTGACAGTCTGCACTGCCCCATAGACTAGCATAGGTCCGTGTGACGTGCGTGAAAAGCACGCTCGTTGCATGGACGTATTACACGTTCGTGTAAATCCGCCCTAAGAAGGACATTCCACATTATTAAGCAGGCCACAGGTTTTAAGCAATATGGGAATGAAAAAGGATTTCTCTGCTGCCGAAAAGCGTGAAATAGTGCAATACCTTGGACAAGGTATGAAAACATTGGATATTTCAAGAAAACTTAAGCGTGATCATCGTTTTATGAAAAGATTTGTGGCTGATTCAGAGCACAGACGGGTTCGTTCAGATAAAGGCATAATGAGGACGGTTTCTGCCAGACAAATTAATAGGATTAGGAGAGCACCTGCTAAAATGCCATTGCAAAGCAGAAAACAGGTATTTGAAGCTTCTGGTGCCTCTGGACTCCCGCAAACCTCAAGGTGTAGGATCCTCCAGAGGCAAGTGTGCATAAAGCTATTATTCGGCCACCCCTAAACAATGCTCACAAGCCGAAACGGTTGCAGTGGGCTTAGAAATACATGAAGACTAATTTTCAAACCGTGTTGTTTACTGATGAGTGCCGTGCAACCCTGGATGGTCCAGATGGGTGGAGTAGTGGATGGTTGGTGAATGGCCACAATGTCCCAACAAGGCTGCGACGTCAGCATGGAGGTGGCGGAGTCATGTTTTGGGCTGGAATCATGGGGAGAGAGCTGGTAGGCCCCTTTAGGATCCCGGACGGTGTGAAAATGACCTCTGCAAAGTACGTAGAGTTTATGACTGACCACTTTCTTCCGTGGTACAAAAAGAAGAACCGTGCCTTCTGTAGCAAAATTATCTTCATGCATGACAATGCACCATCTCATGCTGCAAAGAATACCTCTGTGTCATTGGCTGCTATGGGCATAAAAGGAGAGAAACTCATGGTGTGGCCCCCATGTTCCCCTGACCTCAACCCTATTGAGAAACTATGGAGCATCCTCAAGCAAAATATCTATGAGGGTGGGAGGCAGTTCACATCAAAACAGAAGCTCTGGGAGGTTATTCTGACATCCTGCAAAGATATTCAAGCAGAAACTGTCCAAATACTCTTAAATTCAATAAATGCAAGAATTGTGAAGGTGATATCAAAGAAGGGATCCTATGTTAACATGTAACTTGGCCTGTTAAGTTTTTTTTGATTGAAAGAGCTTTTGATTTCTGTAAATATGACCTCCTGATGCTGCAAATTCAACAAATGACCATTTTCGTTCTCTTTACAACCTTTAAAATGATTTGATCTCTTTTGTGCATAATAATTTGAAACAGTGCATTTTGAGTTTTTTACTTCTAAAAAAAAATCTGTTATTATTAGGAGATTTGTTCAATAAAATTCGCATTATACTCCAATGTTTGATGGCTTGAAGATTATACTGAATGTCATTTGCATCAACTATTTAGGAAAATCATCGAAAAATAACATTTGCATAATAATTTGGAATGCAGTGTTGTGTCACAGTCTCACCTGCTTCCAGGCTGGGCAACCGAACAAGTGATCAATCTGGTCAGCCTGCTAGAGTATTGAGACGTCAGATCAATCAGCTGTCAAGTTCGGCGTCCACTTATATTAAGCAGTGCCCTATTTAACGCGCCTGCTCCTGGCCTCTTGTGCCAGTAATTGTTTATTCTACCTGGTTTCTGCTGCTGCAACTCTGCTAAGTCTCTCTGTGTTTGGACTTCTTTGTTTGAGTTCACTTTGACTATCCTTATTGTTTTTTCTGTGTGGACTGGGTCTGGATTTCTTTGTGTGCTTCTGTGTTTTCAAACCCAACAATTACATTTCACTACGTTTATCTATGAACTTCAGTAATGGAATATTCTCTGCTTGTCAGTTTAGTTTCTTTGTTTGAACCAGGGTTCTTCTAGGTTTAGTGTGTAGATGGATTTCATCCTACAAGATGTATTACGTGCTTTCTGGTCACCCTCTTACTTTTATTGTCTTGCTAGATATTATTACGTCCTTTCTGATTTACCTTTTACTTTTTAGCTATCGTTCTACTCATGCTAGTCAGCGGCTGCCCAGTGGTCATCCTGATAAGTTGTGGGTTCTAACAGAGATCTCTCAGGGTAAGGGCATGACCACACGTGGCGGATTTCCTCCGCAACTGTCCGCATCAATGCCGCACAGAATCTGCGTCGCAGATTCTGCTGCGGATCTGCACAAAATGTGCAGAAAATTGATGCGGAATAGCTGCTGCGGACTGCGGGAAAAGTGCTTCCCTTCTCCCTATCAGTGCAGGATAGAGAGAAGGGACAGCACTTTCCCTAGTGAAAGTAAAAGAATTTCATACTTACCGCCCGTTGTCTTGGTGACGCGTCCCTCTTTCGGCATCCAGCCCGACCTCCCTGGATGACGCGCCAGTCCATGTGACCGCTGCAGCCTGTGCTTGGCCTGTGATTGGCTGCAGCCGTCACTTACACTGAAACGTCATCCTGGGAGGCCGGACTGGAGACAGACGCAGGGAGTTCTCGGTAAGTATGAACTTATATGTTTTTTTACAGATACATGTATATTGAGATCGGTAGTCACTGTCCCGGGTGCAGAAACAGTTACTGCCGATCGCTTAACTCTTTCAGCACCCTGGACAGTGACTATTTACAGACGTCTCCTAGCAACGCTCCCGTCATTACGGGAGCCCCATTGACTTCCTCAGTCTGGCTGTAGACCTAGAAATACATAGGTCCAGCCAGAATGAAGAAATGTCATGGTAGTAAAACCAATACGCTCCGCAGCACACATAAGATCTGCGGACTTCATTGCGGAATTTTGACTCTCCATTGAAGTCAATGGAGAAATTCCGCCATGAGTCCGCCACTGCTCCGCAACAGACAGAGCATGCTGCGGACACCAAATTCCGCTCCGCAGCCTATGCTCCGCAGCGGAATTTTACGCCTCGTCTAAACGAACACTGCTAAATTAAAGTGTAAGTCAATGGACAAACGGCACCGCTGCGGATTAACGCTGCGGAGTATCCGCAGCGGAATTTAAGTGAAATTCCGCCACGTGTGAACCCGCCCTTACTAGGAGGTTTCTGATAGTGGGATTGCTCTTCTCATGGCGGCAGTCAGGTAGGGCTCCTCTGCAGTCAGGGTTGTTTTAGGGTTTTCCCTGTGGACCACAGAGTTTGCTTACTGTGTAGCTTGCGCCAAGTCTGACTGCAATACCTTTTTTACTTTAACGGTACCATGACACATAGCAAGTAGATAAGACCAGCATTAGGCATTAGACATTTCATACAGGCTTTAGCAGCAGAGAAATAACACTTATTAAGAAACTCTGGAGTGTAATAAAGAGCATAATCATAAACTGTAATACACATTTTCCATTTTTTTTCTATATTCAGTCCAAATTTCTTAAACCTCCTATCCTTATATATAGATATGTGACCTTTTCTTTTGCTCTGCTTAATAGATTATGAATAAAAAATTCTTGTGTAGCAAAGTTTGACACATTGTCTATTGTTTTGAACAAATGTGAAACTGGTGCATAGTGTAAGTAGCAATATTTGGGGAGAAGAGCTCCACTTTGCAACACATCTAGGGACTTTAGATTTCCATTTTACAAAAAGGTGCTTAATTTGAGTAATACTAAATTTTTACCAAAATCTACAGTTACTGTCCAACCCAAAATGCAGTATAAACTAATTTGACCAAAAAGGGATAATATATAAAAAGTTGAAACCCCCCCCCCCCCCCATAGTATTGGCAATATTCCATACTTTGTGTTGCATTTTAAATACCAACATATCTTTATGTGTTTGATACTCTAGTAACCTGGATTCCAGAAAGTCAAATATATTATCGACCCTGCTTTCCCTTGCCTGAGCGAGGATATCTCTATTCCTCGGTATCTTCTCCCAAACCACCAATTGCTGAAGTTGACCTGCATAATAGTATATATGGAAATATGGGAATGCAAGTCCTCCCTAACTGAGATGCAATGTTAACGCGCTTTGCTTTATTTGTGGATGTTTTTCAGTTCCATATTAAATAATTTACTGTGGAATACAGGGCTCTAAAAATACACTGTGGTATCCATACTGCTGTATTTGCCAAAAGATTGAGGATCTTATGCAGTATCACCATCTTTACCTGTAATATTTTTTATTCCCTGGATAGAGGAAGCTTATTCCATACCTTAACCTTTCCTTTTAACTGCGAGACCAATAAAATCCCATAGGTAACGTGAAATCCTCAATCTAAGGTCCCATGCACACAGCCGTAATCCCGGTCCCTTATTACGGCTGCAGCTGTCCGCAGACAGTCGTCCGCATTTGCGGGCTGTGCTCCATTATAAAGTATGGGAGCACGGTCCATAAAATAGAAAAACCGGACATGTCCTATTTTTTCCGGAAGCTTTCTACAGCCTGGATACCTTCCTTTAAATATAGGGGAATAGAAATTAATGGGTCGTGTGCATGGGGCCTAAGATAGATAAAGGAATTAACCAGTTCCAACCTAAAACTATTTGGTACCTGATATTCCATCTTGGGGTCAAGCAGCATCAAGCTAGACTTATGACTTTAACTGGCATCAATATAACGGTTTTTGTTTTTCAAGTTGCCATAAAAACTAAGCAGCTCTTCATGCTCTTCTCCTTTAAGGCCTCATGCACACAAACGTATTTTTTCCCTCCCGTAAATACTGGCGTAAATACGGGTCCTTGGTCACACGTATTGACCCGTATTGCACCAGTATTTACGGACCCGTGCCCATAAATATGGGTTCGATGTCACCAGTATTCCACCCGTATTTACGGGCAGGTTTTCGCTGCAAATTTGCACTGCACTAATCGGCAGCCCCTTCTCTCTATCTGTGCAGGATAGAGACAAGGGGCAGCCCTTTCCAAGGTAAAAGTAAGAGAAATTCATACTTACCCGGCCGTTGCCTTGGTGACACGTCCCTCTCTTGACATCCAGCCCGACTTCCCTGGATGACGCGGCAGTCCATGTGACCGCTGCAGCCTGTGATTGGCTGCAGCGGTCACATGGGCTGAAACGTCATCCCGGGAGGCCAGACTAGAGGAAGAAGCAGGGAGTTCTGGGTAAGTATGAACTTCTATTTTTTTTACATGTTGATTTATATTGTGATCGGAAGTCACTGTCCAGGGGGCTGAAAGAGTTACTGCCGATCAGTTAACTCTTTCAGCACCCTGGACAGTGACTATCCACTGACGTCACCTAGCAACGCTCCCGTATTTACGGGTGCACACACGTAGTCACCCGTAATTACGGGAGCCCTATAGACTTCTATGGGCCTGCCCGTGCCATAATTACGGCCTAAAATAGGACATGTTCTATATTTTTTAACGTCCCGGGCACCTTCCCGTAAGCATACGGGGAGGTACCCGTGGCCAATAGAAGTGATTACAAGCGCTTTTACGTTCGTGTGCATGGGGCCTAGCTCATTGAAAAACTGATAAAAGTAATTTTGCCCCAGATAAAAATATAGTGAGCCAAACTGGATCATGTTGAGCCAGTACTTGGTTTCATTACATTTGTTAACCAGCCGATAAACAGAGGAAAAACCCATCTGTCAGCATCAGAATACAGCTTCGTATAGGACATTTATAGAACAAGCAAATCTTTGCCACTAAGTGAAACCGCTGTTATTAAAATTGCAGCAACTGGACATAAAGACAATTATTTATCAATTATTCAACTTTTTAATATATAAACATATGATACTGAGATTGCAATTTATGATCAGAATGCCGCAGTACTAAACTCTCTCAAACAATTATTACACACAACCTTGCTTAAAGATGGTAAGCCCAAGAAAATGTGAGCACAATGTCGCCCTTCGCTCTTCTAAACTAAGTGTGGTTACAGTATTTTACAATATTATTAGTCACATGACACATTTACCTTAGTGTTTGGGCCGAGCTCCTGGTTCTCTGCTAACTTCTTTGCAGCCTGTCTTAGTTGTAAACATAGTTATACTGTATAAGCGCACCTTCAATCACCTACTTCTTCCGGCCCAATAGAAAGACACTAAACAACTTTATTTTGAGAGGAAGGTTTTTTTGACATTGGCTGCGATGTTACAAAGTATTTGAGCCCTTCAATAATACTATCTAGTACCATGTAGTATAGAGTTTCCTTTTATATTTATAACACAACATTATGAGCAGTGATGTGTGGCTCTGCTATTTGGAACACATATGAAAGCCATGATGGGTAGCAACACTAGGTAGTCAAAAATGTGGATACTACTAAATGGGAACTTCTGTTTGGGTAGTCATATGAGACAGCATACTATGTTGCAGTATTTGGGAAGTTTGCTGTGGATTATTTTTGCAACAAATACGCAGAGATATGCAGGGAAATCTGCACCGTCAAATTCAGACCGAATTGTGTGGATTTGCCACTGCCGATTTTCTAAGAACCGAAAAAAATAAATCATTGTTTAAAATCCAAACTTGCAGATTTTGCTGCGGATCCAAAGTAAGATCCGCAATATTAAGATTTGATTGCAGCTTTTAAATTAATCATTAAAGTCAATAGCGAAAATCTGTGCTCATTCAACAGAAATTGACTTGCTGCGGATTTAAAAATCAAACATATTGATAGATAGAAAAGCTCTATTTTAAGGGGAAAGATTGATCTTTGCTATACAATTGCAGGAACAACAATACAACACTACTGTGTTAAAGAGGCTCTGTCACCACATTATAAGTGCCCTATCTCCTACATACAGAGATCGGCGCTATAATGTAGGTGACAGCAGTACTTTTTATTTAGAAAAACAATCTATTTTTACCACGTTAGGAGCGATTTTAGCTTTGTGCTAATTAGTTTCTTAATGCCCAAGTGGGCGTGTTTTTACTTTAGACCAAGTGGGTGTTGTACAGAGGAGTGTGTGATGCTGACCAATCAGCGTCATGCACTTCCCTCCATTCATTTAGTCAGCGCATAGTGACGCTGCGTTATTCACTATGTGCTGTCTTATACTGACATATTAACGTTACTAAAGTGTTTAGACAGTGAGTAGACATTCCTTCTAGCCAGGACGGAATGTCTATTCACAATCCCGACACTTCATTAACGTTTCTGTGGTACTTACAGCAGAGCAAGTGTAATCTCGTGAGATCACACTGTAAATGACAGGTTACAGCGAGATTACGCTTGCTCTGCTGTAAGTACCAAACAAACGTTAACGAAGTGTCGGGATTGTGAATAGACATCCCGTCCTGGCTGGAAGGAATGTCTATTCTCTGTCTAAACACTTCAGTAACGTTAATATGTCAGTATAAGACAGCACATAGTGAACATCGCAGCGTCACTATGCGCTGACTAAATGAATGGAGATAAGTGTATGACGCCGATTGGTCAGCGTCATACACTACTCTGTACAGCGCCCACTTGGTCTAAAGTAAAAACACGCCCACTTGGGCATTAAGAAACAAAATTAGCATAAAGCTAAAATCGCTCCTACCGTGGTAAAAATAGACCGTTTTTCTAAATAAAAAGCGCTGCTGACACCTACATTATAGAGCCCATCTCCTTATGTAGGAGATAGGGCACTTATAATGTGGTGACAGCGTCTCTTTAAGTATAACTATTGTATGGGTGACTACTGTGTTGGCCCGTTGGTAGTTTGTGGAAATGTTTAGTAGAACTCTAACATAATTGCTTTTGGGGAATTTTATTGTATTGGTATATCAGTGGGCTATTAACTTTTTGGAGATATACTGACTTGGAGAAAGATAAACATTGTGGACTATGACAACTTCTCAGTAAAATTATAATCTTTGTTCCACTAAAGAACATGATGTAGTATCTTTACAACACGTAAAATTTGATTATCTCAATACAGTCATAGTACTCTATAGCAAAGCTTACAGTAGAAAGGAAGTAATCTTTATAGCCATTCACGTGACTGCGTGGGAAAAAATAAACACATCTCAAACAACAACACAACTTGTTATTATTAAAGACAGCATGCCATCAGTACTATTGGCCTTACAGGATGAAAAATAGGAAGCGTTGTGATATAGTTCAAATGGTCACATGGTTTACGTGCCTTGATTTTCTCATGACATCACAATGAACCCAACATCCACCCATCATCCTTATAATTTCAATTGAAAAGATGTTACATTTTGGATTGATTTAAAGTGAATAGCTTCAAGATCAGGAGCCTGCAAATACATGTTTGAACAGTTCAATTATTTTACATAATTTCCCTCCATACTGAAGCAACTCTTGTTCATTATGGTAAACTTTGGAAGGCCTTTCATTCAATTCACTGCTTACCTATTTACCTCTGTATAATTTTGTAGGATTTCAGCACCTTAAATAGGTTTTCCATTAAACATAACTGAGTAAGGCTCTGTTCACATCTGCATCTCTGAGACTCCATTAGGAGCCTTCATCGCAGATCTGGTGAGAAATGCTGGACAAAATAGCGCAGCATGCTACTCTATTTTGTCTGGTGAAACGACAGACACCATCACAAGTCAATGGGTTCTGTCAGGCGCCGTTGGTGTTCATCATGCCACGGATCGGGCGCTTCCGGTTTTTCGTTGATCTCCTCCTATGACGCAGCAAACCAATAGAATAGGAAAGCAGATTTCATCTAAGCCTAATACTTATCAAACGATATACAACTGGGCCCTTGGGGCTTCACTGACATTTCCAGGGGGCCACTAAAATGTGGCATGCACTGCCTACTAAAAGACACAATTCCTCTTTTATAACTGGGACCTCTGGATATCAAAATGCATATGTTTGGAGAACTCATTGTTTTAAAGAGGGCACAGGCAGCCCCAATGAGGCTGCAATGTAAAGTTAAACATCAATTACCACTTTGAGCATTACAGGGGTTTTCCCATGAGAGACATTCATGACATATCCACAGGATATGTCATAAATATCAGATAGATGCGGGTCCCACCTCTGGAACCCGCACCTATTTCTAGAACGGGGCCCCCTAAACCCCGTTCTAGCTTTGTCTGATGTCGCTGACTCGTGGCCACTTCCTGGTTATATGGTCGTGAGTTACGTAAAGAGCGTAACTCGCTGAGCTACACTGTTTCCGTAACTCCTATAGTAGTGAATGGCAGTTACGGAAGCAGCGTAGCATGCAAGCTACACGGTTTCCATAACTACCATTCAGTTCTATGGGACTTACGTAAACAGTGTAGCTCAGCAAGTTACGCTCTTTACATAACTCACGACCATATAACCTTTTTCATGGTCAGAATTCACCTCATTCAGCCATAACACAAAACGTCTGAACAGGGTTTAGGGGGCCCCATTCAAGAGATAGGTGCGGGTCTCAGAGGTGGAACCCGCATCTATCTGACATTTATGACATATCCACTGGGTATGTCATAAATGCCTCTCATGGGAAAACCCCTTTAAGTTTAGTCACTTTCTCCTGTCCAAAGACTTTAAATAGGACCTGTCACGTCTTTTGACATATAAAACTATCTGCATAGCTTACCAGCCGCTGCGGCGCTTAGTGCCGCGCTGGTTTTATTTTCCTGCTAGCCGCATGCGTTCCCCTGCAATCGGCCCCGATAGTTTTAATGCCCTGTAAGAATAGACTGTCAAGTGGGCGGTACTCTATGACTGAGATTGAATCTGAGCGCTGGGGACCCACCATTTGACAGTCTACTCTACAGGTCACAAAAACTAATGGGGTCAACTGCAGGGGAACACAAGCGCTAGCAGAAAAAGAAAATCAGCGATGCATTGCAGTGGCTGGTAAGCTATCCAGATGGTTTTATATGTTATAGGATGTGACATGTCCACTTTAAAAGAGAAACATTCTTAAAGGGGTTGTATATGATTGGGGAAAAGAACAGAATAGGAGGAATTCATTATCGGCTGCATGCAAGTATTATAGCGTTAAAAAGTACCTCACAAATTTTTTTAAAAGTAGATGAGGCTTACTGTAAGGGCACCCAAGCCCTGACAAATTCAGTATAATTTACACAAGAAGCTGGTGTCAATTATAGTGGGAATCTACACCAGCTTGTATCTGGCACAGTTTTCCCTTTATGGCGCACCAACGATCAGAAATGCGCCTAATTTATTAAGAGGCTTGCACCTCCAGCACTCTTTAGATTAAGACTAGCATATGAAATACCAGTCTTCATAAATCCCCCCCCCCCCCCCCTCCTCAGTGTGTCATGAGATCCAGGTTACTCCTTATTAGGATACTGGACTGCATTCACATTAAGAGGAAAACTTGTTGCCACCTTTCCAACCAAAGTGGTGTTAGTCACGTAAAGGGATTTCCATATTACCCACTGCTGTATTGATCATGGTGATTAAACATTTATCTTATTTTCCTTCTCGAAAATGTTAGTACAAAGTAAAGAAATTTAGCAAAGTGCAATAAAGAACTTTAGTCATTAGGAAATCTGAGGATCTGTTTTCGTCATGGGCCCCTTTTGTACTGCTCAGCCATGGAGCCTTACAGGGTTTTTCTAGCCGCTTTACAAATTTGAAATATGTTGTAATTACCTTTCAAATTTATCGCCACTCTCTCACAAATGGTTATCTGGTCCGCAGATGGTCTCCGTGTGCTCCACTGCAGCATTAACCTGTTGTCTTGAAACATGACATCAGCAGCCACTAACTAGCAGTAGCCATAAAGTCAGGGAGGTCAATACATCACTGATACGGCATTTGATTGGCTGTTGCGGTCACATGTTGAGATGACATGTCATCGTTGCAGTGGAGTAAACAAAGACCAGGTAGTCACACTTTTTATCGTGCGGGAAAACCCCTTAATATAGCCAGATGCATGAGCCTTTACTCATATAGACTATGTTTCCATTTTTTTCTGGGAACCCCATCTATTTGGTGTCATGCTTTTTTGGTCATATAATATAGTAATATAATCACATCTCCCAAGAGCACATTCTTTGCATAGACAAATGTGGTAACATGACTCCATCACGTGACCGGTAAAATTTGATATCACATTGACAAGCTTCCTCTGTGTCTTCCCTGCCCACATTTTTTATATATTGCAATTGCAAATATTGACACAAAAAATCTATAGGTAAGTGGGCTTACCTGCACTTATCTTTTTCTTATCTGTCACTAGAAAATAAATCTCTGCGCTACTATGAAAAATATATACAAACACTTAAAGAGGCTATGTCACCAGATTTTGCAACCCCTATCTGCTATTGCAGCAGATCGGCGCTGCAATGTAGATTACAGTAAAGTTTTTATTTTTAAAAAAACGAGCATTTTTGGCCAAGTTATGACCATTTTTGTATTTATGCAAATGAGGCTTGCAAAAGTACAACTGGGCGTGTTGAAAAGTAAAAGTACAACTGGGCGTGTATTATGTGCGTACATCGGGGCGTGTTTACTACTTTTACTAGCTGGGCTTTCTGACGAGAAGTATCATCCACTTCTCTTCAGAACGCCCAGCTTCTGGCAGTGCAGACACAGCCGTGTTCTCGAGAGATCACGCTGTGACGTCACTTCCCCAGGTCCTGGATCGTGTCGGACGAGTGAGGACACATCGGCACCAGATGATTCTGCAGCAGCATCGGCGTTTGCAGGTAAATCGATGTAGCTACTTACCTGCAAACGCTGATGCTGCTGCAGAATCAACTGTAGCCTCTGGTGCCGATGTGGCCGACACGATGCAGGACCTGTGAGTGACGTCACAGATCTGCACTGCCAGAAGCTGGGCGTTCTGAAGAGAAGTGGATGATACTTCTCATCAGAGCGCCCAGCTAGTAAAAGTAGTAAACACGCCCCGATATACGCACATAATACACGCCCAGTTGTACTTTTACTTTTCAACACGCCCAGTTGTACTTTTGCAAGCCTCATTTGCATAAATACAAAAATGGCCATAACTTGGCCAAAAATGCTCGTTTTTAAAAAATAAAAACGTTACTGTAATCTACATTGCAGCGACGATCTGCTGCAATAGCAGATAGGGGTTGCAAAATCTGGTGACAGAGCCTCTTTAAAGAGGCTGTCAGTACTGATTGGAACTCAGTTGGCTGGTTCACTGGGACCTTCCAGTATTGCTACATCTACTAGACACATTTTCTATCTTTACAATCACATCTGATGGATTTAACTCAGAAAAGAAACGTATTACTAATCGTTACATAACCTCATATAAACATAATATAAAGGGCTCCTCTGAACAAGTAAGTCCTAAGCAAAATATCAAGATAAAGTCTTCTAGCAAATCAGAAAGCACCTGGAAGACATCTCCTAAACACATTGTTTGATTTACATCCTTGTGTTTATAATAAAGCCCAGTCACTGGGTGGCCGGGTCAGGTTTAGAAGGTTTGCAGAGTTTGCTTTTGGCAAGAAAAATAATCCTCTATGGAAGTTTATTCTAGAAATATGTTATACGATGTCAACAATATAAAACAAATTCTAAAGGACAATTTATATAGAATAGGAAATAGTGAAAAGTGTAATAGTACATACAACAACGCTATTGGCAAGTAAATATAAAGTTTATAAAAGCATAGCAATGAACATATCACTTAATAGATTCTACAATAAAGCAGTCTGAAAGGCTCCTTAAGTCAAATCTGAGTTCTGACAAGAAGAAATGGCAGCCAAGAGCAATTTTTTTCTGTTTTGACTGGTTTGTATCTTGCTGACCAACTACTCTTAAAAGCTTATGTTAGCTTGCCCATGGTACAAAGTTTAAAGGGCACCACAGGCTTGCCAATGTATAATAACTGTTTTATAAAAGGAATTTTGCTATACTTCAGGTTGCCAGTAGATTAGTTCCAGCAGGTATAAGAGTGACAAATGTTGAATTTTGAGCCTATAACTTATTACCTTATTAACTTATTATTGAGCCTATTACTTATTATAATATTATTATGTTGTACACACATATGGAGGCATTGTTGTTACATAGTTACATAGTTACATAGTTAGTACGGCTGAAAAAAGACACATGTCCATCAAGTTCAACCAAGGGAAGGGAAAAGGGAACGGAAAAATTTCTACACATAGGAGCAAATATTTTTTTGTTCTAGGAAATTATCTAACCCTTTTTTAAAGCCATCTACTGTCCCTGCTGTGACCAGCTCCTGCGGTAGGCTATTCCATAAATTCACAGTTCTCACTGTAAAGAAGCCTTGTCGCCTCTGCAGCTTGAACCTTTTTTTCTCCAGACGGAGGGAGTGCCCCCTTGTTTTTTGAGGGGGTTTTACAAGGAACAGGATTTCACCATATTTTTTGTATGTGCCATTAATATATTTATATAAGTTAATCATGTCCCCCCTTAGTCGTCTTTTTTCAAGGCTAAATAGGTTTAATTCTTTCAATCTTTCCTCATAACTTAAATTCTCCATGCCCCTTATTAGCTTCGTTGCTCTTCTTTGTATTTTTTCCAACTCCAGGGCATCCTTTCTATGAACTGGAGCCCAGAACTGAACTGCATATTCTAGATGAGGCCTCACTAATGCTTTGTAAAGTGGCATTATTACATCCCTGTCCCGCGAGTCCATGCCTCTTTTAATACACGACAATATCCTGCTGGCCTTTGAAGCAGCTGATTGACACTGCATGCTGTTATTGAGTTTATGATTTACAAGTACACCCAGATCCTTCTCAACAAGTGAATCCGCCAGTGTAGCGCCCCCTAGGACATATGATGCATGCAGGTTGTTGGTACCAAGATGCATAACTTTACATTTATCTACATTAAACTTCATTTGCCAAGTGGACGCCCAAACACTTAGTTTGTTTAAATCTGCCTGTAATTCATGAACATCTTCCATAGTCTGAACTATATTACATAGCTTGGTGTCATCTGCAAAAATAGAAATAGTGCTATTAATCCCTTCCTCTATATCATTAATAAATAAGTTGAATAATAGTGGTCCCAGCACTGAACCCTGGGGTACACCACTTATAACCGGTGACCATTCAGAGTAGGAATCATTGACCACAACTCTCTGGATACGGTCCTTGAGCCAATTCTCAATCCAATTACAAACTATATTTTCTAAACCTATAGTCCTTAATTTACCCATTAGGCGTCTATGGGGGACAGTGTCAAATGCCTTTGCAAAGTCCAAAAACACTAAATCCACAGCGGCCCCTCTGTCTAGACTTCTGCTCACCTCTTCATAAAAACAGATTAGGTTAGTTTGACAACTTCTGTCCTTAGTAAAACCGTGCTGGCTGTCACTTATAATGCTATTTATTGTCACATAATCCTGTATATAGTCCCTCAATAGCCCCTCAAACATTTTCCCCACGATGGATGTTAAGCTTACTGGTCTATAATTACCCGGGGAAGACCTAGAGCCCTTTTTGAAAATAGGCACCACATTTGCCCTGCGCCAGTCCCTTGGCACTATACCAGTCACTAGAGATTCTCTGAATATTATGAAAAGGGGGACAGAAATAACTGAACTAAGCTCTTTAAGAATTCTAGGGTGTAACCCATCTGGTCCCGGAGCCTTGTGCACATTTATTTTATTTAATTTAGCTTGGACCATCTCTACATTCATCCAATTCAGTATATCAACTGATATATTAACAGAACTGGCACCGGCTACATCAGCTGCTCTTTCTTCTGTTGTATATACAGAGCTAAAGAACCCATTTAGTAACTCTGCCTTCTCTTGATCCCCTGTGATCAACTCCCCATTACCATTATCTAGGGGTCCTACATGTTCAGACCTTGGCTTTTTTGCATTTATATGCTTGAAGAATTTTTTAGGATTTGTTTTACTATCCTTGGCCACCTGCCTTTCATTTTGTATTTTTGCTAATTTTATTACATTTTTACAGATTTTATTAAGCTCTTTATATTTTACAAAGGCTACAGCTGTACCCTCAGATTTGTATTTTTTAAATGCCCTTTTTTTGTCATGTATTGCCCCTTTCACAGAAGGTGTAAGCCATGTGGGGTTTAATTTGAGTCGTTTATACTTATTACCTGTAGGAATAAATTTTGCACTATAATAACTCAAAGTAGATTTGAAAATCTCCCATTTATCATTTGTTCCATTATTTGACATTAGTTCTTCCCAGTCTATATCCTGAATTGCCGCCCTCATCCTGGGGAAATTGACTTTCTTAAAATTAAATGTTTTTGCCCTCCCAGCCTGCGTTTGTTTTTTACAGTATAGGTAAAATGTAACTATATTATGATCACTGTTACCGAGGTTTTCACGAACATTGACATTCCCAACAAGATCTGCATTATTAGAAATGACCAGATCCAACAGAGCTTCACCTCTAGTCGGGTCTTCCACAAACTGGCCCATAAAATTTTCCTGCAATAGGTTGAGGAAATGTCTCCCCTTTGCAGTTGAAGCCGAACCATGACACCAATTAATATCCCGGAAATTAAAATCTCCCATTATCACTACAGTACCCGCCTGTGCAGCCCGCTCCATCTGTTTATATATCTGACCTTCCATCTCCTCAGTTATATTGGGGGGTCTATAGATTACACCAAAAGTAATTTTTTCAGTGTTTACCTCCCTTTCTAGTTCCACCCACAAGGTTTCAACCTCCTCACAGTCTTGACCCACTATTGTCTCTTTCACACTCGCCTTCATATCACTTCTCACATACAGACATACACCACCACCTTTCCTATTTGTCCTGTCTTTACGAAAAAGTGTAAAACCCTGTAGATTTACAGCCCAGTCATGTGAAGTTGTGTGATGGTGTTTAAGGGTATGTGCACACGCTAACTGCATTTACGGCTGAAATTATGGAGCTGTTTTCAGGAGAAAACAGTTCCGTTATTTCAGACGTAATTGCTCGTCCTCGCATTTTGCGAGGCGTCTTTGACGGCCGTAATTTAGAGCTGTTCTTCATTGAATTCAATGAAAAACGGCTCAAATTACATCCAAAGAAGTGTCCTGCACTTCTTTGACGAGGCAGTCATTTTACGCATCGTCGTTTGACAGCTGTCAAATGACGACGCTTAAATTACAGGTCGTCGGCACAGTACGTCGGCAAACCCATTCAAATGAATGGGCAGCCTATTTTGGCCTTGGGGATGCAGCACACGTTTTGGGTACATAGAAACTTTAATTCATTTTTCGGTGTGAGGTAAAAAAAAAAAAACACCAATTTTGCCAGTTGATGTTTTCATTGGTACAATTTTTGGGGTAGATATGACTTTTCGATCACTTTTAATTCTGTTTTTTGTGAGGCGGGATAAACATAAAGCAATAGTAAAGCAATTCTGGCATTGTTATTTTTATTTAACTTTTTACAGTGTTCGTGTGTGTGGGCGAAATACCGTTGCCACGATCTGTGGATATGTGGACCCACTAGGCCGCACCGCCATAGCGGGGAGGCAGCTGGCCAAACAACAGAGTACCAAATCAATACAAAGTCTAGCACAAGGATACTTAAATAGTCCAGACAGACGCAGTGGCTAGGCACAGATGGAACTTTGACGGTAGAGGATTCCACACGTGGCGGAGGATATCAGGTGTGGCAGATGACACCAGAGATGGTGTACGACAGCAGGCGTAACCGATGGCAGAACACGACTCCAACACTTGATAAGGCTCAGGATCCAATACTGCACAAGATACAGGAACAGGTAGTAGGGCACGGGAACACGATAACACTGAGGGACCATTTGCTAAGAGTAACATGGGAAATACAAACAATGCTCAGGCAGGGAGTGAAAGGGCAGGGCACCTTTTATAGTCCAGAGTGATTAGGGCTAATTTGTAATATAATTCACGTGCGCACCCTACGGGACACAGCCGAGCTGAAGTGAGTGCTGGTGTCTCCTAGGAAGGAGATGCCGGCCAGCACTCACAGATCCATGGCCATGGCCGCAGAGTGGTGAGTTGGAGCGGCGGTCCGCGGCCACTGACGCTACAACCGTGATAATTTTATAGTTCAGGTCATTAAGGATGCAGCGATATAAAAAAGAATGTCAATATATTTTTTCACAAATTATTTTTTGTATTTAATTTTTATTTATTTTTTTAAACAAATTATTTAACTTTTTTCAATTTTATTTTTAGACCCACATGGGGACTAGATTGATCGCTGATATAATACACTGCAATACTTTTGTATTTCAGTGTATTGTATGCCTGTTAGTGTAACCCTGACAGGCATCCCATTAGGACTTGCCTCTGGAAAGACCTAATTGGTGTGCTAAGATGGCAGACTGGGGTTATGGGCAGATAGAGGGAGCCCTCTCCCTCTGTTAACCACTTAGATGCCGTGGTCACCATTGACCTCGGCATTTAAGAGTTTAAATAGCTGGGATCAGAGTGATATGTGATCCCAGCCATTAGGCTATGTTCACACAGAGCAGATACGCTGTATAAAATCACACAGAGTATCCGCCCTGGGCGCCCAGGGAATTTCGAACGAAAAACCACACAAAATTTTGGTTCAGTTTGTGGCGGAATCTCTGCTTTTCCGCCGCAAAAAACACAACACCTGCTATGTGTTGCGGGTTTTACCTCCCCATTAAATTCAATTGGGAAAACCATCATCAAATAAGCATCGATTATGCAAATACAATTGACATGCTGCGGATTAAAAAAAAAAAACGCACCACAGGTCAATTTCTGAACATTTTTTCCGCTCAACATTTACACAGCGTGGATGAGATTTATTCAAATCTCATCAACTATGCTGCTACTGTGTGCTGAGAACTTTCTGCAACGAAATCCGTGGAAAATCTGCAATATTTATGCTATGTGTGAACTCACCCTTATACGAGGTGTCGAACGGTGTAATACAGCTGGCTTATGCAAGCGCCATCACTATGACGTAGATTTAGGTTTCTTTTAGATTAGGACATCTATATGCAGGGGTGGATTATGAGGGCAATCTGGGCACGTACCCAGGGCCTGAGGACGAAAGGGAGCCCAGTTTGCCCCAGTTCTCCCAAACCGGTTGATAAAATTACTGAGCCGTTGCGCCGATGACTCTCCCTGGTGTCTGACCAGTAGTATGTCGC
Source organism: Rhinoderma darwinii (assembly GCF_050947455.1). NCBI lineage: Eukaryota > Metazoa > Chordata > Amphibia > Anura > Rhinodermatidae > Rhinoderma > Rhinoderma darwinii. The sequence goes on from NC_134687.1 coordinate 171,977,021, forward strand.
TGGAGGACGATGCGGGAACGGGTACAGGTGAGAATGTGTTTTTTTTTTCTATGGGCAACGTTGGGGGCAAGGTCTACAGGGGGCGTTATCTATACTGGGCAATATCTACAGGGGGCATTCGGACTGGCAATATCTACAGCGGCATTGTGACTGGCGATATCTGCAGAGGGCATTGTGACTGGCGCTATCTACAGGAGGCATTGTGACTCGCGCTATCTACAGATGGCATTGTGACTGGCGCTATACATAGCGGGCATTGTGGCTGGCTTTATCTACAGGGGGCATTGTGACTGACGCTATCTCCAGCTGGCATTGTGACTGGCACTATCTACAGGTGCTTTTGTGACTGGCGCTACCTATAGGGGGCATTGTGACTGGTGCTATCTACAGGGGGCATTGTGACTGGCGCTATCTTCAGGGGGCTGTGTGACTGGCGCTATCTTCAGGGGGCATTGTGACTGGCGTTATCTAGAGGGGGCATTGTGACAGGCACTACAACTTCTCCCGCAAATAATAATCCTTCGCACACCACTCCATTGGCGCAAAAATAAAAAGGTATGGCTCTAGGAAAGCGGGAAATGAAAATAACTAAAAAATGGCTTGGACTTTAAGGGGTAAAATAACAGAAACTGGTCTTTAGATTTACGCACAGATTTTTTTTTCTCCCAGAAACCACTAATTTAAAGCTACTGACCTCTTTAGTGTCACAAAGTATTCTGCTTTTTCTCTTCTGTATGGCTCATTCTGCTTTTACAGCAAAATCAAAAGCGTGCCTGATCCGTGGCCGTCTAAACTGAAATCAGCAAATCTACGGTACTGCGTCTTCAGAGTTTGGGGGGTGGGGGCCCACATTTTGTGAACTGCCCGGGGCCCATGGAACCCTTAATCCGCCCCTGTCTATATGATTCCCTATTAAAACTAAACTAGTGGGCACAACACCACCCACTTTGGCCAGAATCAGAGTTGTTCCTCAACCCAACTCTTGAGGGTGCTTCCAATTTTTTAGATGTCAGTGTTACAGCAATGTGTTAGGTTCTTGACAGCTAATCAGCTGGGAGGACCCACAGAGTGGAGGGACAAACTATTTTTCAGACCCTCAATAAGCACTTCAGTTTAACCCCTTCATGACTGAGCCTGTTTTGGCCTTCAGGACAAAGCCGATTTTTCAAATCTGACATGTGTCACTTTATGTGGTAATAACTCCGGAATGCTTTTACCTATCCAAGTAATTCTGAGATTGTTTTCTCGTGACATATTGTACTTTATGTTAGGGAAAAAATTTGGTCGATAAATTTACTATTTATTTGTAAGAAACGCCAAAATGTAGAGAAAATTAGCAAAAATTTGCATTTTTCTAAATTTAACTGTATTTACTTGTAAAACAGATAGTAATACCACACAAAATACTTACTAGTTTATATTTCCCATATGTCTACTTTATGTTTGCGTTGTTTTTTGAACATTCTTTTATTTTTCTAGGACGTTACAAGGCTTAGAACTTTAGAAGCAATTTCTCATATTTTCAAGAAAATTTCAAAAGCCTGTTTTTTCAGGGACCAGTTCAGTTCTGAAGTGGCTTTGAGGGCCCTATATATTAGAAAGTCCCCAGAAGTCACCCCATTTTGAAAACTGCACCCATCAAAGTATTCAAAACAGCATTCAGAAAGTGTTTTAACCCTTTAGGAGTTTCACAGGAATGAAAGCAAAGTAGAGGTGAAATTTACAAATTTAATTTTTTGTCTTCGAAAATTCATTTGTAATACATTTTTTTCTGTACCACTGAAGGTTTTACCCAAGAAATGCAACTCAATATTTATTGCCCAGATTCTGCAGTTTTTAGAAATATCCCACATGTGGTCCTAGTGCGGTAATGGACTGAAACACAGGCCTCAGAAGCAAAGAAGCACCTAGTGGATTTTGGGGCCTCCTTTTTTTAGAATATATTTTAGGCACCATGTCAGGTTTGAATAGGTCTTGTGGTACCAAAACAGTAAAGACCCCCCAAAAGTGTCCCAATTTTGGAAACTATACTATACCCCTGAAGGAATTTATCTATGGCTATAGTTAGCATTTTGAACCCACAGTTTTTTTGCTAAATTTATTTGAATTAGTATATGAAGATGAAAATCTACTTTTTTTGTGAAAAAACTTAGAAATTTAAAATTTTTACAAGGAATAAAGTAGAAAAAACACCCCAACATATGTAAAGCAATTTCTTACGATTATAGCAATACACCATATGTGGTAATAAACTGCTATTTGGACCCACAGCAGGCCTCAGAAGAGAAGGAGCACCATTTGGATTTTGGATTTCTGATTTTGCTGGAATAGTTTTCAGTGCCGTGTCGCATTTGCAATGCACTGGAGGGATGAAAACCATGGCAACCCCCCAATAGTGACCCCATTTTGGAAACTACACCCCTCAAGGAATTTTTCTAGGGGTAAAGTTAGCATTTTGACCCCACAGTTGTTTTGCTGAATTCATTGGAATTAGTCTGTAAAGGTAAAAATCTACTTTTTTTCTGTAAGAACTTAGACATTTTTAATTTTTACAAGGAATAAAAGAGAAAAAGCACCCCAACATTTGTAAAACAAGTTCTCCTGATTACATAAATACCCCACATGTGGTAATAAACTGCTGTTTGGACCCACACCGAGGCTTAGAAGGGAAGGAGCACTATTTGGCTTTTGGAGCTCAAATTTAGCTGGAATAGTTTTTGGGTGTCATGTCGAATTTGCAAAGCCCCCGAGGGACCGAAACAGTGGAAGCCCCCAAAAAGTAACCCCATTTGGGAAACGACACCACTTAAGGAATCTATCTAGGGGTATAGTGAGCATTTAGGCTCCACACGTCTTTTGCAGAATTTATTAGAATTAATTAACATTATTTCCACTAAAATGTTGCATTTTTTCAATTTCACAAAGGATAAAGGAGAAAATGCCGCCCAACATTTGTAAAGCAATATCTCCCGAGTACGGCTATACCCCACATGTGGTCATAAATGTTTTTTCATTAGAAAGTAATTAACCCTTTCCGAACTGATCCATGTTTTGCTTTTTTCTTTTTCGTTTTTCCTCCCCGCTTTCCGAGAGCCACAACTTTTTTATTTTTCCATCAATAGAGTGGTGTGAGGGCTTATTTTTTGTGGGACGAGCTGTAGTTTTTATTGGTACCATTTTTTGGTACATAAGACATTTTGAGCACTTTTTATTACATTTTTTGGTAGAGCCAAGGTGACCAAAAAACTGAGATTTTGCAGTTTAAAATTCTTTATTTTTCACGACGTACACCGTGAGTTAAATAATGGTATATTGTAATAGCTTGGACTTTTACGGACGCAGCGATACCAATTTTGTGTATTTTTTTACATTACTTTAGAGAAAAAATGTGAAAAGGGTTTCTTTTTGGACTTTAAATATTTATTAAATTTTTTCCACTAATAACAACTATTTACTTTTGTTTTTACATATTTTATTAGTCCCCCAAGAAGACTTGAACCAGCAATCGTTAGATCACTGGTAGAATACACTGCAATACTAATGTATTGCAGTAGATTGTGATTTTTACAGGCTCCTGTAACAGCGTGATCGCTGTTTCTGTCCGTTAGTCCCGGGTATCAGCTGTAATACACAGCTGACACCCGCAGCGTTTGGCACGGGCTCAGCGCGTGAGACGCTCCATATATCACCCCCCACACCACGACATGCTATTAAGTCATGGTGCACGAAGGGTTTAATGCGCAGCGGATGGTGCAGAGTGAAAATTAAAATGTTCCACTGATGTGCCATTTTAGTGCACTATATGTTGTGCCCAGTTTGTGCCACAAATACCACATAAAATATTAACCGGGTTCTCCCGGGTATGGCGATGCCATATCGGTGAACGTAAACGGCTGTTTGGGCACGCTGTAGGGCTCAGAAGGGAGGGACGCCATTTGGCTTTTGGAGCGCATATTTTGCTTGGTAGTAGCTCTGGCGTTTTGCTGGTATTTCAGTCTATAATGTGGGGGCACATGTAGGCTGGGCAGAGTACATCAGGGCATAATAAGAGGGTACATGCCATTAACACTGTGAAACTCATAGAGAGTCTACAGTCCTCATTGTCCCCTATCTCTTCCCTCTCCTGTCCCAATCTGGCTGCCAAACTTTATAATAACACTCTCAAAAATGCATTGGATGAAGCAGCCCCCCCTACACTCCGAACCACCCGACAAAGACGACGACAACCCTGGCACACGCCTCAATCCCGCTTTCTTCAGCGGTGCTTGAGATGTGCCGAACTACTGTGGAGAAAATCGCATTTCGATGCAGATTTCCTCCATTACAAATTTATGCTCAAAACTTACAACTCTGCCCTTCACCGAGCCAAACAAGTCTATTTCACTTCTCTCATCTCCACACTATCTAATAATCCAAAACGCCTCTTTGATACTTTTCACTCCCTCCTTAGTCCAAAAGTGCAGACGCCAATCACAGATCTCAGTGCTGAAGACATGGCCACTTATTTTAAAGTTAAAATTGACAACATCCGGCATGATATTATCTCCCTGTAATGGCAGGAAGGAGGTGAAGGGAAAGTGAGCCCTAATCTACCCACCGCCCTGTCCCTGCCTACTTGCAACGACCCGCCCTAGGCGACGAGGTACAACTGGGCGGCGGTCCCTTACGCTGGCTAAGTGCACTGGAAGACAAACAGGGAACACGCAAGGGAAGGGGCAGTAGCCACGGAACGCCACGAGGAAACGGGGCGGCGAACGAACAGTCAGGACCAGGACGAAGTGAGTACACCCGAGCGGGCACGGAGACAGGAGCAAGCCAGGGCAAGCAAAGCAGGTCAAGCAGAAGTGCAGCAAGGCAGAAGCACGGCAGAAGCAGGCTGGAGCAAGCAGCAGTGGGGCCAGGAATCCAAAAGAATTACAAGCACTGAGGGAGAGCACAGGGCAGGTAATAAAGGGCAGGGGGCGGAGCTAACTCCGAGAGACCAGGCCGCGATAGGCTCTCCCACTCCTGAGCCTGCCACCCTGGTTGGTGGGAGATGGTGTCAGTCGAACAGGTCTGGCCTCAGGTGTGGATTGATTAATCCCAGGAGTATAGCTAGATGAAGTACCTGGCAGATCCCTAACAGTACTCCCCCTTTTATGAGGGGCCACCGGACCCTTACTAAGGGGACCCGGTTTAGTGGGGAAGAGGAGGTGGAACCTCCTGATCAATACCCCAGCGTGAACATCACGGGCAGGTACCCAAGTCCTCTCCTCCGGCCCGTATCCTTTCCAATGGACAAGGTACTGGAGGGAGCCCTGGACCATCCTACTGTCCATAATCTTGGCCACCTCGAATTCCACCCCCTCAGGGGTGAGAACGGGAACAGGAGGTATCCTCGAGGGGGACCAGGACGGGGAGCAGCGTTTAAGGAGGGAGGCATGGAAGACGTCATGTATGCGAAAGGATGGGGGGAGCTCCAGACGGAAGGATACAGGGTTGAGGACTTCAATGATCTTATAAGGTCCAATGAATCGGGGAGCAAACTTCCTGGACGGGACCTTAAGGCGCAAGTTCCTGGACGACAACCAAACCAAATCCCCGACGACAAACCGGGGGTTAGCAGAACGTCTACTATCCGCCTGAATCTTTTGTGCGCTCTGGGACGCCTCTAGGTTCTTCTGAACCTGGGCCCAGACAGTGCACAGTTCCCGATGAACCTCCTCTACCTCAGGATTATTGGAACAACCAGGGGAGACGGAGGAGAACCTTGGGTTAAACCCGAAATTACAGAAAAACGGGGAGACCCCTGACGAGTTACTGACCCGGTTATTCAGGGAAAATTCAGCAAGGGGAAGGAATGAGACCCAATCGAATTGACAGTCAGAGATGAAACACCTTAAATATTGTTCCAGGGATTGGTTGGTCCTTTCCGTTTGGCCATTAGTTTCGGGATGGAAGGCGGAGGAGAAGGACAGATCAATCTCCAACTTTTTACAAAAAGCTCTCCAAAATAAGGAAACAAATTGTACCCCTCTGTCAGAAACGATATTGACTGGGGCCCCATGGAGACGCAGGATGTGTTTCACAAACAAAGAAGCTAACGTCTTGGCGTTAGGTAGCTTCTTAAGGGGCACAAAGTGGCACATCTTGCTGAAGCGGTCGACTACCACCCACACCACCGACTTGCCCTGAGATGGAGGCAAATCGGTGATAAAATCCATGGAGATATGGGTCCAAGGTCTCTGGGGAATGGGCAAGGAACGTAGTAGGCCCGCAGGTCGGGACCTAGGGGTTTTGGACCTAGCGCAAACCTCACAAGCGGCGACGTAAGCCCTAACATCTTTAGGCAACCCAGGCCACCAATAGTTTCTGGTAATGAGGTGTTTGGTGCCCAAGATGCCAGGATGACCAGATAGAGCGGAGTCATGGTTTTCCCTGAGTACCCTCAGCCGGTATTGCAGGGGAACAAACAGTTTGTCCCCAGGGACGTTCCCGGGAGCTGCACCCTGATCAGCCGCGATATCAGAAGCTAAATCAGAATCCGTGGCAGAGACGATTATACCAGGGGGTAAAATACAAGCGGGATCCTTCTCGGAAGGAGGATTGGCCATGAAACTACGTGACAGAGCGTCAGCCTTAATATTCTTCGACCCAGCCCTATAGGTAACCAAGAAATTAAATCTGGTAAAGAATAGTGCCCACCGAGCTTGTCTAGGATTAAGCCTCCGGGCCGATTCTAGGAAAACCAGATTCTTGTGATCCGTAAGGACCGTTACCTGGTGTCTGGCCCCCTCCAGGAAGTGCCGCCACTCCTCAAAAGCCCATTTAATGGCTAGAAGTTCGCGGTTGCCAATATCATAGTTACTCTCCGTGGGCGAAAACTTCCTAGAGAAGTAAGCACAGGGGCGGAGATGGGTGAGGGAGCTGGTACCCTGGGACAAGACGGCCCCCACTCCCACCTCGGAAGCGTCAACCTCCACAATAAATGGCTCCTCTTGGTTGGGCTGAATCAGCACGGGGGCCGAGATAAAGCACTTCTTGAGAGTCTCAAAGGCCTGGACGGCCTCAGGGGGCCAATGGAGGACATCGGCACCCTTGCGGGTGAGGTCCGTAAGAGGCTTAGCGACGACCGAGAAGTTGGCAATAAATCTCCTGTAATAGTTGGCGAACCCTAAAAAACACTGTAACGCCTTAAGGGAGGCAGGTTGGACCCATTCCGCCACAGCTTGAACCTTGGCAGGGTCCATGCGGAATTCATGAGGAGTGAGGATTTGCCCTAAAAATGGTATCTCCTGTACCCCAAAGACACATTTTTCAGTCTTAGCAAACAGATTATTCTCCCGAAGGACCTGGAGCACCTTCCTGACATGCTCCACGTGGGAGGACCAGTCCTTGGAAAACACCAGTATGTCATCAAGGTACACAACAAGAAAATTACCCAGGTACTCTCTCAGGATTTCATTAATAAAATTCTGGAAGACAGCAGGGGCATTACACAACCCAAAGGGCATGACCAGGTATTCGAAATGACCCTCGGGTGTGTTGAACGCAGTTTTCCACTCATCCCCCTCTTTGATGCGGATAAGGTTATATGCCCCCCGTAGATCGAACTTAGAAAACCACTGGGCTCCCTGAACCTGATTAAAAAGATCCGGAATCAAAGGAAGTGGGTACTGGTTCCTTACGGTGACCTTATTCAGGTTACGATAATCAATGCACGGCCTAAGACCACCATCCTTCTTCCCCACGAAGAAGAAGCCAGCACCTACAGGAGAAGTCGAGGGGCGAATGAAACCCTTGGCCAGGCATTCTTGGATATATACCCTCATGGCTTCACGTTCAGGACATGAAAGATTAAATATCCTACCCTTAGGAAGCTTGGCACCAGGCACCAAATCGATAGCGCAATCGTAATCTCTATGGGGGGGCAACACCTCGGAGGCCTCCTTAGAAAACACATCGGCGAAGTCCTGAACAAACTCAGGAAGCGTGTTTACCTCCTCCCGGGGAGAAATAGAGTTAACGGAAAAACATGACATAAGACATTCATTACCCCATTTGGTGAGATCCCCAGTATTCCAATCAAATGTGGGATTATGCAACTGCAACCAGGGAAGGCCTAAAACCAGATCAGACGATAATCCCTGCATCACCAGTACAGAGCACTGCTCCAAATGCATGGAGCCAACCAGGAGTTCAAAAACAGGAGTATGCTGAGTAAAATAACCATTAGCAAGGGGGGTTGAGTCGATTCCTACTACAGGGATAGGATAAGGTAAATCAATACAAGGCATCTTTAGAGACATAGCAAATTCCACAGACATGATATTAGCAGATGAGCCAGAATCCACGAAAGCACTGCCCGTGGCAGACCGGCCAGCAAACGAGACCTGAAAAGGAAGCAAAATTTTATTGCGTTTCACATTAACGGGAAATACCTGTGCGCCCAAGTGACCTCCCCGATGATCACTTAGGCGCGGAAGTTTTCCGGCTTCTTATTCTTGCGCCTGGGACAGGTGTTCAGTAGATGCTTGTCTTCCCCACAGTAGAAGCAGAGACCATTCATTCTGCGAAACTCCCTACGTTGTCGAGGGGACATGGAGGCCCCGAGTTGCATAGGTACCTCCGAGTCCTCCGTGGAGGGGCGAGGAGACGGGACCTCGGGGGGAATCGCAGAAAAGTCAGAGGGGAGCACACTGAAGCGTTCTAGCTGACGTTCCCTGAGACGTCGGTCAAGTCGTACTGCTAGGGCCATAACCTGGTCAAGGGAGTCAGGCGAGGGGTAGCTAACCAGCAGATCCTTCAGGGCGTCAGATAATCCTAACCTAAACTGGCACCTTAGGGCCGGATCGTTCCACTGAGAAGCTACGCACCACTTCCTAAAATCAGAACAGTACTCCTCAACCGGTCTCCTACCCTGACGTAAGGTCACCAGCTGACTCTCGGCTAAAGCAGTCCTGTCAGTCTCGTCGTAAATGAGTCCGAGGGCAGAGAAAAAACGATCAACAGAGGAAAGTTCAGGGGCGTCAGGAGCCAAGGAGAAGGCCCACTCTTGGGGCCCTTCCTGGAGTCGGGATATGATGATACCCACCCGCTGGTTCTCGGAACCTGAGGAGTGGGGCTTTAGGCGGAAATACAGTCTGCAACTCTCCCGGAAGGAGAGAAACGTCTTACGGTCCCCTGAAAACCGGTCAGGTAACTTGAGGTCGGGTTCTAGAGGTGAGGTGAGGGGTACTACTAAAGCAGCGTCACCCTGATTGACCCTTTGGGCCAGGGCCTGGACCTGTAGGGAGAGGCCCTGCATCTGCTGGGTCAGGGTCTCAAGGGGGTCCATGATAGCGTCAGCGTAGGAGAAAGGGTAGACTAGGTAAGGGCTTGTAATTATGTAATGGCAGGAAGGAGGTGAAGGGAAAGTGAGCCCTAATCTACCCACCGCCCTGTCCCTGCCTACTTGCAACGACCCGCCCTAGGCGACGAGGTACAACTGGGCGGCGGTCCCTACGCTGGCTAAGTGCACTGGAAGACAAACAGGGAACACGCAAGGGAAGGGGCAGTAGCCACGGAACGCCACGAGGAAACGGGGCGGCGAACGAACAGTCAGGACCAGGACGAAGTGAGTACACCCGAGCGGGCACGGAGACAGGAGCAAGCCAGGGCAAGCAAAGCAGGTCAAGCAGAAGTGCAGCAAGGCAGAAGCACGGCAGAAGCAGGCTGGAGCAAGCAGCAGTGGGGCCAGGAATCCAAAAGAATTACAAGCACTGAGGGAGAGCACAGGGCAGGTAATAAAGGGCAGGGGGCGGAGCTAACTCCGAGAGACCAGGCCGCGATAGGCTCTCCCACTCCTGAGCCTGCCACCCTGGTTGGTGGGAGATGGTGTCAGTCGAACAGGTCTGGCCTCAGGTGTGGATTGATTAATCCCAGGAGTATAGCTAGATGAAGTACCTGGCAGATCCCTAACACTCCCAGTCCCCCAGTAACATCAATCCCCTTCCCTCCCGCAATCCCTCTTCTTCACACTCAGCATTTGACCCAATAACTGAAGAAGAAGTCTCGAGGCTCCTCTCTTCTTCTCGTCCTACTACCTGCCATAGTGATCCTGTCCCCTCATACCTCCTTCAGTCCCTCTCCCCGGCTGTCACTAGTCACCTGACTAAAATATTTAGCCTCTCTCTTTCCTCTGGTATCTTTCCCTCCGCTTTTAAATATGCCATTATAAACCCATTACTGAAAAAAACAACTCTTGACCCATCCAGCGCTGCTAACTACCGACCAGTCTCTAATCTGCCCTTCATCTCCAAACTCCTGGAACGCTTGGTCTACTCCCGCCTTATCCGCTATCTCTCTGCTAACTCCATTCTTGACCCCTTACAATCTGGTTTCCGCACTCTACACTCCACAGAAACTGCCCTTACTAAAGTCTCAAATGATCTCTTGGTGGCTAAATCGGACGGTAAATCCTCTCTCCTGATTCTTCTGGATCTCTCTGTAGCCTTTGACACTGTAGACCACAAACTCCTACTTAACATGCTCCACTCTATTGGCCTCAAGGACGCGGCTCTCTCTTGGTTTTCCTCCTATCTCTCTGACCGCTCGTTCAGTGTGTCATTTGCTGGTTCCACTTCTTCTCCTCTTCCCCTTGCTATCGGGGTTCCTCAGGGATCAGTCCTAGGTCCGCTGCTCTTTTCTCTCTACACAGCTCCTATTGGACAAACCATGAGCAGATTTGGCTTCCAGTACCATCTCTACGCTGATGACACCCAATTATATACCTCTTCCCGTGACATCACCCCTGCTCTAATACAGAACACCAGTGATTGTCTGTCCGCTGTCTCTAACATCATGTCCTCTCTCTATCTGAAACTGAATCTTTCTAAAACTGAGCTCCTTGTGTTCCCACCATCTACTAACCTCCCAAAACCTGATGTCTCCATCTCTGTGTGTGGCACTACCATCACTCCTAAGCAGCACGCCCGCTGTCTCGGGGTTATTTTTGACTCAGATCTTTCCTTTACTCCTCACATACAATCACTTTCACGCTCCTGTCATTTTCACCTCAAAAACATCTCCAGAATCCGCTCTTTTCTTACGGAGGAAACCGCCAAAACTCTCATTGTTGCTCTGATTCACTCTCGTCTTGACTACTGTAACTCATTACTAGTCGGTCTTCCCCTCACCAAACTCTCCCCTCTCCAATCTATCCTCAATGCAGCAGCCAGGCTCATCTTTATGACCAACCGCTACACCAACGCCTCTAATCTGTGCCAGTCACTGCACTGGTTGCCCATCCCCTTCCGAATAAAATTCAAACTTATTACTCTCACCCACAAAGCTTTCCACAGTGCTGCACCTCCTTACATCTCCTCCCTCATCTCTGTCTACCACCCTACTCGAGCTCTACGTTCTGCCAACGACCTTAGATTAAAATCCTCCATAATCCGAACCTCCCACTCCCGTCTCCAAGATTTCTCTCATGCTGCACCCGTCCTCTGGAATGCGCTACCCCAGACAATCCGATTAATTCCCAATATCCACAATTTTAAACGTGCCCTGAAAACACATCTATTTAGACAGGCCTATAACATTCCCTGATCTGACTCCTTTCCATGGCCCTCCTTTTAGATTAGTCAACAGAATAAGATTCCCTCACACTCCTTCTCTTCATGTCTGTCATACACGGATACTGGCTGGTGACCGGCTCATGCAGCTTTATGTTACCACCCCATGTGTATAAAAATGGCCGGACCATTGTACAGAACAAACACTGTTACACTTTGTGTCTCCCTTATGTCCTCATAGATTGTAAGCTCTTGCGAGCAGGGTCCTCACTCCCCAGGTTTGAATTGTAAATGAACTTTGTCACTATGTAATGTCTGATATTGTTTGTTTCATGTCCCCTCTAAATTGTAAAGTGCTGCGTAATATGTTGGCGCTATATAAATAAAGATTATTATTATTAGGGTATAATAATGGGGTAAATAAATAATAATCCACAGATATGTGGCCAGTGTCGCACTTATAAATTGTACCCGATCCTATCCGCTTTTGGAACGCTCTGCACATTTTGCATCGCCATAATCTGGGAGCCAGAACTTTTTTAATTTTTTCACCACCGGAGCTGCGTGAGGGCTTATTTGTTGCGGGACAATCTGTAATTTTCATTGGTACCATTTTGGGGTACATGCGATTTTGTTGATTACTTTTTATGCCATTTTTCGGCAAGTCAGGTGACCAAAAACCATAAATTCTGACAATGATATTTATTTATTTTTGACGGCGTTTGCCCTGGGCTATAAATTACATTATACTTTATTCTGCGGGTCGGTACGATTACGGCGATACCATATGTATATAGGTTTTTTTTTATGTTTTGCAGCGTTTGCGCAATAAAATAACTTATTTAGAAAATAATTTCGTTTTTTGTGTCACCATATTCTGAGAGCCATAACTTTTTTATTTTTCAGTCAAAAAGATGTGTAAGGGCTTGTTTTTTGCAGGACGGGTTGTAGTTTGTATCGGTACTATTTTGGCGTACATGCAACTTTTTGATCACTTTTTATTGCATATTTTGGGAGGGGTGGTGACCAAAAAATAGTGATTCTGGCATTGTATTTCGTTTATTTTTTTTGCGGTATTCACCGTGCGGGAAAAATAATATTATAGTTTTATAGTTGGGGTCGTTACGAACGCGGTGATACCAAATATGTGTACTTTTTTTTAAATGTTCATTTTTTTCCTATAATAAAAGACTTATTATAGGGAAAAAAAAAGCAGTTCATGTTTATGTCACTTATAACTTTTATTTTTACACTTTTTTTAAAACATTTTTATTATTTTTTTTACTTTTTTCACTTGTCCCACTAGGGGACTCTTAGACTTGCAGCTCTGATCCCTGCTGGAATACATTACACTACACACGTAGTGTAATGCATTCCAACTGTCATTGTGACGTCACAGTCACACTGACAGGAAGCCTATGACAACCACCCTCCGGCTGGTCCTCATAGGCTTCTGTACATGGCAGCCCGGAAGCCATTGTCTGGCGTCCGGTTGCCATGGGTAACATCGCCAGCCCCCGTGATTTCACGTGGGGGCTGCCGATCGGCGCTAAACACCTTAATTGTGCCGTTCAAAATCGAACGCCGCAATTAAGGGGTTAACTGCCGAAATCAGCGGCGATGGGCCGCTGATCGGCAACGGGGAATGCAGGGCAGACACCCTGCACAGTTAACCGCCGCTTCGGTGTAGCGCCGCGCGGCTAACTGTCAAAGCACAGACGTAACTGCACGTCAAGGTGCGCGAACTTACTGCTCACCTCGACGTACAGTTACGTCAAGGTGCGCTAAGGGGTTAATGCGCTCAGTTGAATACATTTTTTAAATGATAAACACAATTTTGTCTGGCTGTGCACAAAACAAACACAAAAATACAAATAGTATAAAAAGCAGATTTCCACTAGAAGAGCATTCTTGACAAATTATGTGATATCTAGTGTAAGGCCTGAGAGGATGATGCATGACACACAGATTCTCTCTGTGTTTTTCTTAAATCCCTGTGTCATGCATCACCCCCTTAAGTAATAGACTAGCATAACACAGTGTATTCATTTTGCCCAGTGTTCCTTTAACACGTGTCAATTCTATGATAAGCATTATTGGTACAAATGTTAAGAAAATATAAAAAAGGAAGGTTTGTAATACTAATACAGTTACTAAGCACGGTACAACAAAAGTCCTTCACAGTCCTTTTTTTTTTTTACAAACTTGCAAAGAGAAGTTAGAAAGCGAACCACTTAAGCCATTACCCCTATTATTCCGATTTTATTTTACTAGCCCCTTCACGACATCCGCCATATACATATGGCGGATGGCGGGGGTATGGAGCGGGCACGCGGGCTGAGCCCACTCCATTAGACAAGTGTGTCGGCTGTTAAACACTTCAGTGCAACGAGTGGGATCCCACTCGTTTAACCCCTTAGCGACCGCGCCATCTAAGCCGTTAGAAACGGGGTTAGTCCCCTCTGACTTTGAATCAGCCCCCCGCGATACAAGGGCTTAGTGGGAGCCTGTCAAACTCGCAATCTACTGCAATAAAATAGTATTGCAGAATATCGTGCAAGTCATCCAACTACGCTGGTTCAAATCCCCTAGGGAGAAGAAAAGAGAAAAAGAACAACTAGATTCTGAGAAGACGTCCCCTGTGAGTCACTTAATGTAAATGTTTATTCTGCCTCTAATCAGTACTGTAGTCACTGTATTATCTGAGATGATGGGTGGTACAATTTTTTTGTAAAACAACAACTCCCAGCATATCCTTACCATTGTTCGGGTCATGCTGGGAGCTGTAGTTTTATGCCATACAAACCTATACGGCAGGGGTTGCACTAAATAGAGCTGTGTTTAAGCTGGTGCTGTATTTATGTACTGAGCTTGGTTCTGGTGTTGTATACATGTACTGAGCTTGGTTCTGGGGATGTATACATGTATTGAGCTTGGTTCTGGTACTGTATATATGTATGAGCTTTATTCTGGAGCTGTAATTATATAGGAAATATTTATAATAATAAAATTGCAGGGCAGATGGAACTGTTTTCAATTCATTGTATATTTAATGGGAAACAGACAGGAAGTTTTAACCCCTTGAACCACCACCATGCTGTAGTACATGACCTGACAATATTTCCAAACATTCCTATGTTGTATGTTTTTTTCAGATGCAGCAAAATCTATAAAATCAACTTTTTAAAATGGCGCATGCTGTATGCTAATTACTTATTGAAGGGTCATGGGACGGTGCCGATATCCTGAAGTGTCACATAGTCCTGCCTCCAAACCCACAAGTCTCCTCCAACCTTATCGGATGCGCCATTGCCTTGTACTACTTGGGCACGTACAGTGTAGCGAGCTGTACTCTGCCCGGCTTCATTTTTGCACAGCGCATGCCAAGGGAGTATAAGGCAACGGCGCATCTGCAAGAGTTGGAGGAGGCTTGTAGTGATGTAGAACAGCCAGGGATGTCAATCAAAATCTGAGGGGGGTGGCACCATTTCAATGTTCGCCTCACGCAGCCGAAAAGCTAGAATCGGCCCTCGGTTCACTAAATGGTGCCGTGTAAAACTACAACTGCTTTTGCAAAAAAACAATCCCTCATATGACTATATCGGCGGAAAAAGAGAAAAAAGTTTTTTCTTTTTCTTTTTTTTCAATTACATTTTTTTATTGGTTTTAATAGAAACAAGTACAAAAACATTCGGAGAAGATGTGTCCCCATAATAAAAAGAACATGACAAATAAGGGCACAGCCCAAACAGGAGGGTAAGCATCACAACCTATGAAGAGCACATAGTACGACAGCTATCTGAGCAATCATAATGGGAAGGAGCATTACTTAAAAGTAAAGGGAAAGAATCATACAATAGTTCACTTCCTACACATCTTAAAATGCAGTGACCATAGTAGGTAAGCGCAATCACAGGAAGCAAATGACCTCTCAAAATAGACAAAAGAAAGGAAGGTAGAGATAGAATGGGAGACAAATAAGGGCAAGGGAGAGACAAGGAGAGTTCATGGTGAACCTGGACTCCAGTTCCGGAAAAGCATGGGTAAATAAGAAAAAGCAGCTGATAACAACCTGGGTGGAGCAAACAAATCCCTACGCAACCGTATACAGTCCCCTCTCAGATGAAGTCTCATGGGTAAGGATGGGTACTGAGTCTCAAGCCACTATAGTACGGTAGCTGGGAGAAGAGAGAAACAGAAGCCATTGAAACCAAGTGTCCGTATATCGTGTAGAGGCAGACGGTGATTGAGCCAGGAGGTGTTCCTTGAGGCACTAAATCAAATAGAGAAAGTGCCTGGGACTGTATGTGATAGGGGGAAAGAAGGGGGGGAAAAGTGCGGGAAAAATCAGGAGCAGGGATTGGTAGGACAAGGGGATAGAGGAGGGGTTAGGAGCAGATAAATAGTTGAGGTCAAGGGCAGTTCACCATCTTACCTGCTGGAGCTGCAAACGTCAGACGTCTGGTCCTGTGAGAGATCTTCCTCTGCGGTCCAGGGCGTTTTCCGGAGTGCAGATGGCGGATGAGCTGATGAGGCAGGTGGCACAGCGGGTTGCCACGGAGGGTACAAGCTGGCTGGAGGTGTTCCTGGCAGGGGATCGCAGGCAGGAGGTGTTACCTGCAGCGGTCATCGGTGTCAGCAGCGGTGGAGTCCCATCGGCGTCAGCAGTTAGATGTAGGCCGCGCCGGGTTTCTCGGCCTCCTCCCCGTTTGAGCCCCAGTCCACCTTCAGCCACCCAGAGGCGGGCCGGCACCGTTCGCTCTTCAGGAGCGGGACGGAGGCGCCGTCGCCTGCTCTCCCCTTCACCCGGTCCCGACGTCGTGCCACCCACTCCCCTGGCTGGGGGAGCTTCTGCAGTTCTCCCCATCCGGGCTGCAGGCAGTGCAAGGCCGCAAGCAGCCGCAGAAGCCGGGGCCGTTATTAGTGCACCGCTGGAGCTTCTTCCCGGCCCGACAGCTTTCTCCCTCTCACAGCAGGTCGTGGTTCAGAGGGGAGCTGGAGGGGGCGGTCTCAGGAGAGCAGAGACGCAGGCCTCAGGCACCAGCAGGTTAGGTGTGCAGTTGCTGCCACCTGCTGGTGGTTCTGGAAATGACACAGAGCTGGTGAGTGGCCTGTGGTTACCAGGCACAGGCACTGTGAATGAGAGGAGTTTGCTGGGTGGATTGTCGTGCGGTAACAGTGATCTGCTGCCGTGCGGGCAGTCTGCGGAGCAACGTGATTTGCCAGTTTCTCTTTCGGAGTTTTCTCTTCCAGGTGCGGTGTCGGCGAGACGCAGACGGCGAAGGAGACGGCATGGGAGAGGACATAGTCGTGGTGGTCACGGGCGTCCACGCCATCAGGTTGAGAGACGTCGCCGTTCCCGGAGTAGGAGTGCGTCTTCCAGTACAGCATCTTCTTCGCCGTCCCAGTCGTCGTCTGGAGCCAGTACACCCAGCCGCACGGGAAGGAGATACACGAGGAGTCGTCGTCGGGAGCACAGGGATCGTCATTCGTCTTCGCTGGTTCCAGCTCCAGAACTCGCCTCAGCCTGTCCACCTGGTGGGGATCTGTCTGTGGTTCCGGTGTCTGGGAGAGTTGATGCACCCTCGGAAGTGACGAGGACGCTCTTCTCCGGTGAGTCTCCATGTGGGAACGCATGGCTACCTAAGGGTGATTTATCTGCTATCGATTTAGTTTCTGCATTAAAAAGCTTGTTGGATGGTTTGTTTACAAAAGGCGGAGCTTCGGTTCCGTTGGTTTCGCCAGGGGGGGCTCAGCCTCCCCCTGAGCGGGTGGCCAATATGTCTGGCTTGACATTCCGTGATTCGCTGTTTTGTGGTGTTGCTCCTTTAGGTACTCACCTGTCGGCCGAGATCAAGGACAAGATATGGGCACATGACTTTGTGGATGTTTGGTCCTTGGTGTCGGTCGATCATGTGACGATAGATAAGGAGCGTGTTTACGAAAGAGGTTCGGAGAAAAAGGTAAAAGTTGCAAAAACTTTTGGCAATTGGCTCCAGGGTTTTTCTACCTTGGCTCATGTCATTTGTCAACGTTTTCCGGAAAAAGGGGCCGAACTGTTTGTGTATGTAGACACTATATTCAGTGCCCACAAATTGCACGGAGGTGCAGCTTGGTGGAGATATGACGAGGAATTTCGCCGTCGGTTGGCTTTGACGCCTGACATTGGTTGGGCGTCAAAGGCGATGGACGTGTGGTTACAGCTAAGTTTGGCTCAAAAGCAGGCTCGGCCCTTTCAGGCAGGAGCCGCAGTTTCGGGTTCAGCACCCGGTATTGCGGCGCAGCGCCCAACAGGAGCATGTTGGCTCTACAATGAGGGACATTGCAGGTTCTATTCTTCCTGCAAGTTTCGTCATGAGTGCTCCATCTGCGGGGGTGCTCATTCCGCGCTTCGCTGTTTCCGACGGGCAAAACAACCTTCCAAGGTGGGTCCTGCCGGTGCAGCGGAGAACTCCAGTGAGCGCTCTCGCGATGGAGCCGTGGCTCGCCAGGTATACCAAGAGACAGGAAGCAGACCTGTTAGGTCGGGGCTTCAGTGAAGGTTTTTTCATTCCGCATGTTTTTCTTCGGTTTTGATGTTGTCAGATAATTTAAAATCGGTGAAAGAAAACATGTGTTTGGCACAGGAAAAAGTGCTGAATTAAGTGTCTTTAGGCAGGATGGCGGGCCCCTTTGGGGAGCCACCTTATATGAATTTACGAGTTTCTCCTCTTGGCTTGCTCCCCAAAAAGGAACCGGGGAAGTTTAGGTTGATTCATCACCTTTCCTTCCCTCGTGGGGATTCGGTCAACGATGGGATCTCCAGAGATGAGGCTGCAGTGTCTTACACGTCTTTTGATGTGGCTGTGCGGTTGGTACGGGAGGCAGGCGTAGGTGCCTTGCTTGCTAAATCGGACATAGAGTCAGCTTTTCGTTTGTTGCCTGTGGATCCTGCCTGTTTCCATTTGTTGGGATGTCGTTTAGATGAGCAGTTTTTTGTAGACATGTGTTTGCCTATGGGTTGTGCCATCTCATGTTACTATTTTGAAGTTTTTGGTTCCTTTCTGGAATGGACAGTTCGTTTCAAGACAGGTATTTCTTCAGCCATTCATTATTTAGACAACTTTTTATTTGTAGGTCCGAGTGATTCAGGAATATGTGGTTATTTGCTGAAAACCTTTCGAGTTTTAATGTCTGAATTTGGTGTCCCAATAGCGGAGGACAAGACGGTTGGTCCAGCTACGATTTTGTCGTTTCTGGGTATTGAAATTGATACGCAAGAGATGGTTTTCAAATTACCTGACGACAAGCTTGCGCGTTTGCTTTCTACCATTGACGAATTTGTTTTATCAAAAAAGGTTACCCTGAAGCATCTTCAGTCACTGTTAGGGTATGTGCACACACACTAATTACGTCCGTAATTGACGGACGTATTTCGGCCGCAAGTCCCGGACCGAACTCAGTGCAGGGAGCCGGGCTCCTAGCATCATACTTATGTACGATGCTAGGAGTCCCTGCCTCGCTGCAGGACAACTGTCCCGTAGTGTAATCATGGTTTCAGTACGGGACAGTTGTCCTGCAGCGAGGCAGGGACTCCTAGCATCGTACATAAGTATGATGCTAGGAGCCCGGCTCCCTGCACTGTGTTCGGTCCGGGACTTGCGGCCGAAATACGTCCGTCAATTACGGACGTAATTAGTGTGTGTGCACATACCCTTAGGGTTGCTGGTTTTTGCTTGCAGGATCGTTCCCATGGGTCGCGTTTTTTCTAGACGCCTATCATTGGCGACTAGGGGTATTTCGCGGTCACATAATTTCATTCGTGTCACTAGGCAAATGAAAGATGATTTGCGTGTGTGGCAGACTTTTTTGCGATCTTTTAATGGTAGGGCGATTTGTCAGTCTGAGGAGGTTTCCAGTTTTGAGTTACAGCTGTTCACAGATGCTGCTGGCAGTGTCGGTTTCGGTGCGGTTTTTGGAGCGGAGTGGTGTTTTGCACGTTGGCCTGTGGGCTGGAGTAGTATGGGTCTGACATTGAATTTGACACTTTTAGAACTCTTTCCCTTTGTGGTTGCAGTAGAATTGTGGGGTTCAAAGATGTTGAATAGTCGCATACGTTTTTGGACGGACAATATGGCAGTGGTGCAGGCTGTTAACAATTTGTCTTCTGGATCATTGCCGGTTTTGGCGTTACTTAGGCATCTAGTTCTACGTTGCATGCAATGGAACATTTGGTTTCGGGCCACACATGTGCCGGGTGTTGAGAATAAAATCTCAGATGCCTTATCTCGTTTGCAGATGGGGGTCTTTCGGGAGCTTCACCCGGGAGCATGGCTGGACGGGGAGCGTTGCCCGGATCACTTATGGGCCCTGGTCGAGGGGAACTTGCCCGGATAGTTCAAGGTTCTGTGGTACCAGGTACATGGCGGAGCCATAATAAGTCTTGGGCGGTGTGGTTGGAATTATCTGGCGGGGTTTTTCCTACAAATGATGAGCAGCATTATGAGGTTACGTTGGAGTATTTGTCTCGGATGCGTACTAATGGTTCTTCGGTGTACACGGTTTCAAAAGGTTTGACTGGTATTGCGTTTATGTTGAAGTTGTGGGGTTGTACTGATGTGACTAAAATGTTTGTTATTAGACAGGCATTGAAGGGGTGGAAGAAGGAGCATATTGTGAAGGATGCTAGGAGGCCCATTACGTATGCTTTATTACTAAGGATTCTGACGGTTGTTCCGGCAGTTTGCTTTGATCCTTATGAGTCTGTTTTGCTGCGTACTGCTTTTTCTTTGGCCTTTTTCGCAGCATTGCGGGTGAGCGAATTGGTGTCACCGAGTGCAAAGCGGTTTGGGGGTTTTCTGTTTGCGGATGTTTTATTGGAGGAAAAAGTGGTTCGGGTATGTGTGAGATGGTCCAAGACTGATCAGATGGGCGTTGGTGTTTAGTTGTGTGTGAATTCATTGGGTGGTGAATTCTGTCCAGTTCGTTTGGTGCGTGAGTTTTTGTCTTCTCGAGCTGATGGGGTTCCTTTCTTGATACATTCTAATGCTTTGCCGCTTACTCGATTTCAATTTGGAGCCGTTCTTAAGTCTTGTTTGGAGCATTTGGGCGTTGATCCTTCTGAGTTTGGGACTCATTCGTTTAGAATAGGGGCAGCCACGGAGGCTAATGCTTTAGGTATGGGGGAGGAAGATATTAAACGTCTGGGTAGGTGGAGTTCAACTTGTTATAGGTCCTATGTGCATCCGGATCTTGTGTTGTTTTGATTCTTTCCTTAGCATTTCAGAACATCGGCCGCAAGTATGGATAATTGGCCATTCTTTTATTTTCTGGGCAGCTCGTCAGGCTGAGTATCAGCCTTTAGGCCTCAGTCTTGGGGTGTCATCGGCCGAGGTGCACTGGAAAGGTATCAGAGGGCTGAGGTGGGTTCAGCTGTTGCCGTTAATAGTTGAAGTTAGTCGGGAATGCCGCGATCCAATTGTGCTCGTTATACATGTTGGGGGAAATTATTTGGGGAATGTGAAATTGTCTGAGTTGTTGTCCCTTATCAAGGCTGATTTGGGTCATTTCAAACAGCTTTTTTCTGATTGTGTGATTGTTTGGTCCGAGGTGATTGCACAAACTCATTGGCGAGGAGCTAGAAGTGCTGTGGCCATCGAGCGGTCAAGACCGCTGTTGAATATTCGTATTTCCAGGTTTGTTCATTCCATTGGGGGGGGTAGCAATTCGTCATTTGATGTTGGAAGGTGACAATGGGGACTTATTGTTATCTGACGATGTTCATTTAAATGACATTGGGATCGACATCATGCTGTCTGGTCTGCAAGATGGAGTGGACGCTGGTTTGGCATTGTGTGGTGGGGGTGGTCGGAGTACCGCGTAGGTGTTCGCTGTATCCTCCTTGGCGGAGATAGGCTCTGAAGAGTAAAATCCGGAGAAGAACCTACATGCGCGCCGCTTCACAGTGGGCGGCATCACAGGAGATGTGAATAAATTAAGTGGTTACTTCAGGGCCATGTGATACAAAAATGTTTGGTTGTGTTAAATAAAGCTGAGGCCATTCCCACATTCTCCAAGAAACAGGTTTCGTTGCTTTATTTGTTTATTAAACTGGGTAATGATGCATCAGCGACACTTAATATGGGGATAACATTAGTACATGCAGTCATACGCTGTATTAGGGTATGTTCATACACCGTGTTTTCAGGTGTATTTTGGGGCGTTTACGCCTTGAAAAATGCCTGAAAAAACTGAAGCTGAATGCCTACAAACATCTGCCCATTGAAATAAATGGTAAAAAGAGCATTTTAGTTCAAACGTGGCGTCTTTTTATGCCACTGTTTTAAAAAACGGAGCGTAAAAAGACGCTCCGAAAAAAGAAGTACATGCTGATTTTCCATTAACCGGTTAAGGACTAGGCTGTTTTACAGCTAAATGACCAGAGCAAATTTCACAATTTTGCTATGCGCTTCTTTAGATGACTATAACTCAGCAGGTGAATAAAGTTCATCTTTGAATTTTACACTCTTTTTAAAGGACAGATAGGGCTTTGTTTTAGTGGCATTTGTCAGTATATATAATTTTTTTTTTTTTCTCTAAAGTGGGCAAAATTGGAAAAAAATGCAAGAATTTAACAATTGCGTCGGTTTATGCTAGCATTTTTCACACACGGTATGAACCACGGCCAAAATTAATCTCCTTTCACATTCTTCCACTTCTCCCGTGCATGGGGATACCAAATATGTGTGCCTTATTCACTGTGCGGGCATGTGCCAGGGCTTGGCATAAAAGGAGGCTTTTTGGCCTTTTCGGTCCAGGAATTTTGCATTTGATTTTATAGCCGTATACTGTTTTCTGGGGGGCCTAATGCTGCTGAAACATTAGAAACACCCCATAAATGACTTCATTCACACAAGTAGACCCCACAAGGTTTCCTTCAAGGGGTTTATCATATTTTTAGCAAGTCCAGTTTTCTTCTGAAAGTTTCTTGAATAAGATGGAACAAAATAAAATCAGCACTTTTTTAGCAAATGCGTCAGTTTAGGCTAGTATTTTTCACACACGGTATAGACCACGGACAAAATTCATCTCCTTTCACATTCTTCCACTTCTCCCGTGCATGGGGATACCAAATATGTGTGCCTTATTCGCTGTGCGGGCATGTGCCAGGGCTTGGCATAAAAGGAGGCTTTTTGGCCTTTTCGGTCCAGGAATTTTGCATTTGATTTTAGAGCCGCATACTGTTTTCTGGGGGGCCTAATGCTGCTGAAACATTAGAAACACCCCATAAATGACTTCATTCACACAAGTAGACCCCACAAGGTTTCCTTCAAGGGGTTTATCATATTTTTAGCAAGTCCAGTTTTCTTCTGAAAGTTTCTTGAATAAGATGGAACAAAATAAAATCAGCACTTTTTTAGCAAATGCGTCAGTTTAGGCTAGTATTTTTCACACACGGTATAGACCACGGACAAAATTCATCTCCTTTCACATTCTTCCACTTCTCCCGTGCATGGGGATACCAAATATGTGTGCCTTATTCGCTGTGCGGGCATGTGCCAGGGCTTGGCATAAAAGGAGGCTTTTTGGCCTTTTCGGTCCAGGAATTTTGCATTTGATTTTAGAGCCGCATACTGTTTTCTGGGGGGCCTAATGCTGCTGAAACATTAGAAACACCCCATAAATGACTTCATTCACACAAGTAGACCCCACAAGGTTTCCTTCAAGGGGTTTATCATATTTTTAGCAAGTCCAGTTTTCTTCTGAAAGTTTCTTGAATAAGATGGAACAAAATAAAATCAGCACTTTTTTAGCAAATGCGTCAGTTTAGGCTAGTATTTTTCACACACGGTATAGACCACGGCCAAAATTCATCTCCTTTCACATTCTTCCACTTCTCCCGTGCATGGGGATACCAAATATGTGTGCCTTATTCGCTGTGCGGGCATGTGCCAGGGCTTGGCATAAAAGGAGGCTTTTTGGCCTTTTCGGTCCAGGAATTTTGCATTTGATTTTAGAGCCGTATACTGTTTTCTGGGGGGCCTAATGCTGCTGAAACATTAGAAACACCCCATAAATGACTTCATTCACACAAGTAGACCCCACAAGGTTTCCTTCAAGGGGTTTATCATATTTTTAGCAAGTCCAGTTTTCTTCTGAAAGTTTCTTGAATAAGATGGAACAAAATAAAATCAGCACTTTTTTAGCAAATGCGTCAGTTTAGGCTAGTATTTTTCACACACGGTATAGACCACGGCCAAAATTCATCTCCTTTCACGTTCTTCCACTTCTCCCGTGCATGGGGATACCAAATATGTGTGCCTTATTCACTGTGCGGGCATGTGCCAGGGCTTGGCATAAAAGGAGGCTTTTTGGCCTTTTCGGTCCAGGAATTTTGCATTTGATTTTAGAGCCGCATACTGTTTTCTGGGGGGCCTAATGCTGCTGAAAGATTAGAATCACCCCATAAATGACTTCATTCACACAAGTAGACCCCACAAGGTTTCCTTCAAGGGGTATATCATATTTTTAGCAAGTCCAGTTTTCTTCTGAAAGTTTCTTGAATAAGATGGAACAAAATAAAATCAGGACTTTTTTAGCAAATGCGTCAGTTTAGGCTAGTATTTTTCACACACGGTATAGTCCACGGACAAAATTAATCTCCTTTCACATTCTTCCACTTCTCCCGTGCATGGGGATACCAAATATGTGTGCCTTATTCGCTGTGCGGGCATGTGCCAGGGCTTGGCATAAAAGGAGGCTTTTTGGCCTTTTCGGTCCAGGAATTTTGCATTTGATTTTATAGCCGCATACTGTTTTCTGGGGGGCCTAATGCTGCTGAAACATTAGAAACACCCCATAAATGACTTCATTCACACAGGTAGACCCCACAAGGTTTCCTTCAAGGGGTTTATCATATTTTTAGCAAGTCCAGTTTTCTTCTGAAAGTTTCTTGAATAAGATGGAACAAAATAAAATCAGCACTTTTTTAGCAAATGCGTCAGTTTAGGCTAGCATTTTTCACACACGGTATAGACCACGGTCAAAATTCATCTCCTTTCACATTCTTCCACTTCTCCCGTGCATGGGGATACCAAATATGTGTGCCTTATTCACTGTGCGGGCATGTGCCAGGGCTTGGCATAAAAGGAGGCTTTTTGGTCCAGGAATTCTGCATTTGATTTTATAGCCGTATACTGTTTTCTGGGGGGCCTAATGCTGCTGAAACATTAGAAACACCCTATAAATGACTTCATTCACACAAGTAGACCCCACAAGGTTTCCTTCAAGGGGTTTATCATATTTTTAGACAGTCCAGTTTTCTTCTGAAAGTTTCTTGAATAAGATGGAACAAAATAAAATTAGCTTTTTTTTTAACAAATGCGCCAGTTTATGCTAGCTTTTTCACACACAAAATGGACCACGGACAAAATTCATCGCATTTCACATTCTTCCTCTTCTCCCATGCATGGGGATACCAAATATGTGTGCTTTATTCATGGGCATGTGCCAGGGCTTGGCATAAAAAGAGGCTTTTTGGCCTTTTCGGTCCAGGAATTCTGCACTTGATTTTATAGCCGCATGCTGTTTTCTGGGGGGCCTAATGCTGCTGAAACATTGGAAACACCCCATAAATGACTTCGTTCACACAAGTAGACCCCACAAGGTTTCCTTCAAGGGGTTTATCATATTTTTAGCAAGGCCAGTTTTCTTCTGAAAGTTTCTTGAATAAGATGGAACAAAATAAAATCAGCACTTTTTTAGCAAATGCGTCAGTTTAGGCTAGTATTTTTCACACACGGTATGGACCACGGCCAAAATTCATCTCCTTTCACGTTCTTCCACTTCTCCCGTGCATGGGGATACCAAATATGTGTGCCTTATTCACTGTGCGGGCATGTGCCAGGGCTTGGCATAAAAGGAGGCTTTTTGGCCTTTTCGGTCCAGGAATTTTGCATTTGATTTTATAGCCGCATACTGTTTTCTGGGGGGCCTAATGCTGCTGAAAGATTAGAAACACCCCATAAATGACTTCATTCACGCAAGCAGACCCCACAAGGTTTTCTTCAAGGGGTTTATCATATTTTTAGACAGTCCAGTTTTCTTCTGAAAGTTTCTTGAATAAGATGGAACAAAATAAAATTAGCAATTTTTTAGCAAATGCGTCAGTTTATACCAGCATTTTTCACACACGGTATAGACCACGGTCAAAATTAATCTCCGTTCACATTCTGCCACTTCTCCCGTGCACGGGGATACCAAATATGTGGCCTTATTTATCACATAGAGATGTAGGAGGGCGGAGGATAGAAGAAGATTATTTCACATATCGCTTTTTTTCAAAGCTGGTTTTACAAAACTCAACAGAGTTTCTATAACACTTCCAAAATATCTGCTCGTCCACACTTACATTCTGCTCAGGGGTGTAGAGTTGCAGAAATAAATTATTCAGGGAATTTATTAGCGGTCTTATTTTGAACAACCGATCCCGGTTTGCATCGGTACTTGGGGGGGCCTGTGCGTTGTCATTGAAGTGGAGGAACCTCATTATTGTCTCATAACGAGACCTGGGCATTACTGCAGAATATACTGGGGTGGCTTGGGCGGGTCTTGTTGACCAGTAAGACCTAATGGAGGGCTTTTTGACAATACCCATATTTAGGGTGAGCCCCAAATTTTTTTTTAATTCCTGAAAATTGGTGGGCGTC
This sequence comes from Rhinoderma darwinii, assembly GCF_050947455.1. Lineage (NCBI taxonomy): Eukaryota > Metazoa > Chordata > Amphibia > Anura > Rhinodermatidae > Rhinoderma > Rhinoderma darwinii. The sequence continues at coordinate 172,003,245 of NC_134687.1, forward strand.
CAATCTCTGGCATGGGTGGATGAAGGTTTCTGCCTTATATATTGCGTGGCATATAAATTTGTTTCGTGGACAATCTGATTTAGGATGTCGTCCGTTATAAATAAATGGAAGTAATCCATTTGGACAAAATTTGTATTGTCCACGGTTATGCCAGGAGTGGCCGTAAATCCGTGGATTCTAGGCCCAAAAGATGGGGCAGGTGCCCATACAAGAGCCTGGACTGGAGGGACCAGGCTGTCCCGTGCTACAGCGCTACTTGGCCCTGCGCTTTCATGTTCTGCAGTTTCGACTGCATCAGGGACAACGTCCCCTGAAGATGAACCTGAAGTGACGCTGTCATCGTCACTACCTAAAACAGGTTCCATCTCGGACGCCATCTCTGATGCGGTCTCCGACTCAGACCACAGCATGGCGTATGCCTCCTCGGCGCTAAACAACATCCTCGCCATAACGTAACTAACACTAACACTAACTAAACAAATTTTATTTGTTTATTTTTTTTATAAAACACACAAACTAAGGCCCCATGCACACGACCGTGCCCGCAATTGCTGTCCGCGATCGCGGGCACGGCCGGCCGCTGACTGACAGCCGCATTTTCGGGCCGTGCTCCCATACAAAGTATGGGAGCACGGCCCGCAAAATGCGAAAGAACGGACATGTTCCATAATTCCCGGAACATTTCCACGGCACTGACACCCTTCCGTAGTGCTACTGAAAGGTGTCAGCGTTCAATGAAAGTGAATGGCTCAGTTTTTGCGGACCGCAGTTGCGGTCCGCAAAAACGGAGGTTTTTTGCTGTCGTGTGCATGGGGCCTAACTGCTATATATATCTACACTACCGCTAACAAAAAAATAAACCGCTATTGCTATATATATTATATATATGTGGATATATATATAATTATATACTCCCTACCTGCCTATTCTAATAGAATAAAAGAAAGAAAGGTAGATAGATAGAAAAAAAGATAGATGGATAGATAGATTGTATAGATAGATAGAAATCTATCTATACAGAGAATGTTTTATAGTGTAACTGTTTTTTTTTTTCTCACTGTAATCTTCTGGCAGCAATTCTCCGGAGTCTCTTTTTCTCCTCAAACTGAAACAATATTTGAGGAGAAGAAAAGAGGCAGGAGATTTACTGCCAGAAAACTCAAAATAAAACAAATGTGGTCGCTGTGATTTTCACAGCGACCACATGTTCAGGGACCATCAGATTGGTCCCTGATACTCTGCCCAGTGCCCAGAGCTGTTGGTAACAGCGAGGGCACAGGGCTGTGTGCACGCGATCGCGGGCACAGGGCTGTGTGCACGCGATCGCGTGCACACTGTTTTATAAGCAGAAATGCATGTGACCGCTGTGATTGGTTGTCACAGCGACCACATGTTCAGGGACCATCAGATTGGTCCCTGATACTCTGCCCAGTGCCCAGAGCTGTTGGTAACAGCGAGGGCACAGGGCTGTGTGCACGCGATCGCGTGCACACTGTTTTCTATGCAGAAATGCATGTGATCGCTGTGATTGGTTGTCACAGCGATCACATGTTCAGGGGCCAAAAGATTGACCCCTGACATTCTGCCCAGTGCCCATGGCTGTTAGCAACAGCCAGGGCATAGAGCTGTGTGCACGCGATCGCGCGTGCACAGTCTCTGAAGTGCGGCCGTATATATACTATACGCCGGACTTTAGAGACCCTGACCGCTGGCCGTATATTTACGGCCAGCGGTCGGGAACCTGTTAAACACTATGAAAAACGCCTCAAAAAACGCCTCAAAAGAAGCCTGAAAAAAAGCCTCAAAAGAAGCTCCAAATTAAAAGAAGCTTCATTTTCAGCTTCAAAAATCAGAGGCTGTTTTCTCTGAAAACAGCTCCGTATTTTCAGACGTTTTTTGTTAAAGAGAAATATATCTATCTGTTTTCACCACTTTATTAGCGATTTTAGATTTATGCTAATGAGTTGCTTAATGCCCAAGTGGGCGTATTTTTACTTTAGACCAAGTGGGTGTTGCACAGAGGAGTGTATGACGCTGACCAATCAGCGTCATGCACTCCTCTCCATTAATTTAGTCAGCGCATAGGGATCCTTTTAGATCGCTATGTGCTGTCTTATACGAACACATTAACGATACTGAAGTATTTAGACAGTGAATAGACATTCCACGGGATGTCTATTCACAATCTCTGTACCTCGTTACTGTTTCTATGGTAGTTACAGCAGAGCAAGTGTAATCTCGTTGTAACCTGTCATCTACAGCGTAATATTGTGAGATTACGCTTCCTCTGCTGTAACTACCACAGAAACAGTAACAAAGTGCAGAGATTGTGAATAGACATCCGGTGGAATGTCTAACAATACTGAAGTGTTTAGACAGTGAATAGACATTCAGGTTACAACGAGATTACACTTGCTCTGCTGTAACTACCACAGAAACAGTAACGAGGTGCAGAGATTGTGAATAGACATCCGGTGGAATGTCTATTCACTGTCTAAATACTTCAGTATCGTTAATGTGTTAGTATAAGACCGCACATAGTGATCTAAAAGGATCCCTATGCGCTCACTAAATGAATGGAGAGGAGTGCATGACGCTGATTGGTTAGCGTCATACACTCCTCTGTACAACGCCCACTTGGTCTAAAGTAAAAACACGCCCACTTGGGCATTAAGCAACTCATTAGCATAAATCTAAAATCACTAATTAAGTGGTGAAAACAGATCATTTTTTTTAAATAAAAAGCACTGCTGTCACCTACATTATAGCGCCCATCTCCTTATATAGGAGATAGGGCACTTATAATGTGGTGACAGCGTCTCTTTAAGCGTGTGAACATACCCCTAAGGCAACCTCCTGAAACCATTCATCCAACAGTGGAGGAACTGCCGTTTTCTAGTTACAGGGGATAACAGATTTGGCAGCCTGAAGGAGGTGACTAATTAGGGAGCATTTGTAAATGGGTAGTGGCATAGGGAACATAAATAAAAGGGCCGCCTCGGGAGAACTAGGGACCGAGACCCCAGTAACTTCCAATATAATTTTAAGAACCGCCTCCCAGAACTCCGCAAGGAGGGGCAGCTCCACCAAATATGAGACATGGATCCCCCCAAAGCCCCGCAGCGCCAACACGTGTCAGGTACAGACGGGTACCATTTGTGCAGGGCAGAAGGGACCTAGAGATAATTTTGTAGCTAGTTTCCTGGGCTCGTATGGCTATCGAGGCTGTCTGGGACAGGTAGAAACATTGAATCCATTGTGCGTCAGTGAATGTTATGTTCAATTCTGTCTCCCAAGCCTTGCAGAAGGATGGGAGATGAGGGGATCGCTGGGAGAGGAGTAATTCATAGAGTGTGGAGATGGCATGTGCAGGGGACAGGGTGGAAACACATAAGCGTTCAAAGCCAATAAGCGGTCGGTGAAGGTGAGCCTGGCGCTTAATAGCACTATAGAAATGTTTTAACTGGGAATATTCAAATATGTGACGTGGTGAAGGCGTTTCAGCTGGGCAGATAGTGGTTAATGGGAGCAGAGAGGAATCGGATAGGACCTGAGTGAAGTACATGGGATTGGTGAAAAACCTACCCAGGAAGGAGGGACGCGCCTTCCCAGCAGGAAATTCTGGGTTGTCAGTAATAGGGGTCAGTGGTCCAAGTGGTTCCACGAGTGAACCCCCTATCCTAGAGGAACGCAACGCCAGGAGGTTATGGAAAACAACAAAGGAGGCAGGTTTTTGTCTGTTCCCAGGTAGGGTCCATGGCAGAGTAGATAGGATACGGGCACAGAGCTGTTGGGCTAAACAAACCCAGGGTTTAGAGTCATGATTATGAAAGAAGTCGAGGACACGAGCATGAGTCAATGCCAGATAATAAAGACGACAATCCGGCAGACCAACCCCACCTGCGTCCCTGGAGCGAGTAAGAATTCTCCTACTCAGGCGGGGACGACCCGTTGGCCATATGAAGGATCCAAAACATTGTTGGATATGTAGCCAATAAGAGGATGGGACGGAGATAGGGATCGCCTGCAAGAGGTACAACAATCTGGAGAGAAGTAACATTTTAATAATATTAATATGGCCAAACCAGGAGAATTCCCTTTTATGCCAAGAGGCTTGATCTGTGCGAAATTTGCCTAGTAAAGGGGCGAAGTTATTAGTAAACAGTTGGGAGAGATCAGAGCTTAGGCGCACACCCAAATAAGTTATACCCCTAGAAGGCCAGGAGAAAGGGAAATTACTTTTAAGGAGTGATTGTGTCGAGGGTGAGAAGGTCAAATTAAAAGCCTCAGACTTAGAGAAGTTGATGTTAAAGTTGGACCATGATCCAAAACGGGACAGCTCGGACATCAACGATGGAAGAGATACATGCGGGTTCGTAAGATAAATCAATAGGTCATCAACAAATGCTGGGCACTTATATTCTGTCCCACCTATGAGAATACCCTTAATATCCGAGCTGTGGCCATGATATGCTCCACGACGAGGACATACAACAATGGAGATAAAGGGCAACCCTGCCTGTTACCGTTATGAATAGCAAAGGGCGCAGAGAGGGAGCCGTTTATTTTTTTTATTTTTTTGTATTTCAAATTTTTATTAATTTTAACAAAGAAAAAGTAAGGATACAAAAGAAAGAATTGGGGATAGGAACATAATACATTCCTCTCATGTCAGAACACACAAGGATTTATGACAACAGTATGATGCAGTTATTCAAACATAGCCATCTTGTGTGAATACCATAAACTCACAGTGGAAATCAGGACAGAGAAATTTGAACACATACCAATTGGCATACATCCACATGACCTATAACCCCACTAACTGAAGGTAAAGAACCGATCCAGAAAAGAACAGACAAAAGAGATAGAAGAAGAAAAGAGAGGAGAAAGAGGGATTAAAAGAGGAAAATAAATTCTCCTCCCATCCCTCCCCCCACAGCGCCCTAAACCAGCAAGATCCTAAACACCTGCAGATCCATTTCCAGCAGACGCACCCAAAAGCCTCTGACAACTGCCTGAGTCACAGAAAGAGAACCAATAAAATCAGGTTTTCTGAAATTGTACTGTACGTTGAGTCGAGGAGTGAAGTAATTTTCAATCCTTCGAATTTCATGAACACGCTCAAGCCATTGTCGAAATAGATGGGGGTTCAGAGGATCTCCAACAAGCCGGAATACAGGCCTTTGCTGCATTCAACAGATGTCGCAGCAACAACTTCCTATATTTCTCTATACACATGCTATGGTAATGCAGAATGATCCATGCTGGATCATCCCTCAATGAACACCCAGTAATCTCAAGAATGATATCTTGAATCTCAGACCAAAAATTTCTAAAGTTTATCACAGCTCCAAAAAATATGCAGAAGAGTCCTTTCTTCCCTGCTGCACCTCGAACAAAGGGGGGAAACATCAGGGAACATTTTATATGATAGAATTTGAAAGTTAGTTTCTTGATATGCATTACTGATAGATGCTTTATGAGAAAGGATCAAGATCTTTTCCTTTTGCTCTTCAGTTAGTGAAATCTGATCATCCCTTTCCCATTTCATAACATATGGAGGTGTAAAGTCCTCAGCAGGTGTGAGCTATAAATGTTAGATAATGTACGTTTCACGTGCCCTTTTTGAGAACACAATGTTTCAAAAGGAGTTAATGTTCGAGTATACGTAGCGGGCACAGGAAGACGAAACAAGTAATGAGTTAGTTGTAGAATCTGCCACTGGGAAGCCACAGGTAGATCCTCAGGCATTGAAAGCTCCCTCCCATTTAACCATTTGTCGTTCCTATAGAAGAAACCAACCCATAAATGTCCCTCCTTTAACCAAACCTTAAATGTCTAATCAGTCAGGCCCGGGCCAAAGTCTGGGTTGCCCAATACCGGCGTTAGAGGTGAATGTGGAGGTGATATCCCATCTCACCTCTGTAAGGCTCTAAACACCTGCAAAGTCGGATATAGAGTGGGATGGTCAGTCAGAGGCCTCCAATGAGCCGAAGCTATCGAAGGTAAGCACTTCAATGGAATGTCTGTAAAACCCTGTTCCACCTTTATCCAGGCCTTGAAGGGTTCATGCCTGCACCAATCCACTAGTCTAGTCAAATGAACTGCATGATAGTGTTCTACATCAGGCAGTCCAATTCCACCACGACGCTTAGCAAAAACAAGAAGCCTCCTCTGCAGTCTGGGATGTTTATTGGCCCAAACAAACGAAGTAAAGCATTGGTACATGGTTTTAAAGAAAGAAGACGGTATCTTAATTGGCAAGGCCGGCATTGGGTATAAGATACAAGGCAAAACATTGATCTTAAGAATCCCTACCCGTCCAAACCAAGAAAAAGTCCCTCTCGTCCATCGAGCAAAATCACTCCTCACCGAGTGCAGCAGAGGTAGAAAGTTGAGTTTAAATGTCTGGTCTATACAACTCAGTAATTGGATGCCTAGATATTTGATCGAGCCACGTGTCTACCAAAAAGGGAAACTAGCACTTAAGGGACTCTCCTGGTCATGTGGAACATTTAGTGTCATCGCCTCCGACTTCTGGAAGTTAATTTTAAAATAGGACAAAGCGCCATATTTCCAGAATTCCTCCATAAGGTTGGGAATAGAGATACATGGAGAGGACACAAAAAATAATAAATCATCTGCATAAGCGGCAACTTTAAATGACTTACCACCCATAGTTAAACCCACCACATTTAGGTTACTTCTAATCCTACTGAGGAAAGGTTCTAGGGACAAAGCAACGAGCAAGGGCGACAAGGGACAGCCGTGTCTCATACCATTATGAATCAAAAAAGATGAAGAATAAGTACCATTAACCCTTACAGAAGCAGAAGGCGAAGAATAAAGAGCACCAACCCAAGCCAGCATATTAGGTCTCAACCCAAGATGTTCCAGAGTTCCAAAGAGAAATGGCCACCCAACCCGATCAAAGGCCTTCTCTGCGTCTGTAGATAAAATCACGGTAGGAGACTTCTGTGAGTTGGCCCAATGTACGAGATTAAGGGCATTAGTCGTGTTGTCCCTCGCTTCCCTAGATGGAATAAAACCGGTTTGGTCTTCATGAATCACAGTAGTCATCAGCGGAGCTAGACGGTTTGCTAAAATTTTGAAGAACAATTTTAAACCTACATTAAGCAGGGATATTGGCCTGTAACTAGCACAGGAGGATGGATCCTTGCCCTCCTTTGGGATGACCACTACAGTGGCTTTCAATGAGTCTGAAGGGACCGAACTGCCCGACGCTATCGCATTAAGGGCCTCCAAAAATCCATCCGATAATTGATCTATAAACATTTTATAGTAGCCAACAGTCAGTCCATCAGGGCCTGGAGCTTTCCCCGATTTGGTATCTTTCAATGCCCTTGAAAGTTCATTGAGAGATATGGAGTGATCCAATGTAGAACGAGCCTCCGCTAATAAATGAGGAAGACCCGAGGAAGCTACGTATTCATGTATGTCTACACGAGTGGGTGGAGAATGTGGCTCTAACTGGTATAGAGAGGAATAGAACTCCCGAAAGGAACGGGTGTTATCTCTCGGGGAGGTAACCTTTGTGCCCGCAGAAGAAATGATATGAGGAACATATGTTGAGGCTCGCTGTTTTCTCAAGGCGTTGGCAAAAAATTTCCCTGGTTTATATCCACACTCGTGGAATATTCTATGTCATTTGACCAATGCTGCTTTAGCTTTCACTTCATAAAATGATCTAAGTTTCTCCCGAAGAGACATCAAAACACTCCTAGTGTCCTGTGACTGACCTCGTTTATGTTTCGTTTCAACTTCTCTAATCCATGTCAACAGGCCACTCGCCTGCGCAGCTCTCTCCCTCTTGAGTCTCGCACCCCACCTGATGAAAAACCCATTTATATAACATTTATGAGCCTCCCAGACAGTCAGTGGGTTTGACACCGATCCGGAATTAGTAGAGAAATACAGTTCCAACTCTCGTTTTATTTCGGACTGAGCTTCAGGGTGATTAAGCAGAAACTCATTAATTTTTCAGCGGCCCTGTGTCACGGAAGGCTGAGCAAGAGAGAGAGAGAGTGAGACTGGCGAATGATCTGAGAAATGAGATGTATGAATATCTGCTATCACTACTCCATCTAGATGAAAGTGGCTTATAAATAAATATTCTATTCCGGAGAACATATCATGAGTAGCTGAATAATCATGAGTTCCCGGGTACAGAGTTCTCCATGCATCCACCAATTGATGCTCATGTATAGTGTTTTTAAGGGATCGGAGCTGTGAAAAAGAAAGATGTGAAGCACCTCTTGACACATCCAGATGAGGCTCCAAAGCTACATTAAAGTCACCACCCACTATAATAATGCCCTCACCAAAAGACTGAAGTTGTTCCAAGCAGTCAGCAAGTGCAACTGGCTGACCCGTATTTGGTAGATACAAATTGGTCATCGTGGCAACCTGTGAAAATATAGTGCCCTTTACAAACAAAAATCGACCCTGGGGATCAGCTTGAGAATCATTGAATGACCATGGAGCATTTTGTGCAATAAGTATACTCACACCTCTAGAAAGAGAATCCTCTGAACAGCCATGATAACAATATGGAAAGTGTCTATTGGATAGCTTAGGTATCTTATATTTCCTGAAGTGCGTCTCCTGGAGGAATGTCACCTGGGCTGTATGACGCCAAAGATCATTAATCATGGTACGTTTCTCAGGGGTCCGCAAGCCCCTCAAATTGTAAGAGAGGAACTTCACATCAGTATGCATGGCCGCTGAGCGCTGCAAGGAGAGAAAGCGAGAAGAGAAGAAAAAAATAAATAAAAAAAACCCATAAAAAAATGGAGAAAACTAGAAGAAAAGAAAAAAGGGGAGAACTAGAATAAAAGAAAAAAGGGGAAAACTAGAAGAAAAGAAAAAAGGGGAAAACTAGAAGAAAAGAACGGTTGAAATGGAAACGAAGAGTTTGGAATATGCTAGGGAAGTAAAAAAAAAAACGGAGAAGCTCGTCCAGCGAGATACTCCGGAGGAAAAACCTAGGGGGAGAGTAAGTAAGGCACCCAAGGAAGTGGAGACCACCTCCCATAAAACTGTTGAAAATACTACCAACGACAGAGAGTTGCCCCCACTAATTAAAGTACAAGTAGCACAAATAACCTTTGTAACTGCCAAGCAAAATGAACTCCGTATAAGCAATGGACATATAACTAGTGACATCATATTAGCAACCAGTAAACCATTCCAAGAAAATACTGTTAGAGCCAACTGGTATGAATATGAGGCCATACCCCTAATAAGACTATGACTGCATTCAAAGTCAGGTAATTGAACCAGTAGTCGTTCCTGCAATGATTTCTAAATAACTCTACCACTCTTTTGTACGTGCATAAGCCGACCAACAAAATGAGCCCAATATAGGCATTGGACAATAAACTAATGACGTCATAGTAGCCACCAGTAAACCACGCCAAGAAATATACTGGAGGAGCACACTGATATGAACAGGAGGCCAACCTTCTAATAAGGAAATAGCTGCCTGTAAAGTCAGTAAATTGAACCAGTAATCGTCTCTGCAATGATTCACAATTAGCCCAAACACCCTTTGTAAGTGGGACAAGCCCAAAACACCGCAAGTACAATAATGCCAAGCTGCCCAACAAAATGTGCACAATATAGGCCATGGACATTTAACTAGTGACCTCTTATCAGCTACTAATAAACCAAACAAATAGAGCACTTTGAGAGACAACTGGCTTAAACCTGTGGTCACCTCTCAGATAAGGATATGATGCCATGTAAAGTCAGGAAAAAGAACCATTAAACATCCCACCATTAGTTTGCAAATAAATCTAAAACCCTCTGTAAGTGAGATGAGTCCAACACTTTGCAATTACAAAAATCGTAAACTGCCCAATAAGATGTGCCCAATATAAGCCAAGGTCACATAATCATTCAAATAGCATACTGTGAGAAATAACCAATATGGACATGAGGTCAGTTCCCAGATATGGTCATGAACACATGCAAATCCAGAAAGTCGAACAACGAAGTGTCCCTTCTATGGAAGTTGTTGCCTCGCAGGTCTGAGACGTTGCTGTCTAGGCTGAATTGGACCCATAGGACGGTTATGTCTCTGACTAGACGGGCGATGGTTCAGGGAAGCATCAATCCAGTCTGGAATGTCACTCGGTGGATCATCAAGAAAGGTAAAAAGCAGTCAAATCTTGTGGAGTATGTACCGTGTGCACAACCCCTTGTTTCTTAACAATAAGATGAAACGGAAATCCCTACATATAGGTCGCTTCAGCCTCTCTGATTATGTCCAGCAACAGACGCATCATGCGTCTCATCAGTAATGTACGAGCCGAAAGATCAGGGAGAATATGGATTTCAGCACCTCGAAATTCCAAGTGGCCCATGTTACGCATCTTGCGCATTAAGTCTTCCTTTACAGTGAAATAATGAATTCTGCATACAATGTCCCGAGGTCTATCCGGGTCTTGTGACATGGGACCCAATGCTCTGTGAACTCTGTCTAGCTCGATGTGGTTGTCTGGTGGCTCCACCAAAATTTTGTTAAAGATTTCCGTCACCATGGCTGAGAGATTGTCTCTCTCCTTTGATTCTGGTAAGCCCCGTATACTTACATTATTGCGCCTATTTCTATTCTCTAAGTCGTCATGTTCTAGGGCCATAGATTGTAAGAATGACTGATGAGAACGAAGTTGAGTCTCTAACCTGTCCAGCCTGTCTCCATGAGAAGATGTCTGCTGCTCTATGGCCGAGACACGAGAACACATTTGTTCCACCGTACGGTTCACCTCCTCCAAACATGTACGTTGCATTTTCTCCATTCTGTCCAACATGTTATCAAAAAAACTTCTGGTCGGAAGATGTTTAAGGGCTTCAGACAGGTCTAGTCTAGTCAATGAAGTCTCGTCCATATAAGCCGGGGAAATAGGGCCAGGTGACCACCGGATCTAACAGGGGGTCCCCCAGAACCAGGACTAGCAGTCGGAGTGGCTAGTGGTTCTGAGGGTGTAGACGCACCTGATACAAAGCCTGAGCGGTGAGGAGAAACCGCAGCCTGCCGCTGTGAAGACGAGCTGGGTGCAGCGGCCGCCATGATGGACACCTCCGGTCTCTGTGAAATGCATGGCCGGAAGAAGCGTGATAGCGAAGACGCCGGAGTAACCTTTTCAGAAGACTTAAGGGACTTCCCTCGGGGCATAGCTCGAAATACCAGGCTCTTGCAAGTCGTTGGTAAGTTGAATGTCTCGTTAGTAATCACGGTTGGTGGGAGCTCCGAAGCTCTGCCTCCTTCTTCCTCACATGCCAAGACCAAGCCCCCCGGAGCGGTTTATTTTTAATTAGGCAGATGGAGAATGATAGAGGGCCATTATTTTACTCATAAAGGAAGTTCTTAGTCCTATATGTTGAAGAGTTTGGTGAAGTGCGGGCCAGGATATCTTGTCGAACGACTTTTCGGCATCTAGAGACAGGATCATGAGAGGGATGTGATAGGACTGGGCATAATGAATGATATCTAAGGTTTTCAGGATATTATTGCATGCCTCCCGACCAGGCACAAAGCCCACCTGATCTGGATAGACTAAGTTGGGAAGATGTTTATTCAATCTGTTAGCAAGCAATTTGGCATAGATTTTTAAGTCTACGTTGAGCAAGGAGATGCTGGAGCAGAGCTTAGGGTCTTTGCCCGGTTTACCGTAACATGTGCCAAGGTGGAGCCCATGGGGAACAAGACTTCAGGGGAAATAGAATTAAAGGCTTGGAGAAGAAGTGGCGACAAAAAAGTCTGTCAATGTTTTATAAAATTTGGCAATATATCCATCCGGTCTGGGACTCTCCCCCCCCCCCCCCCGGAAGGTCCTTAATAACTGCAAGGATATCCGGCAAGGTAAAATCAGCATCCATCTCCTCAGCCATCACACTAGATAAGGGCATAAAAGGAGAGGGGAGAGAGGCCCGGTCCGGGGAGAAAGAGCCAGTGGAGGGTCGAAGGTTATAAAGATCAGAGTAATATTTGTGAAAGCAATCCGCAATCTCGGCGGTCGCATGGACCACATGGCCAGAAGAGGATTTAATATTTGGTATATGGGATTGGGCCAACTGAGCCTTTAACACTCTGGCTAACATGCGTCTGCTTTTGTTACCAAATTCATAAAACTTACTCCTACAAACTTGGAGGGCACGCTGTTGGGCCGAGTCTAACAGATGTCTGGCCTCTTGGCGAGCACTCTGTAACTCCCGTAAGAGTGGAAGAGAAAGCGCACGTTTGTGAGCCTGTTCGAGGGAGTTGATTTTTTGGAGAGCAAGTTTCAGGGAGTGGGCCCTTTCTCTTTTAAGGCGTGCTCCATGTTTTATGAGGACACCGCGGAGCACACATTTGAGTGCCTCCCACTGCATCATAGGAGAAGTGCTATCATGGGCGTGATCGGATGTGAAGTGCTCAACCGTTTGCAACAGTTAAGCACCACAGACCCCATCAAGGAGTAGGGACTCGTTAAGTCTCCAGGACCAGGGGCCTTTAGTGAGGAAAGGAAGGTGTAAAGTACAATGCACTGGGGCATGATCCAACCATAATATGTTGCCAATGGACGTGGAAACAGCCCAGGGGAGGGCATGATGTTGGAGGAGGATGTAGTCCAAGCGACTGTAGGTGTCATGCGGAGTAAAAGCTATAATCTTTATCAGAAGGGTGTTGAAGGTGCCAAACATCACATAGTTGAAGCTGTGAAAGTGCGCGTCACACCCGTCTGATAGCACCATAGGCAACACTGGAGAGACCAGTAGAATTATCTAGAGTCGGGTCTAAAGTAAGATTAAAGTCTCCACATAACACCACAGTCCCCCATACAACCGGAAGGGCAGTGTCTATGAGATGAAGAAGGAAAGGGACCAGTATTAGGGGCGTAGGCATTGATCACAGTGAACTCACGCCCACCAATGTTTAAAACTAGGATGATAGGTTTCAAGGGTCAACGAAATTATGCACACGGAGGATTTGACCTCTACCTTTCACGACTCACATGCCAAGTTTAGCCAAATATGGGCTCCTTGGATTGATTTTCAGGATTCTGACTCTTACAAAGACATTACAAGGGAGTTGAGTGTTGCTCAGCAACCTGAGTAGAGCTTTCTCTGAACCACGGGATGTCGTGGTGGGAAACTCCATACACTTTACCCTACTTCTCTCCCTCCTCTGCTCCTTTTCCCTTGTAACTTTTTTCTCTCTCTCTGTATTCTTATGCTGCCTCCTGTATCAGGCATCTTCGTAGGGGGCTTAGAATCACACAGATTATTCCCCTGCGTGGGAGTAGGTGTTTTCACAACAATGTTTTATGTATATGCTGCATTTATACTTTCTGTGCTTTTGTGTACTTCTGTACCCCAAATTTTTGACAAAATGGACCTTTCGGTCATGTAAATAAAGAATTTAAAAAAAACTAGGATGATATATCTAGCTTCAGTATCAGTGACAATATTGACGACCTGATGAGTGAGGGATTTATGAAGAGTTATGGCAACTCCACTAGATCTGGAATGTGAATTGTTACTAAAATGCCAGTGTGTGTAAAATTAGTGTCTAATAGCAGGGGAGTGACCCTCCTTAAAGTGTGTTTCCTGGAAACATGCAATATGTACCTTACGTTTATGAAGGTGGTGCAGGATTTGCGCTCTCTTTTCAGGCGTATTCAATCCCTTCACATTGAAGGAGGCTAAAGTGAGGTCAGCCATGGACGTAGGCAGAACCGCTCTCTGAAACGTTCCGGAAAGAACAGGAGAGGTAGGAGTCCAGGATCACCACAAGGAAGAGGAAGAGAAGAGGGGGGGGGGGGAACGGTCTAGGGAAAGAAAACACAGCATGAGAAAAAAACAACAAAAAAGGCAGCAGCACAAAAAATGTGAAGGACCAAAAAGCGACAACTGCGCTCTGGATTGGTCCAGTACCTACAGGGGGAAAGTGACAGCTACGCATCTCCCCAGCATATAATAACATAAAAGTAAATATAAACAGCTATTATTATAGACATATATTGAAAATAGAGGGGAAGGCAACAGTGAATACAATATCTAAGGCAGAAAATGTAAGGCAAACTAAGTCCTGGAGTAGACAAACAGGGCTCCAAGTAGCGCAAGTCCTCAAGCTGAATGGGCAGTCTCCTCTGGCTGTGCAGGTTCCCGGTCCCGTCCGTGACCGGACCATCTTCTGGGACCCCTCGGGGGCCGACCTATAGAATCCGGGTGTAAAGAAGGAGGGCGTCCTATTTGGGATCCTCTGCCAGCAGAAGACAATAACGAGGGCCACTCTTGGAATGAGACGGGAGAAAGGCCTAGATCCCGGAGGAAATCAGGCAAGTCATTGGGAGATCTCAGCGTATAGGTGTGATCATCGTGTCTGACCATTAAGGCAAAGGGGAATCTATAGATGATGTCTCGATTCCGAAGAACCTCCAAAAGGGTTTTGAGAGCTGCTCTTTGTGCCAGAGTGTGCCTAGACAGATCCGGTAGTATACGTATCTGCGTCCCTTGATGAAAAATGGTGGGATGTTGTCTGTTTTTTTGCAGAATAGCGTCTTTTATGGCGTAGAAATGTATCCGGCAAATGACATCTCTGGGGCGCTGGTCATCAAGGCTCAGTGGACGTAGGGCTCTATGAGCACGATCAAGTTCAATATGGGTATTTGGTGGACGACCCAATAAATTATTTAAGATGGTGGAAAATGTGGAGAAAAGATCGGAAGCAGGAATAGATTCAGGCAGTCCCTGAATACGTATGTTGTTCCTCTGATTACAATTCTCAATGTCGTCAAGATGTTGTTGCAGAGTAAATAATTGAGCAGAAAGATGCTGCAGAGTGGATTGCATAGTGGCAAGTGTTGCATTGTCAGTGACACGGTCGTGAGGAAGGATATCCACTCTCGTAGAAAGTGAGAAAAGTTCAGCTCGAAACTGGGAAAACTCCAATTTACATTCTTCCACAATCTGTTTGGCCAAGGAAGTCATATCAGCCCTAGTGGGCAGTGTTTGGACCATCTGACGAATGTCCAAAAGAGATGCCGTTCAATCCTCACAAACAGGTACAAATGAGGAGTCGGTATGACTTCATCTGAAAACAACCGGCATATCATCCGGATTGTGAGCAGAGTCCAGAACATGGTGACTGGGAGAGAAGAGGATGGCAGAATCCTGGCTGTGGGCATGGGCTGTGGGCATGGGAGCGAGGTAAGGGCTGATGAGGCGAGGGAGACCTCTGGTGCATCGAGGATGGAGAAGTCGGATGGACATGCGGGGGGCTACCCCAAGAGGAGCCAGAGGACCATGCGGGGGAAACTCCCAGTGGTTTAGGGCCTTGGTGAGGCTGGAGGAGTATGTGGGCCCGAGCAGCGCATAGGGGAACATGAGGTACGTGACCCCCGTACTCACGGTTCAGACCCATCAGTGGAGAGAATGCATCCTGTGGAGGAATGGCCTGTGGGCAAGGCCGATTCAGAGGCTCAGAGACAGCAGGCCAGTAGTCCTCCAGTGCAGGTGTGCCTGGGCCATGTGGAACCATCTTGCACATATCCGGGGCAGGAAGAGGGCCGCAGGTCTGAGAGGCGATGCAGGGCGGGATGCCGCCTTGAGAAATGACCTAGCCCCTACTTCCAGTCTCCTCATCTCTGGCAGCAAGTGCCGGCGGCCATTTTGGAGGGTCGCGTGTGAGGCATGGAGCAGTGCGTCGGCCTCAGCGGTATCCCCGGAGGCAGCAGCGGAGTGCAGCGGGATCCCCAAAGACAAGACCTCCCCAGCAGGGGAGGCCGGCTGGGACATAGTAGCGGCACGTGCAAGGCCGGGATCCGCCATAGAAAGGTCACGGTGGCCATCTTGGAAGGCATCCGCACATGGAGCCTGGAATCCATCACGAAGCGAGGAGTCAAGGGTCCCAGGCACAGGTCCTGGAGAAGGTAGGGAGACCTCTGTGGGTAGTGGGGCAGTGCCCCGAGAGCACTGGGGCAGCCCAGGTGTCAGGGCCGGGCAGCCATCTTGTCCTCGGGCCTCAGGCCGGAGAAAGCCTCACAGCTGCTAGGGGTCTGCCTCCTGAAATATGCCCCAAAATCACTCTGAGGGGATGAGGGACGTGTAGATGAGGCAGTCTTGGCTTTTTTGTTCGCCTTCCCCATCGTAAAAGCTAGATGACAGAGGATGTTGGTGAAGCTGGTGGAGGAGCTCAAGGAAGCACGTCTTCACAGATCCATAGCTGGCCACGCCCAGATTTTGCTTTTTTTTAGACATATTAGCCACTTTTCTCTACCTTACGCCTCTTCCTGTTTGGCTTACTTAGGCTAATATTTTGCGTCAAAATATTGGCGCACTTTGTCACATTTTAAGCTACACCCCTTTTCTTTGAGCCCCATTTTCTAGAGACTTGTCAAAACTGTCTAGTGAAGTGCAAAAAATGGCTAAAACACATAATAAACATGGCGCAAGGCATGTACGCCAGCTTTTTGTTACAAATTGAGCCAGAACTCTGGCTCATTTTGCTTAGTAAAACTCCCCCCAGTGTGTGTTTAGGTGCTAGCTGGCAATGCAACAGCAGTCTGGAGGGGAAAGAGGCCCTTAGGACTCAAGCTGTGCCCAGCTTGAAGACTAAAAAAAAAACCAAAGTTAATTTATGAGAGAAAGGAAAAGAAGGAAGATTAATATAATAAAAGTTGTTCCACATTTTTATTTTTTTTTGCATGTGTCAGTGACACTTGGATTATTAAACACTGATGGGTTTCATTATTTGTTCTATGATGTTACCGCACACATTATAAAACAGATACCGCAAAACAGTAAAATATACTTTAAATAAGCTTAAATTGACAGCTTATTTGTGCATGTCATTCCAGGAACATGACATTCACAGATTCTGTGAACAAACATAAAATCTATTTTCTACAATTACATAATACCACAAAGGGTGTTGCAGATACTATCCCCTGGGCTCCACATCCACAATTATTGAAATATCTATTTTTAGCCAGGAATCAATGGCATTTCCTTGTGCAGCATATCTGCCCTTTCACTGATTGCAAATAAGAAACAGAAATGAAAGCTGTGTTTAACTTGTAAGAGGCCGGTATGCTTTGTCTTGATTTTTAAGGCTTTATTCTAACAAACTAAAATTACTCAGCCACCTTAACTGAGGCAAATGTTTTATTCCATGTGTAATATGTTTCATTTAGGCCTCATGCACACAAACGTGTTTTTGCGTCCGCAATTCACACGAAAAAATGTGGATGGATTGCGGACCTATTCACTTCTATGGGCCCATGCACACAACCGTGGTATACACGGACCGTGCGGGGGCCGCAAGTCCGGACTGCAAAAACTCAGGACACGTCATTTTACGGTCTACAATTGCGGTCCGGTAGCAGTGAAATAAATGCACATCTTCTGTGCACTGTGGGACCGGCCTTGGCCCCCACCCTCTCAGTGGCCCCTGCCATCCCCTACGCTAACTACGCTACTGCTCTGCAGGAGAAAGGGTCTACTGTTTTAAATAAGAGAATACCATACATTTGGCAGAATAAAAGATAACCAAAGGCAACAAACTTGGTAGAGCATTAAAGGGCTTGTCCAGGATTAGAAAAACATGGCTGATTTTTTCCAAAAACAGCACCACAGGTGGTGTGTGGTAAAACACCTCTGTGTCATTTATTTCAATGGAGCTAAGCTGCAATACTAGACACAACCAATGGACAGTTGTGATGCTGTTTTTGAAAGTAAAGCAGCCATGTTTTTCTTTGCAGCCCAACTGAGACCAACTGATAGCAAGGGATCTTGCTGTTGAGAGCCCAAAAAGATCAGCTTTAACTCCTTCCCGCCGCAGCCATTTTTCAGATTTTAATTTTCTCCTCCCCACTTTCCAAAAGCCATAACTTTTTCATGTTTCCGTCGAAGGCTTGATTTTTGCGGGACGAGTTGTAGTTTTTCGTAGCGCCATTTATTGTGCGATAAATTGTACTAGGAAATGGAAAAATATTATTTGTGGGGTAGAAAATGAAAAAGAAAACAGCGATTCCTCCATTCTTTTTTGCACTTTGTTTTTACGGAATGCATAGTGCAATTAAAACAACATGCTAACTTTATTCTGTGGGTCAATACAATTACGACAATAACAAATTTATATAGTTTTTTCTATATTATACTACTTTTATAAGAAAAAAAATAACTGTGAAAAATAACATTTATTTTGTGTTGCCAAATTCTCAGAGCCATAACTTTTTTTTATTTCTTAAGCGGTATGAGGGCTTATTGTTTGCGGAATAAGCTGTAGCTTTTAGTGCTACCATTTTGGGGTATATGCGAGGTCTTGATCAGTTTTTATTAAATTTTTTGCTGGAGATGAAGTGACCAAAAAATAAATATTCTGGCGTTTACATTTTTTTTTATTACGGAGTACACCCTGCGGGTTAAATAATGATATATTGTAATAGTTCAAACTTTTACGAACGGGGCAACACCAATTATGTTTATTTATTTTTAAATGCTTTAGGGGGAATATGGGAAAAGGTTGTTTTTTTTAACTTTTAATATTTTTTTTTGTACATAAAAAAACACTTTATTTCACAGATTTTTACTTTTTTTTATTAGTCCCCCTATGGGACTTGAAACAGCGATCGTTGGATCACTTGCACTGTATACTGTCTTTCTGACAGGCTTCTATTAAGCCCTGCCAGAGCCAGGGCATAATAGGAGCACTAAGATGGCAGACCCTGGGGGCCTTCATTAGGCCCCCAGGCTGCCATAGTAACCATCGCCACATCACGATTGCATTGCGGTTAGCGCGATGAGCTGCTAGAGGGGGTCGTCATCTTTCTAAGGATTTACATGCCGCGGTCGCTATTGACCGCGTGGATACGTCAAATATCGGGAAGGGGTTAAGGGTCAGTTCACACATAGCATAAATACTGCAGATTTTGCGCAACGGATTTTGTTGCTGAAAATCTGCTGCATAATACAATAGCAGCAGAGTGGATGAGATTGCGTTTTTTTTAATCCACAGCATGTCAATTGTATTTGCGTAAACGCTGCTTATTTGTTGTGGGGTTTCTCCATTGAACTCAATTGGGAGGTAAATCCCGCAATAGCAGATGTTTGCGGAATCGCTGAAAACGCAGCTCAGAAAAATAAAAAGCATGTATACTTACCCAGAAGTCTGTGTTTCTTCATCCAGGCCGGCCTCTCGGGATGACGTTTCATCCCATGTGTCTGGTGCAGCCAATCACAGACTGCAGTGGTCACATGGGATGAGACGTCATCCCAGGGCTGCAGAGCGTCATGACATCAGAGGGACTCGTCGCCATGTCCTTATTTTTTTTGTCTGTGCAGTTTTCCACAGTGGACATTCCAGCTGGAAAACTGCACCACAATTTGTGTGAACATAGCCTTATCGTGGAAGGGAGCCACTCTCTAAGGCCTCTTTCAGACTTGTGTATTTTGCATCAGTATTTATGAGCCACAACTAGGAGTGGAAAATAAAAAATTATGGAAAGATTCCGTGTTTTGCACCCACTTCTGGTTGTGACTTTCAAATACTGATGCATAATGCTGACTAAAATACGCAAGTATGAAAGTGGCCTAATTGCTTATATCCCCACAACCTTGCAACCACACAAATTCTGGTGTTGACACAGGTACTAATAAAAACCATATGAATATTCTGTGATGGAGAATAAGTAGGTGAGTAAGCTGATTAACGCTTCTATTTACACATAGATTTTTTTTTATAACGTTTCAAACTGCATGCAAAAATGCATGTTAAAATGCGCGTTTTGTAAAATGTACTGTACCATCGTTTTTTATGCAGTTTTTAATTAAGTGTATTTTTGTACATTAATTTTTATAGCGTTTTTGAAGTTCTACACAAAAGCCCATGCGTAAAATGGCAAAAAAACAGCACCGAGAACATGCTGTCTTTGAAAAAACGCTCCTCACCATAAAAAAAGCAACGAAAACACCACAAACCAAAACGCAGTTGCATTTATTTTTCACTATAGACTTTATTGCAACATCTAGCCGCACGAAAAATATGCATAAAAAAGCTGTAAAAAACACCACGAAAATGCACAAAAACATTGTAAAGTGCACTAAAAGATGTCAAAAGGATTATAGTGACATCTAGTGGTTATTTAAACATAATACAGGCAGGCGAAGAAATCTTTTAAACTTTTTTGCACTTGACTTACATGTTATTAATGTAACATACAATATATGGACAAAAGTATTGGGAAACCTACACATTACAGCTACAGGAGCTTTTATGACATCCAATTCTAAAGCCATAGACATTAATATGGAGTAGGTCCCCTTTTGCAGCTAAAACAGATTCCTCTCTTCTGGGAAGGCTTTCTACAAGATTTTTGAGTGTGTATGTGGGAATTTTTACTCATTTATCCAGCAGAGAATTTGTGAGGACAGACAATAATGTTGAATGAGAGGGCCTGGCTCACAAGCTCCGTTCTAGTTTATTCCAAAAGTGTTCGATGGGGTTGAGATCAAGGCTCTGTGCAGGCCAGTCAAGTTCTTCCACACCAAACTCACCCAACCATGCCTTTATGGACCTTGCTTTGTGCACTGGGGCACAGTCATGCTGGAACAGAAAAGGGCCTTCCCCAAACTGTTCCCACAAAGTTGGAAGCATACAATTGTCCAAAATGTATTGCTATGCTGAAGCATTAAGATTTCCCTTCACTGGAACTAAGGGGTCTAGGTCACCCCCTGAAAAAAAAAACATAGCATTATCCCTTCTCCGCTAAACTTTACAGTTGGCAGAATTCAGTCAGAAAGGTAACGTTCTCCTGGCATTCGCCAAACCCACACTCGTCCATCAGACTGCCAGATAGAGAAGTTTGATATGTCACTCCACAGAACACGTTTCCACTGCTCACTCGTCCAGTGGCGACGCGCTTTACACCACTCCATCCGACCCTTGTCATTGTGCTTGGTGATGTAAGTGTTGAATGCAGCTGCTTGGCCATGGAAACACATGCCATGAGGCGCTCAGGGCACAGTTTTTGTGCGACTGTTCATGCCAGATGAGGCTGGAACTCTGCAATTTTTGAGTCAGCAAACAAAACGTTGGCAACTTTTATGCGCTATGCGCCTCAGCACTCGCTTACACCACTCTGTAACTTTTCGTGACCCCGTGTGTTTTCCAGAAAGTATTTATGCCGGTATGTATATAACAGGAAGGTGTCCCAGTTATTATCATGTTAGCCTCCACGGTCATTGCTTACAAGGGGTGTCGCGGAATGTTCGGCTGTATTTGTTGTATGCCGCTATGTATATAACAAAAAGCCTCCAAGGCCGTTGCAAACACAGGGTGTCCCTGTTGGTGCTTATTTATTGCCTATATGACCAGTAGTTGTTATCAGGTCCAGCGTCCATGCTCAGTGTGTGTTCCATTACTAGCATTGTCTTCCAGCTACTGTGCAGGAGAATGCCAGGCAATTCCGCTTCCCTACGCATGCGCAGATCAGGTCTGAGTGCGCTTCTCCTTATTGAGACGCGGTCTTGCCATAGAAGGCGTGTTCATGCTCATGGGGAAGGTGGTGGGTGGGCATTATATCCCTACATTATTTAAACCCCCTGACTGTCTAAGCTCTGTCTCAGTGTGCTTGAGACAGCATAGCTTTTAGGACAACATGGTACTTTAGGTCCTTCTGGTGGATTGATATGTATGTTTCTATAGTGTTGTTATTATTTAACATCTTCATTTCAAATGTCACGTTATAATAAAGAGCAGAAATTTCTGGATGAGTGTTTTGTGGACTACTGGGATAATTGAATTTGTACAACACCTCAGAGAAAAATTAATTTAGATATTTGCCATCGTCTTTTGAAAAAGAAGCCAAGGGCTTTTCCTATGGTTACAGAATCAGATGTCATCTACTTTAAGAAAGAAGAAAAGAGCCAGACATCTTTCAAATAAAAAGTATATTTTCTGCTACTTCCTCTTCTTCCTTTGGGTCTGACCTGTCGGAGGGAGAAATTGAGACTTTAGACATGGAACTGGGCATTTCAGAAGATAATTTTCTGTTTAAAAAGGGAAAAAGTCTTAGAAATTAGTCAAAATGGTAAAGAACAGAATTGAATCTAAGAAAGACAGCACTTCTCATTAAGATAAGGAGAACATTTTCTACCTTCCAGGAAAAAAAAAAAAAAAGCGAGCGTCCACCAGTCCTAAATTCAATTCTGGAAAGAAAATGGAAAAATATTGGTAAAGGGTTGGATCTGAGTTCTCGGTTTAAAGAAGTGTATAAGACAGATCTATTTGAGTTCAAAAAATGGGATTTGCCAGAGAGCATAGACCCTGCTGTTGCCAAATTTTGAAGACAGTTTTTTTCCCCGATTCTGCTCTTCTGAGAGACACAATGGATCGTAAAACACATTCTACACTTAAAAGATTGTATGTTGCTTCAGCCTCAGTATGCAAAGCATTTATAGCCACTGTGCCAATAGAGTGGTGTATATGGCTTAGCAAGTTTGGAAGGGACATTCAAGATGGAGTCCCTAGGGAAGAACTTCTATATCAGGTATTCTTGTTTAAATTCAGTGCAGAGTTTCTATATGACTTTCTGCTGGATGTTCTAAGAATTTCATTTAATAATTTGGCCTTGAACAATAGCTATAAGGCTGAAACGCTGGACTGGAGATTCTTTTTCCAAAAGTAATCTTTGTGCTTTGACCTTTGAGCCAGGAAGATTATTCGGCTCAGAACGTGACAAAATCCTAGAAGCAAATTGTAATGCCGGCGGTAGCTCCCACTAATCCCGGTGGTCCCCACCGCCGGGTCTCGTACCTAGTCCTGTGGCCTTTCCTTCCTCCAGGCTGTCAGCGTCTGATTGTGTCCTCCGCTAGCGGCCGCACTGTTCCCCTGCACTTCCCCAACGCCAACGCCTGAGAAATATTGGAACAACATAGTGCTATCCAGCGAAGGTACCTGTATGCACCTGTATCATGTCTGCTATTGCTATCAGTTATCAGCCTGTATCCACTTGTCTGTTACCAGTTTGTATCCAATCAACTATTGCTATCTGTGGTCAGCCTGTATCAGGTTATCCATTACCAGCATGTATCAAGTCCGCTGTTGCCATCTGTGGTCAGCCTGTATCCGGTTATCCATTACCAGCCTGTATCCAGTCCGCTGTTGCTATCAGTTATCTGCCAGTGTCTAGCTATTTGCTACTTGCTTGCGTCCAGATACCTGCTACTAGCCTGTGTCCATCTATATATTACCTGTCTGTGTCCAGCTACCAGCTATCCATCTGTGACCAGTGATTCGCTGTCAGCTTCCATCCTTTAAGGTACCATATGCCGGTGCCTGTTTCTTGTCTGTTTGGCCAGCAGCAGAACCTAAAAACGAACCAAATGGGACATATCCCTACAAAGAATATTGTACTCAATATAAAAAGCACAAAAAATATCGTTTTCGCGAGTTCCACTCCTGTAATCCTAAGGGTTTTGAGGTACGTGGAATTGACAAGATCTCCCTGGGCTGTAGAGGTGGGGATGTACGTGTGGCGTTATTGAGAAAAGAGATGAAGTGGATCACGTTACTTAATACTGTAGCTCCATCTGGCTTAAACGAAGCCACTAGTTTTAGGCCTTTCTTGTAAATTTTTAACCATGCGTGAATTTTATTTTCTCTAGGGTTTTTTTCTTGTGTTTTATATCTACTTTTGTATATTGCAGTTTATCTTGTCCAGTGAGTGGGTCTACTTCTCCATATATCTACGAGGATCACATATGGCCTTTATTGCAAACCAGAAGTGGAGAAGTTATACACATATTGTAATCCTGATGTACTGTGTATTTGTTGTATTATTTCTGTCAATGTGTGTATTTTTCTAAATTTTTGGAGCAATTGCTGCGTTTTTCAACTAACTATATAGGAATATATTTCTATTTATATATGTATTTTTTAATATGCATTGTGT
This sequence comes from Rhinoderma darwinii, assembly GCF_050947455.1. Classification (NCBI taxonomy): domain Eukaryota; kingdom Metazoa; phylum Chordata; class Amphibia; order Anura; family Rhinodermatidae; genus Rhinoderma; species Rhinoderma darwinii. The sequence continues at coordinate 172,027,208 of NC_134687.1, forward strand.
AGTACTGTATATTTATTTCTTGTATATTTGTTGTTGCAGCTTTGTATACATCCACCAATGCATCTATATGTGTGTATTTATTACCGATATTGTGGACTCCGTTGTATTATTATATTTTGGGTGTCACATTATCGACTTTCCATTTGTTGTATATAATGGGATATATGGGTTGGAGTATATTGATTTATTTTTAATTATTTTTAAACATTTATCCTGATGCACTGTTTGTTTTATGTATGTTTATCTATATGTATATATATGCATTCACTCGTCACAAATTTATTATTTACTTTTTGTACTATATATATTTATGTGTTTGGGAATTGCCCATCCATATTAATGTATATCATTTTTCACATTATTTATCATATTTTAATATGCCCCCCCCCTTTTTTTCACTTGTTTCACATATTTACTGGATCTTAGTCCACTTATTTTTTCACTTTTTCCTTTTGTGCACAGTCTTGTCATATGTGCACTTCCCCTTGTTTTTTTCATTATATTTTATTATCTTTATTTGCCATAAACATCTTGCTCTATCTGCATTTATCCTCTATTACTAGATCCCGGTGGATGTATTCCATTCTCTTAGTTACTTCCCACTCCTAAACTGCCATTGTGTTAGTCCTGTCAGCTGTTGTCTCCCCTGTGGTGTCCGCACAGACGCTCGGCTGCGCATGCGCAGTGTGGCCTACATCCGGGAGTGCCGCTTAGCGTCCCACGTCGCTATGGTGATTTTTCATCATGCGGCGTCCTCTCCATCTGACGCGCGGCGCGTCCCGTGATGTGGGCGTCACTGGGCGTGTGTTCCGAGCGCCGATTTGCGCTCATCACAGGTGAGCCTAATTTTATGTTCTCTATTTATTACCCTGGAGTATCATTTTAAATTAGCCTCCTGACGAAGCCGGTCTATCGGGCGAAACGCGCGTCGAGGCGTTTGTTCACCCAGATCTTTTGATCCTCCACGCTCCCTTAACATGTCTCAGGGTATGTGTTTGTGCATTTGTTAAATCTGTACTGACTTTTGGGCTATACTGTTTAACTATGGCAGCTGCATTTCTCTTTGGTTATCTGAGCTACATTATCTCTTGATATACGTCAACAGCTACACTCTTTTCTTGTGCTGACTCCTACTCAGCAGTATACGTATATTTATTTAGTTATACTGCACTGTCCTTATACGCATTATTTTATGCATATCCATTTAGCTGCACCTTTTTTGTGCTGGCTTTGACGTATTATCATTATATGTATGCTGCCATATGTTATTCTGCCCTTCCCTATTTGTATAGGCTTTGATATTATATAGGCCACCTTTGCATTGCTACTGCTACATGTGGGATTTATATCACACACCCCTGGGCTTGTGTTATTATTGGATATTATCTGAGCGTGTGAGTGATCATTAGTATATGGTTGATTCTGTTGGTCATGGTCTTTTCTATCTGACCCTGCTGTATATGTCTCCGTATATGCTGTATTATTTCTCTTTTTCTATTATTGTGCTATTTTGTCATTATATTTAATAAAGATATTTTTTGTGCTTTTTATATTGAGTACAATATTCTTTGTAGGGATATGTCCCATTTGGTTCGTTTTTAGGTTCTATTGCTATAGGGGACCCCACTACATGCCAAGTCTTTGGTGTGAGGTTTTTGGTTAGGTTGTCTTGACTATTCTTGTCTGTGTTCACAGAAAATACCTCAGGATTTATGGATTTCAGGAAAAGAGATAAGGATTGGATTACACAACTTGGTACCATATTCGGAGAGAATTCAGCAGTGACTACAGAAAGTAGTAACATTAAAGGCTTGAAACTTAAAATACGTGATCTTCTCAAAAAACGCACCAAGGTTTGGTGGAACAAGGCAGCCTTGGAAAATTATCTGCAGAAAGATATTATACCTCGCGGCCTACGCCTGCAGGTGTTCCCCACTTTGGATACGGAAGATCCTTCTTTTGTTGCGAAATGGGAAGATTCCCTTACTAAATGTTCGCGCACGCTTATTGAACTGCTCATTGGGGCAGATCGTAGAACCCTCGACTCTCTGGAAAAGGAAATTGATTCCCTTAAGGAAAAGATACATCAATCTCTTAGTACAGAAGAGCTTGGCACTTTTGATAAGGCATTGGAGGAGGAGCTGAAAAAGTGGGAGAGAGAGATACAAGATCTCAAAACCAGAAAATTTCAGCGCGATTTGAGTGATTTCCAGTCTAATAAAATATATCGTTGGCATACTAAAAGGGATAGAGCTCGGTCCTTGTCCCGTTCTGTCTCTTCTGCTTCTCTTGTATCTGAAGAAGAATGTGGCAGTTTTTTAGACAAACCTCAGGCCACGGGAGATGGAGACCCCCTGTTCGACCCCAGAACACCGGCAGTCAAAAGAAAGACCAGAGGGGTATTCAACAGAGACAAGAGAAACAGGAGGCTCTAAAGGTAATTAACCTCTCTTCCCATATTCTGTCGTCCTCCCAGATAAATGTTTTGCAAAAGGGTCTGTCTTTTTCCCCTACGGGTAAATTTGATCTTTTCACCACCATTAAGGATTTGGCTCTTTTTTCAAGAAAACTACTTTTTAAAAAACATTTTGGTAGAAGGGATTATAGTGCTGCTATGGGTTCCCCGGCAGAGCAACAGGCATTTGATGCCCTTCTATCATTTTTGGAGGAACAGGAGGCTCACATTGATCCCAGACTTCCCATGCATCTGTGCCGCCGCTCTCAACATTTCCCCCCTTTCACTTTATGCCTCTCAGTGGATATCTTTTTCAAACTAGTCAAGAAGGATCTAGAAAGTATTTCCGATTCTAGTACATCACACAATCTTAACTATAAGGAGAGGCAAGCTATTCTGGAACTTAGAAAACTTAGGGATGTTATTATCAAACCAGCTGATAAGGGGGGTAATGTTGTATTATGGCCGGCACAGATGTATGAATGTGAGGCCTTTCGTCAACTAGATATGAGCCATTGTTACCGTAGGTTACCATCGGATCCTACGTTAGCCTTTAAAGCAGAACTAGATAGTTTATTGCAACGAGGTGTGGATTCAAATATTATCAATTCTAAACTCAGAGATGGTCTTTCCGTAGACTTTCCCATTAAGCCCACCTTTTATTTATTGCCTAATGTGCATAAAAATGTCATCTGCCCTGCCGGGCGCCCAATAGTGTCAGGGATTGGAGGCTTATGTGAGAACATCTGCAGATTCGTGGATTTTTATCTACAGAAATGTGTGGAAACCCTGCCGTCATATATCAGGGATACCACGGATATGTTATAACGTCTTGATGGGCTGTATCTTGAGGATGACATGCTTCTTGTTACATGTGACGTGGAGTCCCTGTATACATCTATATGCCATGACCACGGGATCCGAGCATCTAGACATTTTTTACAGATGACTAATCATGACCCGGATCTTGTTGAGTTTATTCTATGCCTTCTCGACTTTGCACTAACACACAATTTTTTTGTATTTAAGGACCGTCTCTTCCTACAGCTCCAGGGCACAGCAATGGGGGCCACTTGTGCGCCCTCATATGCTAACCTGTTCCTGGGGCTGTGGGAGTGGGAGACTGTGCAACAGACTCCGGGTCATGATTCAGTGCTCCTGTGGTCACGGTATATAGATGATATTTTATTCATCTGGCAGGGCTCCACGTCCAGCCTGGAATCTTTCCTCGATTCCCTTAATAGGAATGATATCAACATCAAATTGACGTGGCAGTTTAGCTTAACTTGCGTTGACTTTCTGGATATCAGGATTTGCAGAGATAATAGCGGTTTTATTTCTACCGATATTTTCAGGAAAAAAACTTCCACAAATGCCCTCCTCCATGCTACGTCTGCCCACTACCCGAAGGTTACAACATCTATACCTGTGGGCCAGTTTTTGAGGGCAAAGCGTATCTGCTCCAGTGACAGCAATTTTGAGCGTCAAGCTTTGGATCTTACAGCAAGATTCAAGAGTCGTGGGTATAGTCAGAGGGTCATTAAGAAAGGCTATCTAAGAGCCAAAAACTCAACTCGCGATGGACTTTTGGTGAGTAGACCCAAGAGACACACATTAGATCAGAATGTCAGATTTATCACTACTTTCAATCCTCATTGGACTGAGATTCGTGATATTTTGCAAAAGCACTGGCGGGTCCTTCTCACTGATCGCGACTTGGCAGGGGTCTTACCCAGTTATCCCTCCATTACCTGGAGGCGGTCTAAAAATCTTAAGGACCTTCTGACTGCGAGTCACTATATTCCTAGTGCTCCCCCGAACCCGTTTGGGAGTAGAGGCCCTCCTTGGGGCTCGTTTAATTGCGGTCATTGTTCTGCCTGTAAATATATTCTACGTACCTCTAACTTTCATAGCTCAAGCGGAAGGAAAGATTATAAAATTGTCTACCACATCACGTGTAATACCATAGCTGTGGTGTACTTTGCTACCTGTCCGTGTGGGCTTATTTATGTTGGCATGACTACCAGGCAATTGAAGGTGCGGGTGTTGGAACACGTGAGTAAGATTAAATCGGCACTTCATGTCGTGGATATTGACAAACTCCAGCCTGTTGCACGGCATTTTCGCGAGTTCCACTCCTGTAATCCTAAGGGTTTTGAGGTACGTGGAATTGACAAGATCTCCCTGGGCTGTAGAGGTGGGGATGTACGTGTGGCGTTATTGAGAAAAGAGATGAAGTGGATCACGTTACTTAATACTGTAGCTCCATCTGGCTTAAACGAAGCCACTAGTTTTAGGCCTTTCTTGTAAATTTTTAACCATGCGTGAATTTTATTTTCTCTAGGGTTTTTTTCTTGTGTTTTATATCTACTTTTGTATATTGCAGTTTATCTTGTCCAGTGAGTGGGTCTACTTCTCCATATATCTACGAGGATCACATATGGCCTTTATTGCAAACCAGAAGTGGAGAAGTTATACACATATTGTAATCCTGATGTACTGTGTATTTGTTGTATTATTTCTGTCAATGTGTGTATTTTTCTAAATTTTTGGAGCAATTGCTGCGTTTTTCAACTAACTATATAGGAATATATTTCTATTTATATATGTATTTTTTAATATGCATTGTGTAGTACTGTATATTTATTTCTTGTATATTTGTTGTTGCAGCTTTGTATACATCCACCAATGCATCTATATGTGTGTATTTATTACCGATATTGTGGACTCCGTTGTATTATTATATTTTGGGTGTCACATTATCGACTTTCCATTTGTTGTATATAATGGGATATATGGGTTGGAGTATATTGATTTATTTTTAATTATTTTTAAACATTTATCCTGATGCACTGTTTGTTTTATGTATGTTTATCTATATGTATATATATGCATTCACTCGTCACAAATTTATTATTTACTTTTTGTACTATATATATTTATGTGTTTGGGAATTGCCCATCCATATTAATGTATATCATTTTTCACATTATTTATCATATTTTAATATGCCCCCCCTTTTTTTCACTTGTTTCACATATTTACTGGATCTTAGTCCACTTATTTTTTCACTTTTTCCTTTTGTGCACAGTCTTGTCATATGTGCACTTCCCCTTGTTTTTTTCATTATATTTTATTATCTTTATTTGCCATAAACATCTTGCTCTATCTGCATTTATCCTCTATTACTAGATCCCGGTGGATGTATTCCATTCTCTTAGTTACTTCCCACTCCTAAACTGCCATTGTGTTAGTCCTGTCAGCTGTTGTCTCCCCTGTGGTGTCCGCACAGACGCTCGGCTGCGCATGCGCAGTGTGGCCTACATCCGGGAGTGCCGCTTAGCGTCCCACGTCGCTATGGTGATTTTTCATCATGCGGCGTCCTCTCCATCTGACGCGCGGCGCGTCCCGTGATGTGGGCGTCACTGGGCGTGTGTTCCGAGCGCCGATTTGCGCTCATCACAGGTGAGCCTAATTTTATGTTCTCTATTTATTACCCTGGAGTATCATTTTAAATTAGCCTCCTGACGAAGCCGGTCTATCGGGCGAAACGCGCGTCGAGGCGTTTGTTCACCCAGATCTTTTGATCCTCCACGCTCCCTTAACATGTCTCAGGGTATGTGTTTGTGCATTTGTTAAATCTGTACTGACTTTTGGGCTATACTGTTTAACTATGGCAGCTGCATTTCTCTTTGGTTATCTGAGCTACATTATCTCTTGATATACGTCAACAGCAACACTCCTTTCTTGTGCTGACTCCTACTCAGCAGTATACGTATATTTATTTAGTTATACTGCACTGTCCTTATACGCATTATTTTATGCATATCCATTTAGCTGCACCTTTTTTGTGCTGGCTTTGACGTATTATCATTATATGTATGCTGCCATATGTTATTCTGCCCTTCCCTATTTGTATAGGCTTTGATATTATATAGGCCACCTTTGCATTGCTACTGCTACATGTGGGATTTATATCACACACCCCTGGGCTTGTGTTATTATTGGATATTATCTGAGCGTGTGAGTGATCATTAGTATATGGTTGATTCTGTTGGTCATGGTCTTTTCTATCTGACCCTGCTGTATATGTCTCCGTATATGCTGTATTATTTCTCTTTTTCTATTATTGTGCTATTTTGTCATTATATTTAATAAAGATATTTTTTGTGCTTTTTATATTGAGTACAATATTCTTTGTAGGGATATGTCCCATTTGGTTCGTTTTTAGGTTCTATTGCTATAGGGGACCCCACTACATGCCAAGTCTTTGGTGTGAGGTTTTTGGTTAGGTTGTCTTGTTTGGCCAGCAGCTACTACGCCGGGACCACCTCAAGAGGTAGCAACCTGGTAGCCTACTTACAGCGAAGACTAGATCCCTGTATAGGGGTTAAAGGGTGAAGACCGGGTATAATGCCCTTAGAGGTGGCCCTATGCCAAACCGGTGGAGTAGCCCAGTGGGTCCACATACCTGCTGGTTGTAACACAAATAAAGATGGCGAGGTCAAGTTTTTCATCAGGTGTCCAAAATGAATGTCCTTTTGTTCAGGCTGCAGTTTCAGAAGACAAAGATTTATAGGATTTGACAGACAGAGATTCGGAAACAATAAAGACAAAAAGAAATCAGCCCCTACTGAAACTCAATTCTAAAGCCAGAGGAGATGTTTTTCAGCGGGAGCAAGTTGCTGCATTACTATTTCCGACAAGTGGGTCCTGTGAATCATAAAGGAGGGCTATGCGCTGGAATCTCCAAAGATTAATTTCTGTTAAATCAAGAGTATACAATACTAGTATCATATATAATATCATAGCTAGCAGACAAAAAATGGCGACAGCACCCTGCGAACACTAATGCCACCTAAACCACTAAATATAAATAAATATGCACTAAAGCTAAATCTACTTACAAATAGGGAGGTTCTTAGTGCACATTTTGATCAAAAAGTGTTAGCCCACCTGCCACGACAAGGCGACCTCTGTAAGGTGGGAACCTACGCTGCACATACACCCAGAACTGGGACTAAGCCTACATATATACCTGGGGATGGTAGGATCCAGCATTGAACTGATTAAAATCACCCAGGGCAGAATGGGAGGAGTGCAAGAACAACAAGTGGAGGCAGTCACTAACCCCACATATATGGATCACATAAACACAACAAAAAGTTGAACAGCACATTCCAACTAAATGATACAAAATGTATGCAGGTGCAAGAACACCTGTGACTGCAGAAATACAGCAGACAAAAAATGGCGACAGCACCCTGCGAACACTAATGCCACCTAAACCACTAAATATAAATAAATATGCACTAAAGCTAAATCTACTTACAAATAGGGAGGTTCTTAGTGCACATTTTGATCAAAAAGTGTTAGCCCACCTGCCACGACAAGGCGACCTCTGTAAGGTGGGAACCTACGCTGCACATACACATATCATAGCTAGTAACATAACTAGTATCATAAATAGTATCAAATACAGTTAATTTCTGCAGAAAAAAAAGTAGAACCTGTGCCTTTTCTTAAGTGAAATTTGGGGGTTTACTGCAGTGTCTTCCCAGTTCAAAATAGACACAGTTTGTTCTGTAGCAGCTTACCTTCAAAAAGGAGAAGTCATGGCATGTTTGGATTTAACCACTTCATGACCGCCCACTGTAAATTCACGTCAGCGCTTGCTGGGCTCTGTGAAGCGCCGACGTAAATTCACGGTGGGTGTTAACAGCGCGATCGGGTGTCTCAGAGTAGCGCTGACACCTGGATCGTGCTGTTAACACCAGCCTCCGGTGCCGGAGACATGATCGGTACCTGATTAGTTCAGGTCCCGTTCATGTAATCGCAGGAAAAGTTTGTTGTAGAAGCAAACAGGAAAGTTTGTTGCTACAACAAACTTTTCCGGGGTCCGCCGGTGCTGCCCTTGGTTGTCATGGCAAAATCGGAGGCCATACAACGGCCTCTGGGTCTGCCATGCACGGAAGACTATTAGGATAGGCTTCCTGTCAGTGTGACTCTCAGAGTCACACTCACAGTTTATAATACGTTACACTACCTAGGTGGTGTAATGTATTATAGCAGCTATCAGTGCTGCAGGTCTTCAAGTAAAACAAGGGAAAAAAAACAAATAAAAGGTAATAAAAATGTTTTATAAAAGTGTAAAAATAATACATGAGTTACAAAAACAAAAATGCTTTTTTTCCTATAATAAGTCTTTTACTATAGGAATATATATTTTGGTATCACCGTGTTCGTAACAACCCAAACTATAAAACTATAATATTAATTTTCCCGCACGGTGAACACCGCAAAAAAAAAAGTAAGAAATAATGCCAGAATCCCAATTTTTGGTCACCACCCCTCCCAAAATATAGAATAAAAAGTGATCAAAAAGTCGCATGTTACCCCAGTAAATAGTACCAATAAAAACTATAACCCAATCCGCAAAAAACAGGCCCTTGCATAGTTTTTTTGACTAAAAAATAATAAGTTATAGCTATCAGAATATGGTGACACAAAAAATAAATTATTTTATAGAAAAGTGATTTTATTGCGCAAATGCTACAAAACATAAAAACAACAATATACATTTGGTATCACTGTAATAGTATCGACCCGCAGAATAAAGTAAAATGTTATGTAAAACGCACGGTGAAAACGGCAAAAAAAGAGGACCCAAAAAATTTACAGAATTTATGTTTTTTTGTCACCTTGCTTGCCAAAAAAAGGAATAAAAAGTGATCAAAAAATCGCATGTACCCTAAAATGGTACCAATGAAAACTACAGATTGTCCCGCAACAAATAAGCCCTAAAACACCGAAAAAGGCCATACTTACAAATGGACACAGCCAGGTCTGAAACGCTGATGAAGGCGAGTGAGCAGGTGCTTTAGATAATAATAGCCACTCCCACTAATAAGCCCTCAAACAGCTCCGGTGGAGAATAAATAAAAAAGTTCTGGCTCTCAGAATATAGCGACACAAATTGTACAGAGCTTTCCAAAAGCGGATAAGATTGGTCACCATTTATCAGTGCGACACCGGCCACATATCTATGAATTATTATTTATTTATCGCATTATTATACCCTCTTATTATGCCCTAATATACTCTGCACAGCTTACATATGCCCCCACATTATAAACTGAAATACCAGTAAAACCCCAAACAGAACAACCACCAAGCAAAATCTGCACTCCGAAAGCCAAATGGTGCTCCCTCCGTTCTGAATCCCACAGCGTGCCCAAACACCAGTTTACGTCCTCATGTATTACATTTTATACCCGGGAGAAGCCGCTCAACATTGTATGAGGTATTTGTCTTCAGTGGCACAAACTGGCCACAACATATTGTGAACTAAAATGGCATATCAGTGGCAAATTTTAATTTTCACTTTGCATCATCCGCTGTGCATTAACCCCTTCGCGCACCACTACTTAATAGCATGTGGTGGTGCGGGGGGTTATATATGGAGCAGGCTCATGCGCTGAGCCTGATCCATATACTGCAGGTGTCAGCTGTGTATTTGTCACGATGGGTGTGTGGACCCACTGGGCCGTACCGCCGTAGCGAATTAGCAGCCAAACAGGATACCAAGGCAAAGTCAATAGTTCGAATAAGGGTACCTGTGGCAATACAGACAGTAGCGATGGCAGGCTCAGATGGAACCTTGGCAGCAGGCAGACACCAGGCACGGGGAAATACAGCAGGCGATGTATATGACACAACACGACTCCAACTCTCTAGGGCACAGGAACAAGGTAGCACGGGATACAGGATACATGTAGCAGGAACGGAAACACTGGGAACTGGAAAACACTAAGGGACCATTTGCAAAGACTAACACGGGTAAACACAACAATACACAGACAATGAAGGAAGGGGCAGGACCTATGTTATAGGCCAGGGTGATCATGGGAGCAATCAGTCAATCTAAAACACGTGTGTGCTCTGGCCCATAAAGGCCGGGAATGAGCTCGAGCGCGCACCCTAGTGGTCACCGCAGGACAGGACGGCCACATATGCCGGCATCTCCGGGGAGGAAGACGTCCGCAAGACGATAGGAGTCTGCGGTCAGCAACCGCGGTTGTTACAGTATTCCCCCTCTTACGCCCCCTCTTCTTGGGGCCAGAACGAGAGAGGAACTTCTTAATGATGGAAGGAGCCTTGACGTTCTCTTCTGGCTCCCAGGACCTCTCTTCTGGACCAAACCCCTTCCAATCCACCAAGTAAAAGGCTTTTCCTCCTATCCTCTTGAAGTCCAAGATCTCCTTGACCTCGAATACATCGGCAGAACCGCTGGGGGCAACTGCAGGGCTAACAGTCTTAGAGTAGCGGTTCAGGACCACAGGCTTCAGTAAAGACACGTGAAAGGAGTTGGGGATTCTGAGGGTAGCGGGCAGCCGAAGCGTATAAGAGACCGGGTTGATCCGCTGGAGGATCTCAAAGGGTCCGAGGAACCTGGGAGCGAATTTGCACGACGGCACCCTCAGCCGGATATTCCTTGAGGACAGCTAGACCTTGGTACCCGGAAGAAACTGGGGAGGCTCTCTTCTCCTTGTGTCTGCCTTTCGCTTCATACGGTCGACCGCAGCAGAATAGAGGATCGGGTTTGCTGCCAGATCTGTAGTAAGTCCCTGAATGCAGAGTCAGCTGCAGGCACCTGGGACGTAGCAGACACAGGGAGAGGAATTCCTTGATGTTGGCCGTAGACAACAAAGAATGGTGTACAAGCAGTGGACTCACTTGTGTGGTTGTTATAGGAGAACGAGGCCCAAGGAAGAAGCTGCACCCAGTCATCATGCTGCCTGGAGATGAAGAGTCAGACAGTTCTCCATGATTTGGTTGATCCTCTCGACTTGGCCATTGGACTGGGGATGGTAGGGTGAGGAAAAGTCCAAATTTACTTCAAGGAGTTTGCAGAGGGCTCTCCAAAATTTCGAGGTAAACTGAATCCCCCCGATCCGACACGATATGCAGAGGTAAGCCATGCAGGCGGAAGATGTGCTGGATGAAGAGGTCGGCCAGTCGAGAAGCAGAAAGTAGACCGGTCAGCGAAACGAAATGTGCCATCTTCGAGAATCGGTTCACCACCACCCAGACCGCACTGCATCCAGCAGAGGGAAGCAGGTCTGTGACAAAGTCCATTGCTATGTGCTGCCAGGGAGCATTGGGCATAGGCAGCGGCTGGAGCAGGCCAGCAGGCTTGGAGTGAGCAACCTTGTTAGCCGCGCACAACGTGCAGTACGAGACAAAGTCCAATATGTCTTTGGGCAGTGTGGGCCACCAAAAATGACGGGCAATCAGGTCTCGGGTTTTACGGGCACCCGCGTGACCTGCCAGACTGAAGCTGTGTCCCCAGCGAAGGATTCCCTTCTGTCTGCCAAACGCGCAAAAGTCCTATAATGCAGGACGAATCAATGATATTTGTGGAGACTCCATGGTGTCCTGTCTCGAACAACCTGGACAAAGCATCGGACCTCACATTCTTGTCGGCAAGGCGGTAGTGGAGCTCAAACTGCAACCGAGCAAAGAACAGCGACCACCTGGCTTGACGGGGGTTCAGTCGTTGGCCCATCTGGAGATAGGGGAGGTTCTTGTGGTCAGTAAATATCAGGATGGGATGAACTGAACCCTCTAGTAGATGTCTCCACTCCTCCAGGGCCAATTTGATGACCAGTAACTTCCGATCCCCAATCGAGTAGTTGCGCTCTGCGGAAAAGAAAAGTTTAGAGTAATAGCCACATACCACTGCCTTGCCCTTGGGACCTCTCTGGAACAGAAGTGTGCCAGCACCAACAGAGGAGGCGTCCACCTCCAACGAAAACTGTCGAGATACATCAGGATGATGGAGGGTAGAGGCTGACGTGAAGGCACTCTTCAGGCTATTAAATGCGGATTCCGCTTCTGGAGTCCACACCTCGGTGTTCATGCCTTTTTTGGTGAGGGTGGAGATGGGAGCTGTCAGTGAGGAGAAGTTTGGGATGAACTGCCGGTAGAAATTGGCAAATCCCAGGAAACGCTGTATGGACCTCAAGCCTTGAGGGCGTGGCCATTCCAGGACGGCCTTTACCTTCTCAGGATCCATTTTGAGGCCTTGATCCGAGATGATGTAGCCCAGGAAGGGTAGAACATTTCTCTCAAACACGCACTTCTCCAGCTTGGCATACAGGCGATTCCCCCCTTAATCGCAGCAAAACTTGACGGACATGTCTCTAATGAGTCGTCGGGTCTGGAAAAAAAAATTAAGATGTCATCGAGATAGACCACAACACAGACATGGAGGAGGTCACGGAAGATGTCATTAATGAACTCTTGGAAGACCGTGGGAGCATTACACAGACCGAAGGGCATCACCAGGTATTCATAGTGCCCATCTCGGGTGTTAAATGCCGTCTTCCATTCGTCACCCCGTTGAATCTGTATTAGGTTGTAAGCCCCATGCAGGTCTAGTTTAGAAAAAATTCTGGCTTCTCATATGAGGTCAAAAAGTTCATAAATCAGTGACAGCGGACGTCTATTTTTGACCGTGATCTGGTTGAGACCCCGGTAGTTGATGCAGGGTCGACAAGATCCGTCCTTCTTTTTGACGAAGAAGAACCCGGCCCCGGCCGGGGAGGAGGTTTTTCGTATGAAGCCCATCTCCAAATTCTCCTTAATATAGGCGGACATAGACTGAGTCTCTGTCAAGGAGAGAGGGTATATGGGGATGTATCAGGAACCAGTTCAATAGGGCAGTCATACACCCATTGTGGGGGCAGCGTCTCCACCTCCTTCTTGCTGAAAACATCCGCAAACTGTGAATAGTGAGAAGGCAATCCTGCCAATGACTGAGACTGGGGAGGCTGGGCCGGATGAATCTGCCCCAGGCAGCGGTTGAGGCACTTGGAACCCCACTGGAGAACCTTTCCAGAATTCCAGTCCAGAACTGGGGCATGTAGTCGAAGCCAGGGCAGGCACAGCAGCACAGGGTTGACAGCCGTGGACAGGACAAAAAAACGAGATCAGCTCAGAATGAAGGGCTCCCACTTGGAGCTTCAGTGGTATGGTCACAGCTACAATCGGGGGTCTGGCAGAGGCAGTCCATTCACCGAGGCAACGATCAAATGCCTCTCCAGAGGGCTTGTGGGCAACTGGAGAAAATCCACCAAGTCTCTCTGAATGCAGTTTGCTGCGGAGCCAGAGTCCAGATAGGCAGAGACCTGTTGCGTCTTTTCGCCGGACCCTATGGTCACGGGGATGGACAATTTTGAAGTAAGTCCTTCTTCACCCAGAGTTGTCTCTCCATCCAACCCTAGACTCTGGGGCTTTTGGGGGCACAGACGCACAAGATGGCCTCCAAGGCCGCAATACAGACAGAGTCCCGAGGTGCGTCTGCTTTGTCTCTCCTGGGTAGACAGCTTGAGATGGTCCATCTTCAAAGACTCCTTTGGAGGAACAGCTGATAGGGACATCAGGGGTTGCTGCAATGTAGGAGTCGGACTAGGGAGTCCTCCATCCCGACGAGCCTCTTGGAACCGATCTCGGATCCTTATGTCAATCCGGGCAGCCAGAAGGATGAGGGTATCCAGGGTAGATGGCAGATCTCGGGTGGCAAGCTCAGGGGACAGTCCCTGCCAGAATGTAGCCACCAAGGCCTCATTGTTCCATAACAACTCTCCCGCCAGGGTGCAGAAGTGAATGGCGTACTCGCCCACGGAAGTGTCTCCCTGGCGAAGGTTCAGCGAGGAGGCAGCTGCCAAAGAGACTCGTCCAGGCTCCTCAAACACTATGCGAAATGTCCGTAGGAACCCCTGAAAGTCACAAGTCTCTGGTCCTTGTCGTTCCCAGATAGGGTTCGCCCATGCTAGGGCCCTGCCAGTGAGGAGAGAGACTAAGAAAGCGACCCTTGCGCCGTCCGTAGAAAATGCTCTGGCATACAGACTGAAGTGGATCTGGCACTTGTTCAGAAATCCCCTGCAGGTCCTCACGTCTCCGTCATAGCGATGAAGTAGTGCAGAGAAAATCGGGGGTCAGCACTGCCAGGAGGTGTAGTTGGAGGGTCTGTACTGCCAGGAGTTGTAGTAGGAGGAACAGCAGAGGCAATAGGAGCAGGTGATCTGGGAACTGCAGCTTGTATATCCAGCCGATGTGCAATAATGTTCAACGCCTGGAGGAGTTGGTCCTGTCGAGACCGGAGGTCTAGCATATCCATCAAATCACGTCGTCACGGTCTTGGGTTAACCAGCGGGGTCCATGGCCTGAGCGTACTGTCACGATGGGTGTGTGGACCCACTGGGCCGTACCGCCGTAGCGGGATAGCAGCTGGCCAAAGAGGATACCAAGGCAAAGTCAATAGTTCGAATAAGGGTACCTGTGGCAATACAGACAGTAGCGATGGTAGGCTCAGATGGGACCTTGGCAGCAGGCAGACACCAGGCGCGGTGAAATACAGCAGGCGTAGTATATGACACAACACGACTCCAACTCTCTATGGCACAGGAACAAGGTAGTGCGGGATACAGGTAGCAGGAACGGGAACACTGGGAACTGGAAAACACTAAGGGACTATTTGCAAAAGACTAACACGGGTAAACACAACAAAGCTCAGGCAATGGAGGAAGGGACAGGGCCCTTCTTATAGTCCACGGTGATCATGGGAGCAATCAGTCAATCTAAAACATGTGTGTGCTTTGGCCCATCAAGGCCAGGAATGAGCTTGAGCTCGCACCCTAGTGGTCACGGCAGGACAGGACAGCCGCATGTGCTGGCATCTCCGGGGAGGAAGACGTCCACAGGATGATAGGAGTCTGTGGTCAGCGACCGCTGACGTTACAGTATTACAGCTGACATCCGGGACTAACGGACAGGAACAGCAATCGCGCTGTTACAGGAGCCTGTAAAAATGACATTATACTGCAATACATTAGTATTGATCGCTGGTTCAAGTCCCCTAGGGGGACTAATACAATGTGTAAAAAAAAAAGTAAATACAGTTATTATTAGTGAAAAAAATATATAATATATTTAAAGTCCAAAAAAAAACCTCCTTTCGCATTTTTCCTCTAAAGTAATGTGAAAAAAAATAAAAAATTGGTATCGCTGTATCCGTAAAAGTCCAAACTATTACAATATACAATTATTTAACTCGCATGGTGAACTCCATAAAAAATAAAATATTTAAAACGCCAAAATCAGTTTTTTTTGTCACCTTAGCTTTTAAAAAAACATTTAATAAAAAGTGATCAAAAAGTTGTATGAACCAAAAAATGGTGCCAAAAAAAATTACACCTCATCCCGCAAAAAATAAGCCCTCACACCGCTCAATCGACCAAAAAAGTATTGCCTCTCGGAATATGGTGAAACAAAACGTGTTTTATTTTTTTTTTAACAAATAGTTTTTACTTTGTAAAAGTAGTAAAATCTAAAAAATAAAAAAACTGTATAAATTTGGTATCACCATAATCGTATTGAGGCTCAGGAAGAAACCCAAAAAACAATGGAGGAATCGCAGCTTTTTCCATTTTCAGCCTGAAAAATATTTTATTTTCAGTTTCCCAGTACATTAAATGGTACTTTAAATGGTGTCACTAGAATCTACAACTCCTTCCGCAAAAAATAAGCCCTCACACCACTCTACTGACGGAAAAAGAAAAAACGGTATGGCTCTTGGAAAGCGGGGAGGGAAAAACTGGTTAATTAATTTCTAATAAAAAAACATTTATGACCACTTGGGGTATTGCCATACTCGGGAAAATCTGCTTTACAAACAATTGGGTGTTTTTTCTCCTTTATCCTTTGTGAAAATGAAAGAATGCAACATTTTAGTGGGAAAAAAATGTGATATTTATTTACATGGCCCAATTCTAATAAATTCTGCAAAAGACCTGTGGGGTCTAAATGCTCACTATACTCCTAGAAATATTCCTTAAGGGGTGTAGTTTCCCAAATGGGGTCAGTTTTGGGGTGTTTCCACTGTTTTAGTACCTCAGGGGTTTTGTGAATGCGACATGGCATCCGAAAACTATTCCAACTAAATTTGAGCTCCAAAAGCCAAACAGCGCTCTTTCCATTCTGAGCTCAGCCGTGGGTCCAAACAGCAGTTTATGAACACATATGGGGTATTGCCGTAATCAGGAGAAATTGCTTTACAAATTTTGGGGTTCCTTTTTCTGCTTTATTCATTGTGAAAATTAAACATTTCTATGTTTTCTCAGAAAAAAATTAGATTTTCATTTTTACGGTCTAATTCCACTAAATTCAGCAAAAAACCTGTGGGGTCAAAGTGGTAACTATACCCCGAGAAAAATTCCTTGAGGGGTGTAGTTTCCAAAATGGGGTCACTTTTGGGGGTTTCCACTGTTTTGGTCCCTCAAGGGCGTTGCGACATGGCACTGAAAACTAATCCAGCAAAATCTGCGCTCCAAAATCCAAAGGGCGCTCCTTCCCTTCTGAGCACTGCCTTGGGTCCAAACAGCAGTTTATTACCACATATGGGGTATTGCCGTAATCGGGAGAAATAGCTTTACAAGTTTTTGGGTGCTTTTTATTCTTTATTCCTTGTAAAAATTAAACATTTCTAAGTATTTTCAGAAAAAAAGATTTTAATTTTCACAGACTAATTCCAATAAATATAGCTTAAGACCTGTGGGGTCAAGATGCTAACTATACCCCTAGATAAATTTCTTGAAGTGTGTAGTTTCCAAAACAGTGTCACTTTTGGGGAGTTTCCACTCTTTTGGCACCACAAGACCTCTTCAAACCTGACATGGTGCCTAAAATATATTCTAAAAATAGGAGGCCCCAAAATCTCTAGTTTGCTTCTGTGGCCTTTGTTTCAGTCCATTAGCGCATTAGGGCCACATGTCAGATATTTCTAAAAACTGCAGAATCTGGGCAATAAATATTTAGTTGCGTTTCTCTGGTAAAACCTTCTTTGGTACAGAATTTTTTTTTATTACATATGAATTTCAGCGAAAAAAAATTAATTTGTAAATTTCCCCTCTACTTTGCTTTAATTCCTGTGAAAGGGTTAAAAAACTTTCTGAATGCTGTATTGAATACTTTGAAGGGTACAGTTTTTAAAATGGGGTGATTTATGGGGTCTATCTAGCATATAAGGCCATCAAATCCACTGCAGATCTGAACTGGTCCTTGAAAAATAGCCTTTTGAAATTTTCTTAAAAATGTGAGAAATGGCTGCTAAAGTTACATAGTTACATAGTTAGTACGGTTGAAAAAAAACCAAAATTTCCATCAAGTTCAAGCAAGGAATGGGAAAAGGGAAGGGAAAAATTTCTACACATAGTAGCTAATATTTTTTTCGTTCTAGGAAATTATCTAAGCCTTTTTTAAAGCCATCTACTGTAGCTACTGTGACCAGCTCCTGCGGTAGACGATT
The DNA here is from genome assembly GCF_050947455.1 of Rhinoderma darwinii. NCBI lineage: Eukaryota > Metazoa > Chordata > Amphibia > Anura > Rhinodermatidae > Rhinoderma > Rhinoderma darwinii. The sequence goes on from NC_134687.1 coordinate 172,045,033, forward strand.
TCCAGATTCACAGTTCTCACAGTAAAGAAGGCTTGTCGCCTCTGCAGATTGAATCTTTTTTCTCTCCCGACGGAGTGAGTGCCCCCTTGTTTTTTTAGGGGGTTTTATATGGAACAGGATTTCACTATATTTTTTGTATGTGCCATTAATATATTTATATAAGTTAATCATGTCCCCCCCTTAGTCATTTCTTTTCAAGGCTAAATAGGTTTAATACTTTTAATCTTTCCTTATAACTTAGATTCTCCATGCCCCTTATTAGCTTCATTGCTCTTCTTTGTATTTTTTCCAACTCCAGGCCATCCTTTCTATGAACTGGAGCCCAGAACTGAACTACATATTCTAGATGAGGCCTCACTAATGCTTTGTAAAGAGATAATATTATATCCCTGTCCTGCGAGTCCATGCCTCTTTTAATTTCATATTTTATAATTCCTCTATTTTAGTTCCGGAAATCGGCGGTGCGCTGTCATTAGTCCCAGTACCCCTGAAGATGCCACTTGTGTGGTGAAACATGTCATGGGGGCTCTTTCTACATTTTTAAAATAACGTGCTTCTGTTGCTGGCCTTATCAATTAGATTGGGCCTGGCGTTCTGCAGCCGACGGCCTCTTTGACCTTGCATCCTTTACTTAGCGTGGGTAGTTTCCCACGGTGTTACTATGTGCAGCAGCAAGCACGTTTAATTTTTAATCTACATGTGGTTCGTGTTTTTTTGCTATAACAGCCTAATAAAAGTTACTATATATTCTTTAGGGTTAGTTGGGAAAAGGGTTCATTTTGGCAAAAGCAAATTTGTATATATTATGTTCTAAAGCCCGCCAACTATTAGGGTCTCCCTTTCTTCTTTTTTGCATAAGTGTTTGCAAATGGTCCCTAAGGGTATGTTCAAGGGAAAGCAGCTCCTGATTTTCAGAAGTTTTTTGAGTAACTCGTGTTTTTCACGGCCGTTTTTGGAGCTGTCTTCAATAGAGTCTATGAGAAAACGGCTCCAAAAACATCCCAAGAAGTGTCCTGCACTTCTTTTGACGAGCCGTCATTTTACGTGCCGTATTTTGACAGCGACGCATAAAATGACAGCTCGTCTGCACAGAACATCGTAAGACCCATTGCAGGCAATGGGCAGATGTTTGCCGACGTATTGGAGCCGTCTTTTCAGGCGTAATTCGAGGCATAAAACACCTCCATTACGACTGAAAAGAGGTTGTGTGCACACACCCTTAGTGTATTCCAGTTCCCAGTGTTCCCGCTCCTGCTACCTGTATCCCGTGCTACCTTGTCCCTGTGCTGTAAAGAGTTGGAGTCGTGTTTTGCTTTATACTACGCCTTCCGTGTTACACCGCGCCTGGTGTCTGCCTGCTGCCAAGGTCCCAACCGAGCCTACCACCAATACTGTCTAAAATTACCACAGGTACCCTTATCCGAACTATAGACTTTTACTTGGCATCCTGTTGGCCAACTGCTATCCCGCTATGGCGGTACTGCCCAGTGGGTTCACGCAGTGGGCCCCTACTCGTGCAACCTACCATTTCCTGGTGCTGACCGAATCTCTACAAAATAGACCTATTTATTAATACATCTAAAAGTTTGAGCCTCACTAGACACTTCTAAAGTGCGCCAAAGTTGTGCCAAAAATCTTGTACAAAATTCTGTTACAAAATAAGCCAAATCAAAGGTGGTACAAGGAAGAGAAACGTGTCTAACAGATCAAGCAGGATGCACCAAATTTAGCACACACATGTACCACTGTGATAAATTTAGCGTTTCTTCCGACTGCCTGATCTAAATTTATGTTGTCTAAATCTTAGACAGCACTAGTTAATCTGCCCCATAGTATTCCAAAGCATTATTGCCTGTCAGTGGCAGATATCTATGGCAGTCCTGGGGCCCCTGAGTTTCAATGGTAACCCATTGGCACCCTGCAATTGCATTGATGGGATAACATATGGACCCTTCTTCGTCTCTCAAACACTTTAGATAACCTAAAGGGTTAACGACCCGGCAGAGAGGTTTCTCTGATCATGGATGTTACAGCAGGAGCCCGGCTGTCAATCGCTGTTGGACTCCTGTGTCCACGCGATCACCATGGGCCTTTAGTTAAGGCAATCCATGACATACATGTAAAATATTACAGAAAGACCTTGATAAACTGGCAGTCATTCTCAGATTTTTTTTTAAATATATCCTCATACATTACATATATATTAGTACAGATATATACAAAAATCCAGCAGCAACGGCAGTATGTAGGTGCAAGCTCTTGGGAACCGACCAGTGTCCCAAATATACAGAGATCGAAAAATGAGCAGCAACTCCAAAGAATCAAGTGAAAAAAAGTAGATACTTTATTGCCCTGTGCAATGTTTCAGCACTGCCAACTAGAGTCTCTCTCTCTCTCTATATATATATAAAATGACCCTTCTGACCTCCTCTGTGCTTTTGTAGTTGCCCACATTGTCCTTTATATCATCCAACAATTAATCATCCCTTATACAACCTCCCCAACTCCCTGGCATCAATATTTTACGCCGATGGTTGTTACCTAGCGGCAGGATGTGTAATATAATTTTCACCTTGCAACTCAATAGATGCTCTATCCATCTATCAATCCATAGCCAGTAGCCCAGCATTAACAAACAAGTACTCACCCATTATCTGCTTATTCTCTACACATCAATATCCTAGCAACAAGAGACACTCATAAGAACTTTGACTTCTCCCAGCATCAATTTGTTTAGGTTAGGGATATGTATATGTATATTTACATATATTTTTTTAATTTTTATTTTATGGACTGATGTTTATCTCTATCATAATCACAGCGTAGGTGACAAAGGCCTCGGACAAGTCAAAACGTCTTGAATAGTTGCTCACATTTATTTCAAATTTTGTCCTATATGGAAACATTACATGCAGATCCGTAATGTATGTATGAATGAATACAAAATTAACTTTTATCAACAAAAAAAACCTACTCTTCTCACTATGTGTGGCGTATTTTGAGATTAATACTTTTGGGGAATCCATCCCAACCCTGATAGCACCTGAAACCTCACTCCAGGAGTGCATCCCATCTTTTCTCTCTATATTACTTTGACTTGGAAGATTGCACCCTGACTCAATGACGACCTAAACATTTGCCTACAATACTACGGCCCCTACTCTATCACAAGTCACTAATCCTGGAGACTTTCTCCCTATTCCACCACAGGAATTACGCACGACGGACTATGAGAAGGAACTCCGCAAATATACATTGCTTGACCTGCATAGCACCACATTAGCTGAATATCATCGATTGAATAGGAATCCACGTGGCCTACAAAGCCACGTTAGACCTACTCTCTTCTCAAAAGACAGAAAATACTGTGAACAATTCCAAAAATAAGCATAGAACATCTACAGAAGTCTCTGAAGGAATCTGATGACAAGATCAAAGCATTGGAACAACAACTCTCCTCCTTTCTTACACCAAGTGATTGGGAAAACCTGAAGATCCGTACTGATAATTCTATTAATGAGTGAGAAATTCCAGAGACTCCACTGACTACCAAAACAACAGGGTGCACAAATGGCACGATTTCTCCAACTCCAACAATTCCTGACGTCAACGGAGACACTACACCACCGGCAACACATCCAGCTTGATCGAGGCGAAACCTCAACAGAATGACAATCCCATCGTCATTTTTTGTCCTATCGCCGAGGAAGAGGCATCCCACCAGACGGGCGGGGAGGAGAAGGACGGAGTCGCGAGAGAGGAATACAGACGAAATTCCAGGTAAGGAGATCAAGCTGGTGGTCAATATCTCCTCCCTTACCCGGACTCCCATAGAACTATCGGTACTACAAAGAGGACTGTCCTTTTGCCCCACCGCTCCCTGTAATACATTTATACTAGAACAGGACTCAGACCTAAAACTCACTTCGGGTTATGCGAATTTAGCCCACACTCTTCTAACTCAAACCCATCCCAGTCACACCTGTCCATAACCAAGACAGGCTTACGAAACAAAAGCAATTTCTAGCCACCGAAAACCTATCATGCCACTGAGGCAGTAATATAACTTATACAAAGAGATACCAAAGCCATATTACATGAATACAATCTAGGCCTCTACCCCCACCATAATAACATGTCACCTGGGGAAATCAAAGCCCTCATATCATTAAGCAAAAACAATAAAGTTGTAATAAAACCACCAGACATGGGTGGAGCCATAGTGATCCTGAATCGCAAAGACTACCTGACTGAGATAGAGCGACAGCTAACAGACTACAGCACATGCAAAAAAGTCCACTCTGATCCCACTACCACGATTCAAAGCAAAATCTCCCTGTTCCTGGATTATTATTTTGACTTACAGTAGGTACCCTTGATCAAAAAACACACAAATTTCTACAAAACACTTACCCAGTAACCCCAGTGTTCTACATTTTACCAAAGATTCACAAATTCCTACAGAACCCACCGATGCGATCTATAGTTGCCTCCACTGACTGAATTATTTTACCTCTGTCCGTTTTTCTCGAAAAGATTTTTACTCTATTAATCAAAACAACACGCTCCTTCATTTTGGACACCAGTCACTTGCTTCAAAGTATATGTACTTTGGCCTGCATAAATCCACACTGAATTTTGACCACTTTAGATGTAAATAGTCTATATACCTAAAACCAACACCACAAGAATCCACTGATATGACAACAAACTCTATAGAGTTTTGTCTCAAATTACTAAAGTTAATACTTCACAAGAATTTCTTTATATTTGGGGATAATTTCTACATACAGACCCGTGGCACCGCGATGGGGTCAAATGTAGCACCTCCATATGCCAATACCTACATGGCATCTTTTGAAGAGGATCATAGTTACACCAACCCAAAATTCCAGCAACATCCTGTATGCTGGTATCGTTATATAGATGACGAATTCTGTATAAGGAATGGTTCCCAACAGTCACTTAATAAATTCCTCTTACACATTAACCAGGTTAGAGAGGAGCTACAATTCAGACTAAATGCTGATCCCTATAAAATTTGTTTTCGCGACACTCATACTAAAAGACAAAGAATGACACCTAACTACAGATCTATACCCCAAACCCACAGATAAAAACAGACTTCTACATTTCAAAGGCAACAATCCGAGAAACACTAAGCAATCTCTACCCAATCACAATTCAAGAGGGTATCACGAATTGTAACAGACGCCGATACCAAAAAAATTAGACACTACGAAATGTCAGACAAATTCAGAGGTTACCCAACATTGTTACTCAACCAGAAACTATCTAAGGCCCTACTGAAAGGGACAGATAGGGAAACACTCGACCTGTAATGTCGGGGTAGGGAGACAGACAGGTGAGCCCTAATCTACCCGCCACTCAGTCTCTGCCTACTTGCACGGCCCGTCCTAGGCGACGGCGTACAACTGGGCGACGGTCCCTCCGCTCAATAAGTGCACGACAGACAAACAGACAAGGGTACACAGAAGCTAAGGGAAATGGGGCAGTTGCCCACGACAACACCGTGAGCAACAAGAGTAGTGTACGAGCCGAGTCAAACCAGGAGTGTACGAGGTACCAAACGCAGAGCAGAAGCGTAGTCAGTAAAGCCAGGGTCGATATGAATCAGAGGTCAATAGTAATAGCAGGAACAGCAGAGCCAGGAAACAAAAGAGAATCACAGGCAAAGACAAGCAGCAAATGAATGTATAAATAGACCGAGGGCGGGAGCTAGAACCGTCTGGCCAGGCTGTGATAGGTTCACCCACTCCTCAGCCTACCAGCCTGAGTGGTAGCAGATCGAGTCACTCTATCAGACCTAGGAGCAGATGCAGACTGATTAACCACGGGCGTCGACACAGAAGCTGTGTCTGGCAGATCCTTTACACGACCAGAACCAACTCAAGGAAACGCCCATTTGTATACACTTACCAACCCATGATACCTAAATTACAGAATGTCATTCAAAGACACTGGCCAGCCTTACACACAGCGTATCCCCACATAGAGGAGCTTTCCCTTCCAGCTATGATGTGCCAATAGAGACCACCTAACATCCGCAATCGCCTAGATAAAGTACCAAGTCTAGATAAAGTACCAATACAATCATTCTTACAAACCAAACGTAATGGGAGCTTCCCATGCCTACACTGTTCCAACATCATCAGGGGGGACAAAAAACACCCTCAAAACAACAAAACATTCCCAGTGAAAGGGTACTATACGTGCGAGTCCAATTTTGTTATTTATTTGGTCAAATGCCCATGCAGCTTAGTCTACATAGGAGAAACTACTCAACATATGATCGTATAGCTAGTCATAAATCCACCATTCGATGCAATAAAACCTGGTTACCACTACCTGACCACTTTCGAAAAATGCGCTACAGTTTGTCGCAATTTAGATTTCAGATAATCTAACAGATTCTGATACCTAGAAGAGGGGGTAACCATATCCACCTATTAACAGAAAGAGAGTCATATTGGATCCATACACCACAGACCCTCACACCAAAGGGACTCAATAGGGATTTCGATTTACTCTCATAATAAATATCAACACTTTTCATTAACATTGATGCAATTACATTACAAGTTGTTACACCTTGTCTCATGCATGTATTAATTATGTTCTTTTAGACTTGCTAGAATTTTGTGAATCCATGTGCGACCAGATACAGGTACCATAAAACCGTCTCAGTTTGTCCTTTCTTTCTTATACATTCTAATTATTTTTATATATATATATATATATATATATATATATATACATATATATATATATATTTTTATTATTTTCTTTTTTCCTTTACTTTCCACTTATTCTATTTTGCGATATCTACTCCGTACAACTTAGAACCCATTTGCCCCCATTTATTTTATAAAGCCACACACATAGCTTTATGCCAGACTACATTTCCCATTACCACGTCAGGTACGCCGTGACGTCATTACGAACGGCCATTGTGGCTGCGGATGCCTCGCAGCGCCATAGGGGCGGCACGACTGCTGACATCATGACACGCACCTCGGCGTCTCCTATGAAGTGACACACAGCATCGAGGAGACTCCGGAAATAAGCACAGTTGCCGCTACTTTCATTCCCTATATATACACAGTGGATCTAGCCCACATCCTCACTCACTCCTGAGCGTCTAGCAGACGGATAATTAGACCTTTTGGGATCGATACTACCCTCTTCTTAGATGTGACTATTCCTTATACGTGGATACTCTTACACTCTCATGCACTTTTATACCGGTATTTTATGGTATGGTCTAGAGGGGTGGTTTTCACACCCCTCCACCTATTGACTAGTATAAAACTATGATACCCTATTGTTTATGGCTCTGTTTGATATTCATGCTGTATATAATCCATGTATATTCTGTTGTGTATAGCCACCACCCATATTGTTCTTATGCCCAGGGTTTATATCTACTAAATCTATTGAGAGCACACGTTTTTTGTTCCTTGTCCTAGTTCTCGATGATATTCCTTCTCCAGAGGCCCCCGACGTCAGAATTTACCTCCTATTATACCTAAAATGATGAAAATATTTTGGATGTCATTATAGCAATGTTATCTCTTGTATATATTTTTACATATATTTTTTATTTTATGGACTGATATTTATCTCTGTATCATATTCACAGCAACGGTGACAAAGGCCTAGGACAGGCTGAAACGTCTTGAATAGTCGCTCACATTTATTTCAAATTTTGTCCTATATGGAAACATTACATGAATTCATGTATTAATAAAAAATGAACTTCAATAGGCAAGAAAAATCTACTCTTCTCATTAAAGGGGTTGTCAACTTTCTGAAAACTGATGACCTATCCACTGGATAGGTCATCAGTATATGATCGGTGCGTGTCCGACAACCGGAGCCCGCACCGATCCGCAACTCCGGCTACCGTTGTGCACTGGATGTTTGGAATGGGATGCAGTAGTTGAAGCTAGAAGCAGATGGCTCCGACCACTGCATAGCAGCCGTTCGGCAGAGCTACAGCTCTGCTCCTATTCACTTGAATCGCTGTTTTTTTTTTCATTTTCTACCCCACAAATAATTTTTTTGCCTTTCCTAGTACATTATATGGCACAATAAACGGTGCTACAAAAAACTACAACTCGTCCCGCAAAAATCAAGCCCTTATAGGACTATATCGACGGAAAAATAAAAAGTTATGGCTTTTGGAAGGTGGGAAAAGAAAAAACGAAAATGAAAATCTGAAAAAGGGCTGTGTCGGGAAGGGGTTAAAGTTGTCACTGGGATAACTATCCAACTACAACCTAAGTTAGCTCTATGCTTTATTGTCATATCTGACTTACCTGTTTATTTGTGCACAGTGATAGGACATATCATTCTCAATGCTAGGTCCATGATAGCGAAATCTTGGAAGTCCAGCTCACCCTTGACTACTAAGGAACTTTGTCAGACGGAGCAATTTACATATGATATGGAAAGAACTTTTGCATTATCTACTCACTCCATATCCCGGCTGGATCGTAGATGGGAGGAATGGGCCGCATATCACTCCAAAAGGGTTTCTAATACTTGATTGTATTTCACATTGAACTACAAAACTTATTGCTTTGCTCAATTATATAGATGTACACTACCGTTCAAAAGTTTGGGGTCACCCAGACAATTTTGTTTTCCATGAAAACTCACACTTATATTTATCAAATGAGTTGCAAAATGACTAGAGAATATAGTCAGGCCCGTATCCTCTCCAATGGACCAGGTACTGGAGGGAGCCTTGGAGCATCCTGCTGTCCACAATTTTGGCCACCTTGAATTCTACCCCTTCAGGGGTGAGAACAGGGACCGGAGGTTTCCTCGAGGGAGCCAAGGACGGGGAGCAGCGTTTAAGGAGGGAGGCATGAAACACGTCGTGTACTCGAAAAGACGGGGGTAACTCCAGTACCTGGTCCATTGGAGAGGATACGGGCCTGAGGAGAGGACTTGGGTACCCGCCCGGGTTGTTCACGCTGGGGTATTGCTCAGGAGGTTCCATCTTCGCTTCCCCAATAAGCCAGGTCCACCTAGAAAGGGTCCAGTGGCCCCTCTTAAAAGGGGGGTACTGTAAAGGATCTGCCAGACACTGCTTCTGTGTACCCTTGTCTGTTTGTCTGTCGTGCACTTATTGAGCGTAGGGACCGTCGCCCAGTTGTACGCTGTCACCTAGGACGGGCCGTTGAAAGTAGGCAGGGACTGAGTGGCGGGTAGATTATGGCTCACCTGTCTGTCTCCCTACCCCGGCATTACATACTAGGACGGGCCTTTAAGGCGCAAGTTTTTAGAAGACACACCAGATCCCCGACCACAAACAAGGGGTTAGCAGAACGTCTTCTATCAGCCTGAGTCTTTTGTATGCTCTGGGACGCCTCTAGGTTCTTCTGAACCTGGGCCCAGACTGTGCACAGTTCCCGATGAAGGAGTGGGACTGTGTCGACGCCCACGGGTAATCAGTCTGCACCTGCTCCTAAGTCTGAGAGAGTGACTCCATCTTCTACCAGTCAGGCTGGGAGGCTTAGGGGTGGGAGAGCCTATCACAGCCTGGCCAGACGGAGCTAGCTCCCGCCCTCTGTCTATTTATACCTTCACTTCCTGCTCCTCCAGGGCCTGTGATTATGTAATGCCGGGGTAGGGAGACAGACAGGTGAGCCCTAATCTACCCCCCACTCAGTCCCTGCCTACTTGCAACGGCCCGTCCTAGGCGATGGCGTACAACTGGGCGACGGTCCCTACGCTCAATAAGTGCACGACAGACAAACAGACAAGGGTACACAGAAGCAGTGTCTGGGAGATCCTTTACAGGAGCACTGAGGTTCTCTTCCGGCTCCCAGGACCTCTCCTCTAGACCAAACCCTCTCCAATCTATCAAATAGAAAGTCCTTCCTCCTACCCTTTTGCAGTCCAGGATCTCCCTCACCTCGAATATATATCAGAAGAACCGCTGGGAGCAACTGTGGAACTAGAAGTATAGCTGTAGCAGTTCAGGACCACGGATTTCAGGAGGGACACATGAAAGGAGTTGGGGATTCTGAGGGTAGGAGGCAGCCGCAGCTTATAGGAGACAGGGTTTGTTGCAGAATCTCGAAAGGACCAAGGAACCTGGGAGCAAACTTGTATGAAGGCACCTTCCGAGAGGACAGCCAGACTTTAGTACCCGGAAGATACTGAAGCGGCTCTCTTCTCTTTGTATCTGCCTTTCGCTTCATGCGATCGACTGCCAGCAAAATAGAGGACCGTGTCTGTTGCCAGATTTTCAGAAAGTCCCCATATGCAGAGTCAGCAGCGGGTACCTGAGTTGAAGTCAACACTGGAAGAGTGACTCTAGGATGTTGACTGTACACAATGTGGAAACACTAAGGGACCGGTGTCTGATTCTGATTAAGGAGTAGGTCCAGCTCCGAAATGCGTTACATAAATAAATTTAGTTCTTATAGAAGACTCCTGGTGCAACAATTTTCTTCTTCAAGAAGCCACGCCTTTAGTGGATTTTTTCTTGTCCTCCCATCTATCGGGTGTGCAATATGCGCGATCCAATTGGACATCAGGACCAGTCCACGGCAGAATCTTCACAACCTCAGCAAAAGAGATTAGCCAGCTTTTGTGCACGCAGCAAAATACCAGGGGAGCACTTGCATTTCTGTACCTAATTTAGTTTACAGTTAATGCCCTAAGCAGCGATTTCTATCTGATTTAATAGGACACTAACTTTCCAAACAACTTATGTCAATCTAATAGTATACCTGATATATATCAACTGTGTAATTTACTTACTGTTAAAATTTAGCTGTTTTATCCATGCAAATTCTGTGTGAAGTTACTGCCACTAGGTGGCTTCCTTCCTGTAATCTGCTGTCCACCCCCTGTTGTCAAGCAAAACCCGTCTTTAGTTACAGAGCAAAGGAGATGGACTACAGGAAGTGGGGGTGTATCTCTTTATTGTCTGCCAATAGAAATCTAAGGAGAGGGGAGGGGGGGGGGAGGGAGCAAAGCGAGAGACATAGACACGCGGCTAATACAACTCTATGGGGAGAGGGAGCAGGATCAGAGAGACACAGAGACCCTGTCCATAGAAGTCTTTAAAGAGAAAAGGGGGAGGAGGGAGCAGGGAGAGAGCCACACAGATGCTGCTGTCCATAGAAGTCTATGGAGAGGGAAAGGGGAGCAGAGGGAGGGAGCAGGGAGACACAGATCCTGCCCATAAAAGTCTATGGAGAGGGAAGCAGGAGCAGAGAGAGAGAGAGGAGACACAGGTTGCTGGTAAGTGTTAGATATCAGCTTCACTGCTCATTACTGCTGTATAATCTCCTCCATGCTGGTGCAGCTTCTATATATGTAATAGATAGAAATAAGAGAGCAGGATTCTCCTATGTGTTCAGTGTAGAAGACATGATTGCAATTAGGCTCCACCCACTAGCTTAAAAACCCCCTGAGAATTAGAGATAAAGCCTGCAGAGGGGAAAACTGCTAAACAAATGCAGAATAGAAGTCACATAATGAACAGAAAGAGTGTTATTTCTCATGTACAAAGATATGACAGCTTACTCTGAAAAGTCACATGCAAGAGGTACACTTTAAGGCACATTTCGATATGGCATTCAGTTTGGGCTCCACATTGTTAAAAGGAGGCAACTAGATTATTAATAGGAATTGGAAGTCTCTTTTACAATAAAAGGCTTCAAAAATCTGGCTAGTTCCGCTTGGGAAAAAGACGCCTAAGGCCTTAAGCACACGACCTGTATTTGAGGTCCATTTGTCCACAAAAAATCTTCCGTAGTGCAACCGTGAGTCATCAGTATTCACGGAACGGCAAAAATGCAGAAGGCTAGAATAGATGTCAACAGTTTGTACCAACCCCCTGAGAAGGTCATATGATCGCTTACTAGCAATTTTCTCTTGCATTTTTGCTTTGTTTAGCGCTCTGGCTGATTCCTCTGCTGATCTAGCTCTGTTTTCTGGCGATTTGTTCACTGAGAAGATGTTCTGCGGTCCTGTGGATGATGTTCTCCTGCACTGTCTTTTCTCTCTGAGATTCAGACAACAAGCACCAATGCTGGAAGAACCGAAGAGGAGAAGTAATTGGGTACCTTCCATTGTCCAACGGCCCAGGAAAAGTAATTTTCATACCCTCTACGGTAACCTGCGGCAGAACCCGGGCAAGTTCACATCTACTGCCGTATGTCCATCTCCACCTTTGACTGTCTGCTATTGGACCTCCGTCCTGGACTCACCTTCCAAGACACCAACATGCAACGGATCATTACCCCGGAGAAGCGGCTAATCGTCACCCTTATTGTAAGTGTAAGAACATTTGTTCTTCGGGAAGACAGCCACCTAGCAGAAGCTAATGGGTGCAGACGGCAGCCTCCCTGTCATAGACGCGATGGCGGCAGCCAATAGCAGCCGCGGTCTCGTGGTCCCAGGGAAGTTATCGCGAGAGCGCAGGAACTCTCCTTAGAATTTTTCAGGCAGCGATGGAGGAGGACACTTGGTCTCCACAGAAAAGTGAGAAGGGTTCCAAATGCCCACTATCCTCCCTATCTTATGTCAATTCATCTTCTGAGGAGGAACTAATATTAAAGAAAAAGTCTAGGGTGGTTGTGGAATGCAGCACCCAAGCGTCGCCTCAGTCACTTAGTAAAACTGAGGCTTCTATACATAGCGTCATTAAAGCTCGTTAGAGGCACACTTCATTGGATACTAAGGTGCCCTTGGCAGGATGCATAACACACTAGTTTCGAAAAACAGAAATTGTCAGTGTTTCTCTTTTCCTAACACAGGGCACCACAGAGAGGAGTTGTTCCCAAATAGTGTGTTCGCCCATAACACTGCAGGTTCAACGTCTGAGGTAGATTGGTACTCTGAGGCAGTTATTCGCTCCTCTGCATCCCGAGAGAGGAAAATGGAGTGAATTTCAAATGTTAAGGGTGGGCTTTGCTGGCAGGACACCTTCTAAATTATTCACTTAGAGGTCCTTTGCTCCATATGTTATCAAAAGTGGAGCAAGAAGGGGAACTCTCCACAACTCTAAATGCTAAGGCTTTATTATCCTCCAAAATTGGATTACTAAAGGCAACCAGTAGGTCTGTATTATTAATAGGTCGGACCTTCAATCACATTTCTAATGTGAGAAGAGCTGAATGGCTGAACTCTGCAGGCATGGCAGAACTCGCTCCTAAATCTCTTGAGTTTCCCAATCTAGAGAATAGTAATCGGTTTGGTCCTAAATTTATGCATGAGGTGAAGGCCAGATATAGGGCATGTAAATCATTTGCTGAACTGAAAAAAAACTATGATCTCTAAAAAAGCCCTTTCGTGCAGAGGGACGTCCACTTAGATCCCAAGGACAGGCCCGTGATAATCTGGGACAGCCCAAGAGATACTTCACCAGACCATTCTCCCAGGTGAAAGCAAATCCTTCCAGACCTGGTCCCTCCAAGAAATCCCAGTCATATAAGAACACACTCAAACAATCTCTCTGGCTTTAGTTCATACTAATATAAGGGGAACAAATCTCCATGGGACCGTTGGGTCACAAATATAATGAAGCATGGCCTTACGTTGTCACTTCGTTCTTATACCTTCCAAATGCACACCCCAAAGTTCTCCACCAAGAGTTCATTGGATATGGTATTGGAACCAGCTCTTTCTCAGGGTTAGATTTGGTGGCAAATTTAGCTTTGAAGCTAAAAAACATTATTTCTTAAAATCAGCTCCATGCTGCTAAGGATAAAGTTAGATTGTTGGACCGTCATTTCGGGATCTCTAGCTAGGACTGCCATTAGACTAGATAGACCTAAGTCATGTTTGATATTACTGTAAAGCACTCCTACGTCAAGGGTGATAAAAATTATATTGGAGGTCATAAGAAATTTGGTTTAGCACATTGATCAATTGGGTAGTCTTTGAGAAAACTCGGTAGTTGTGTCACATATTTTTGTAGTTGTAAATCCAGGTAGTGGGACAAACGGCAGATGGGAGAATGTATGCCTGAAATTATTGGTCTGCCGGGAGGATCGATAAGGGTTTTGGGAATTTTTGGCAAATGGTAAAAAAAATGGTGTCTGTACATTGGATGGAGTGAGGTCATTTTTTTCAATTTTATTTAAAATATTTAAAATAGATAAAGAATAGGCCGAATTAATAATATTTTTTAATTTGTCTACAATTTCAGCTGTGGGGTCATTGTGTAAAGGTGTATAATAATCAGTCAGATAGAATTCCCAATGCTTCCTTTTCATAATCCCCAATCTTCTGTATGCCCCCTCCTTTATCGGCCGATTGGATAACAATAGCCTTGTTTTTTCTAAGATGTTTTATTGCTAGACGTTCTTTTTTTGTAAGGTTATCCCTATGTGGAATTTTGAAATCTTGTAGTTGATCTAGATCTCTTGCTACTAGGTGGTGAAAAGTAGAAATAAAATTGCCCTGGTTTTCAACAGGATAAAATTTTGATGGTGGTTTATCAGTATGTTTATATGGATCCATATCTACAACCACAGGTTCTACAGGATCGGTAGTGGTTGTATCTATGTTCGTTTTTATGGACAATAGTTTGAAATGTCTTTTGAGGGTTAATGTCCTGGTAAATTTGTGGCGATCTAGAAACAAAATAAAACCTTTAGCGGTGGAATTGGGGCAAAAGGAAAAGTCCTTTTCGTAGTAGCGTGAGTTCCTCAGGTTTGATGTCATATTGAGATAAATTGAATATTGGGATATTTTCGCTGGTTAGCCTGGTTATTCTTTTTCTTTTTGCCTCCTCTGTTACCTCGATAGTGTTTTTTCTTTTTAAGTTCTTTATAGGAGAATAGTCTTTGTTTGCCTGCTCTCGTTGGAGCTAGGGATGCAGTGTCAATGGAGGAGGCGGTATAGAGATGGATTAGTAAGCATGGCCATTCTCTAACACAGTTCCTACTAGATGTGAAATATTCACAACCATATGTTTGAGAAAATACAAAAGATACTTTATTAATGTTCAACACACAGAAACATAAATTAAAAACCAAAGCACAAAAATGACCCTTACAAATAAGGAATGGAGTCAGAACACTGAAGCAGTGGATTGTGCGGATGGTAACACGGTGTCAGGGTCCCCATGAAGGAATAATGAGCAGATTTAAACGGGATGTATACAATATGTACACATTATTCCTTCATGGGGACCCTGACACTGTGTTACCATTTGGACTATCCACTGCTTCAGTTTTCGGACTCCATTCCTTATTTGTAAGGGTCATTTTTGTGCTTTGGTTTTTAATTTATGTTTCTGTGTATTCTTATTGAACATTAATAAAGTATCTTTTGTATTTCTTCAAATATATGTTTGTGAATATTTCTTGATAGGTTAAATATATATATTTTCACAAGGACCACATTATTATATGAGGGTTTTAGCTTGGTTTTCCTACTGGATGTGGTTGTAACTACATCCTGATATTTACTAATGGATGATATGAAAGATGTTAGAAACGGGACTGAGGCTGTTTGGCCAGCACCCGTATTGTCAATGAGGATAGGGACGGAGGGGGATGGGGAAAGGGTCAATAAAATATCTACAGATTCTTAGTTGGGAGGTGATTACATGGAGTTTTCTTCATGTGTGGTGAGGATAGAAAGATCTATCATATAGGTGTGTGCGAGATAGGTTCAAGTACCTGGGTGTAAGAGATGTTGGAAGTAATGATCTCTGTGTGATCTTTGTTTGATGTGGATCGCAAAATTCCTTTGTAGGGATTCAAAGGCGGATACTTTAGTTGGGAAGGTGAATCTGGTTTGGCTTTTTCAGTGTTGGGGGCTGGTTTGGTTTTGTTGTATTCACTATTGAGGAATAATCTATTTCCTGAGGGATATGGCTTTGGGCGAACTGATTTTGGTGTGGGGGAAATCGTGGGATTGTGGTACTGTTTGCGTGGTTTATTGAATTTGGGGGAATGGGATATATGGTTAATGGTAAATGGCGGATTGGACTGATGGTGGTCAGATTTTGGCTAAGTTCTTATGTGGTTTTGTAGGTAATCTAGGCGATCACCTAATGTGGCGATAATCTGGATGTGGATTATAAATTTGAAGTCTAGCAATTAACCCTCCAATTGTTGCTATTAGATCATGACAGCATGTAGAAGTCTCATCAACATGCCTGTCACGAAGGGTCTGTGGACCCACTGGGCCGTACCACCTTGGCGGTAGGGCAGCTGGCCAACAGGGCGCAGGTCACAGTCTATGGTATATAGGGTACCTGTGGCAGCACGGACAGTAGCTTTGCAGGAACTAGGCAGCAGGTGGACGACAGGCGTGGGTAGGCAGTCAAGCGTGGTATCCAGCACGGCACGACAATAGCAAGCACGGAACTAGATCGGGATATAGAAACAGGAACGGGAAACACTGGGAGCAGGAAACACTAGGGGACCAATTTGCATAGACAGACTAAGGAAACACAACAATGCTCAGGCATCGAATAAAGGGGGCTGGACGCCGCTTATAGTCCAGGGTACTCACGGGTCAAAGGTCGTCCATGATCTACGGGATCCGGCAGAGGTGAGTGGATGCAAGCGCTGGCGTCTCCTGAGGAGGCTGGGACCAGCGCTTGCCGACTCGTGGCTGCGGCTGTCAGCGGGAGGTTGGAGCTGACAGCCCGCAGCCACAGACATTACAATGCCCCGTGAACACTCCCCCATATAATTTTCCCAATCATCGGTGAAAGCAAGGTCCTCCTTGAAGGAGGACTCAAATGTCATCCTTAAACCTCTAGGGGAGATTTTTTCATTCAAAAAATGTTCAAAAAAATAATATCAATGTGGTGGTATAGCTAATTTTTTAGATTGTTCTCAAGTTCATTGATAACGGTAGACATACATTTGGAATCCTCTTCTGAGTACTCCAAAAGATAATTCACAGTGCTGGAGAAAATGTTACTTGCTGTGTATTGCATAATGAGTCTGTCCCTGGATTCTTTCCTATGTTTGAAGTGATCCATTATCCTTACGGACTGTATCAGACGGTTAGTTCTAGAGGGGGTCTTGTCAGGTAGAGTGATCAATCTCAATTGTATAGATTTCTGAATGTTAAATGTCAATATAATAAGGAATGAGTTAGATCGGCAAAATTTCCGGGAAGTGCCCACAGCTGCAGCCACGTAAGGGATCTAAGTGTAGAGCCCAAGCGAGTCCTTGACAGCAGGACTGATAAATCGATAACTATATGAAAAAATATATAAAAAATACACGGCGCACATGGTGCATCATCCCAATGTTTTGAACATGTGATATCAGGGAAGAGGAATGGTGCTCACCTGATAGCGTTGTGCTGGGATCACAACATCCTTGGATGTGGATTTAGATCTGGAGGTCCACAGCCAGGGATTCTTCCGGTGACCCATAGGGTTAAGAAAATGGAAATTCCACTTGTCTGTGCTGTTCCTCCCCAGTGATGAGTACTTGGCAGGTTACACCGGTGAGTGATCACTGGCGTTGATCCGTATAAACTCAGGACAACCACAAAGTGGATTTAGTGTCTGTTTATTGTTGTGTTTTTAAAAGAATAAAATATGAAAGCTACGCATTTCGAGACTGGACTGGTCTCTTCATCAGGCTGAAAAAACGATGATATTGTCCTCGGTGGCTCTGAAACTAGAGATTTTTCAGGGAAATAGATCTTTTCGCATCGGCCATCTCGGCTCAGACCAAACAATTTGTTTCCAGGACTTGGTCTCAAGGGACATGGAGAGTGGGGACGCCCTGTCATTTTCTTGGACCCACCTAAAGAACCTTTATGCTTTCTTTCCCCTAACACTACTGTCTTAGGTGTTGCGGAAGATCCAAGAGGATCAAGCAGAGGGGTACTGGTCTAGCCAATTTGGCCTTAAAAACCCTGATACCCAATGATCCACAAACTAATCCAGGGGAGCAAGGTTACCTTCGGCTGTTTTGAGGGATCAGAAGATCTTCTGATCCAACTTCCACGATTAATGTGGATAGCGGCTCTGATAGGCTCTTCTCCTTCTCTAACTTATCAGACGATGTTAACCAGCTAATCAACTACTCGTGGAAACCTAGGACGAGCAATAGATATAAATGTATTATTGCTGAATTTCAGACCTGGTATTCTAACATATTATCCAGAGTTAATACTCTCTCCCAACTTGAGATGGTGCTGGAGTTTTTTTACACAGAAATTCCTGGCGGCTTGGCTTGCAGCACAGTGTCCATGGGCTCTGCTTTAAACTTACTAATACCAAATCTTACAGAAGATAAGCTATACCTTAGGTTAATTAGGGTACATCTGCTGTAAGACTAATAGTTCCTCAGTACTCATGCACCTGGGAAGATTGAGCCCCTATTACATTTTCTTAGCACCATGACCGAAGGGGACTGCCACTTTAGGAATAAAGATATAAACTAAGCAGGTCTGCTTTCCCTAGCCATTGCAGCATGTACAGCAGAACTTACTCTTTTGCACATTACGGAACCTTGGCTATCTGTCACACCAGGAGGTTTCCACCGAGTTCTTAAGGGCGGAACTAAAACTTCTCATTTGGATGAGATGCCAGTAGAACTAGACATACTAAAGGATCTAGAGGAACCTTCCCTATGTTTGGTTAATACCCTTCAAGAGTATCCTACCTTGTCTGCCCCTCACAGAGCGGAGATTACAAATTTCTTCATCACTTCCAGACCACCGTTCCGAAGAGCATCGGCTAATACAGTTAGAGGCTGGATCTTATTTAAAATGAAAACTGCAGGCATAGATACCAATTTATTCAAAGCCCATTCTATCAGACCTGCAGCTTCCTCCAGGGCTGCAGCCAAAGGGATTCCCCTTGCTTCCATACTCAGAGCAGCTGGACGGTCTGCTAGAAAAACAACAAAGTTCTATTGGCATCCTTCCGAGACAGAGCATCTTGAATTTCTCAGAGCTACCATCAGGTTTGTTCTACTCTACCAATTAGCTGGTGCTAGGTGGCCGTCTCCCTGAAGAACAAAGAAGAGTTGAAGGAATCTATGACCTGCAAACAGTATTTGATCTAGGGGAAAGGACACCTGGCAACAGCGACCATCCCATTATCCCTCGCTAACAAGGTTGACCTGGGGTAGCAGCCTTCTTAATGTTTCTCTATTCTAGGTCAAAGAAACTAGAGACAAGGGAGCCATCCTCAAGCCGAATCCAAGAAATAGATACTGGTCTTGAGGCTTCTTTCCTAGACTGAAGTTTATTTCATACTCTCAGGATCCTTACCTATTCACTACTGGTTTCAACTCCACATTCAGTTCCTTATCAACCATTCCAGATGAGACAGACGTCTGTTAGAATTCATCTTAACTGCTGTTTAACCTTTCATTGTTATTAAATCATTGAATAACGTTACTGATCATGTTTCCATGCTTTATTTATCTCCATCTTAGTTATCGGGGATTTGGACTAGCCATCTTGCCTCCTTGGAAAAAATCTGAGGAGAGTTCCCAATATCTCGTGAGCACTCCCCCGGGATCACGTGACTGCAGCAGACAAAATAATTGCATCTAAGATAGCTGCTGCCTGCACCCATTAGCTGTTGCTTGGTGGCTGTCCTTTACCCTAGAACAAATACAGTTTGCAGGTCATAGATTCCTGCAAACTCTTCTATAATGTCCCCTTTGACCATTGCCACCATATCATCCTGGTACAGTTGGTATTACTATAAATATCCTCTTTGCCACCATGTCAACCTGGCACAGATAATATTATCGTAATTGTCCCCTTATCTGCCATGTCACTTTGCCACAGATAGTATAACCACAATTGTCCCCTTTGCTCATTGCTGCCATGTCACCCTGGTAATACTAGAACTAATAATTTTTTTAAATATTTTTTCTTCACAGATTCCTGGCAAGTGAGAACTTAATTGCAACACTGCATTTTGAGTTTCGGCTGGGGTGCTCCACCTTTTCGCGGATCATTAGAGTGACCTGCTAAGTGATCTGGCAGCGATTGAGATCGGCGGTGATGCCACATACCAAGGCAGAAGACTGTTTGCGATTGCCGGGGGCTTTTACGACTCTCCACAGTTTCCCAACTGTGTCGGTGCACTGGATGGAAAACACATTCGTATTAAGAAGCAGCCTTACTTAGGATCCCTATATTTCAATTATAACCAGTATTTCTCAGTGGTGCTGTTGGCCTTAGCTGACAGCAACTACCGGTTTCTAATTGTGGATACAGGAGCTCTGCTGATGCTGACATATTCAGGACTTCCAGTATGGGTGAAAGGCTTCAGTCTGACCAGCTCGCCCTTCCGTTACCAAGACAACCTGTCATTCGTCATCGTGGTTGATGAAGATTTTGGACTATTCCCTCACCTGATGCGACCATTCCCCAGGCGTGGTTTGGATGACGGGAGGCGCCTCTTATACTACCGGCTCACTCATGCGAGACAAAATATTGAAAGCACTTTCGGGATTCTCAGCAGCAAGTGGCATGTTCTCCAGAGCTCGATTCAGATCGATCCAGTTAATGTGATGCTGGATATCCCAGCCAACTTTACTCGGATTCCATTCATGATGCAGCATTTGACGTTAAGCTGGACCAGCACATGCCGACATCCACCATCCCTCAGAACCAAGATGGGAGACCTAGAGCGTCAGGACTGGCTATCCGGGAACCCTATGCTGACTACCTCCTGTCACCTGCGGGAGCGGTTCCATGGCAGCTGGATGCTAACCTGTTGATACTTTGGTTCTGGACTGTTGAAAATTTTTTTTTTTTTTTAAATGTGGGATTTTTTTTCTAATTGTTTCATATTTTTTAACCATGTAGGATCATTAATTTTTTTAAATTTATTTTCTTATTCAATTTTTTTGAATTTTTCTATCTGCAGTATTCTGGTCAGAAGTACTAACTAATACCTCATTATCTCTTGTGATAGAAAAAAATAAAAATGTGAAAAATAAAAAAATATGTAAAAAAAATGTAAAAAATATAAAATACAAACAAATTAAAACTGTTGAATAAAAAAACAATGAAAAAAATATTGTTCTATGTGTCCAATATGTTGTATGTGCGTATACCTCTATGTACTCAAGCATCTCATTGGCATCTAATGTACAGAACATGTGCACTACCATCAAACACACAGTCATCAACACACCCACCAACATGATCTGAAAAAATATGGAGAAAAATAAAATGTTCAAAACTTTTTAAATATAAAAATAACATACGTATAACTATATAAAAACTGTGATAGATAATACAAGTCGCGTGTAAAAGGTGGAGGGGGCAGGTGGCGTTTTGTTGCTACCATCCCCACATTTCAAACCTTGTTGTGGGGTATGGTAGCCGGTGTATTGAGTACCACCATAGGACGGGCCCAGTGTCATCAATGTTGCCCTATCCTGGAAAACCAGGGCCTGGGAAGACTCGGAAATATATGGCCTATGCTGGGGTGGCTGTGGAGGTCCAGGAGTATACGAGGCAGCTGGAGATGACCCCTCTGCTCTGCTGCGGGAGTACTCCACTGACTGGTACAGCTCTCTGGGATCAGGGTTGGAGGCAAACACTTACACTACCCCTGACAGCATGGTCTGGTAACGTATTTGTCTCAAGGGGACGCTTCAGTATCTTAGCCAGGGTATAGAAGAATATGTTCTCCTGAGTCTCTTGATTCCGTCGGCTCAGATGCTTCAACACCTGCGCGTCTATCAGGGCCCTGAATTTCAGACTATCAGCTGGAAGTGGCATTTTCCGGACTCTGCGACGTACGTCTGGAGCGTCCATGGTACCTAGCATAGCCCCATGCATCACAATGGGCCCTAAATATACACCAATGAACAGTAATAAAAATTGACAGATGGAAGTATGCAAGGTCTGTATGTATGCTTTTACATGGTACATAGTATAGCCCCATGCATCACAATAGGCCCTAACTGGACAGGTATATGTAATATATACTTATGGCGTGACATCAGTCAGGAAGATGAGTTGCTGGGTGAACATATACGGGCGCTTCCTCCTACGCCGCCCCCACTCTTCTCCTTTTCTTTAAGTTTTCGTGAAACTGGTCCCAGCAGGTGTTCCATTTGGTCTTGATTTCATCCGCTAAAAAAAAAAAAAAAAGTTATTGCTCAGATAACAAAAACAACATGGCTCCAAAGGGTGGGGGAATAAACGGGTAAAGGGGATATACATATCAGGGGTGCAACTTACACATTTTTTTTTCTGTGCCTTTCATCTCTTCTCCCACTTCTGCTGATGGAGGTCACTGGCCACCTCGTCCCAGGCCTGGTCCTTGAGCAGAGGCGTAGCTAGGTTCTCCTGCACCTGGGGCAAAGATTCAAATAGGTGCCCCCACCAACTTATTTCCCGACATCTCCTTCCCCCTCGCCATGTTTGCTTTCTTTACCAATCACATTTTTTTCACCATTTTTTTAATGTAACTTGAGCATAAAAGCATTTCTACATTTTACAAGCGATATAGTTATATAACGTAGTTAACATAAAAATAAATTAAAAGAAAATAAATTGAACAGGCCACACACAGCCCCCCTTGTAGATAGTTCCACACACAGCCCCTCTCTTGTAGATAGTGCCACACACATCCCCCCCTTGTAGATAGCGCCACACACAGTTCCCCTTGCAAATAGCAACACACACAGTCCCCCTTGCAAATAGCACCACACAGCTCCCCTTGTAGATAGCGGCACACTCCACCCCTTGTAAATAGCGGCACACTCCACCCCTTTGAGGCATATTTTTATGTTTTAAGAATTTTTATTGAAGTTTTAAAAGGAAAGGTTTAACGGTACATCAAGCAATACAAATGAAAAAAAACTAGTCGGGGGAAAGTTCCCGTAGAACAAATCATAACATACAATTATAATTCAAGACTTGCTACATATCACATAAAAGGTAAAAAAGGAATAAAAGGGGAGGGAAAGAGGTAAGGAAAAGAGGGGGAGGGGCAGGAAAATGAGGGTCAAGTGTCTTTTAGGCAAAATGAACCTAATAGATCGTCCCAAGGTATCCGATACAAGGCCGCCAAACTTGAAGAAAGAGCTCTTCTTTATCGGAGACCATACAATGCAACCGATCATTGACCCTAATCCAATTCAATTTAGTCTTAACTAGATGAATAGGAATCAGTGGGCTTTTCGAGGATGTAGCTATAGTAATTTTGGCTGCCAGGAAAAGAAAGGATACAAATTTATGAGAGGCTTTAGATAATCCAGGGACGGTCCCCTTAAGTAATGCCTGTGACGGGGACAAATTCAAGTTAATCGGAGTTATAGAAAATAACATATTAAAGATACGTCGCCGGAATCCGCGTACCCTCAGGCAACTCCACCACATATGCAGAGTATCTCCCACACATCCACAGTTTCTAAAGCAAGAAGATGAGGCAGAAGGGAACATCTTGGCCAATCTAGAGGGAACTAAGTACCATCGTAAGAGTACTTTATAATTGGCTTTGACCAGCAAAGCATTAATAGAAATGTTTGCAGTACTTTCCGCCATATCTTGCCATTTCCTAACAGTAAAGCGTGTGTGTAAGCTCCTCTCCCACATAGACATATATGACAACTTGTCCGACGGAGCAACCAAAAAGGAATATGTCTAAAAAGATGTGTTTTGAGGGCACAATAAAAACTGTGGATGTTGGGAATTAATCTGATTGTCTGGGGTAACGCATCCTAGAGGACTGGTGCAGCACTACCTTTTTCTTATACTAACGTCAATCTTATTGCTTTGCTACTCCATAAGGGAAAACGATTTTTAAGTATATTAAGATAACATTTATTAACACACAGTAATCACTCTCATATATAAAATACACCAAACACAGTAAATAATCACAGTATAATAGCAGTGTATCCCAATACACATAATAACAATGTGTACTGAATACACGGACACTATACGTGGTACAGTATAAACACGGTATAAAAATCCTAATCTATACCATCATCCACTTACCTAAACATACATATATACGTTGCGTTACAATATATACACATAAGTTACTTGGAATTCTCACACGCTCACTATTTCTGTCCCACTCCCTCCTAAATGACTGTCCCTGTACACTAAGGGTTAACAAGAGAGGTGGAGGAAAGGGTTACCAGGGGAGTGTAACTAGGGAAATGTGCAGGCAGGTGGGAAAGGGTTACTAGGGGATATGCAGGTCAGCAAGGGTTAACTAGGGACCCAGGGGAAGCAAGGATTAACACAGGGACCCAGGGGCAGCAAAGGTTAACACAGGGACCCAGGGGCAGCAAGGGTTAACACAGGCAGAGAGAGAGAGAGAGCGAGAGAGGGTTAAAGTGTAGCGTTTGTGGAGCAGGAGATTAGGGGTTCGTAGGGCAGGAGACAGGACAGGTGAGTGGACGTTGGTGGTGTGGGAGGCAGGACCCAGCTGCTCCTCGTCGGTGGAGTGGTGAGGGAGATAGGCTGCTCTGCCGAGCGTACCGACACAGGGCTATTTAAACCCTGTCGGTACGCTGGTAAATGTGAGAGTGGCGCTCGCCCCTGGCTAACATGGGTGGGCATGGTAATAACATATCACCGGCCGACTCATGTGCGCCTGCGCGAAATCCTGCGAGAACACGCGCGCGAAGTTTAAAATGGAGACAGGAGATCAAAGCAGTATCTCCTGTCTCCATCGCTTTCAAACAAAGCAGGACAATACCTAATTGTTCTGCCTTGTTGTGAAGCCGTTGCTCATGACCAGGGCTGTGTCTCTACAGCCCTGGCTTATGAGACATTACATATATATATATGTTTATTAGGAGACACTTCATAATACCCCGATTGTGGGGACTCGACAATGTAATTTTGGGAAATTGTTTGTGGGGTTGTATTTACTCCCCTCAACCGCCCTGGTTACTGGTAATGGTCTGAGATGGAAGGAAGTATACTTTTGGACTTAGGTACTCGACATCACTTATCTCCTCAAGGACACCTTCCCGCCAGTCCTCAGACTCAGGAGTCTAGTGTCCAAAGAAACGAAACCTTATAGTCCATAGAACAGCGACGTCAGGTCATTCAAGCGGCTGATACAATCCGACCCGTGTAAGGTTACTTGTGCCCTCAAACGGTCAGCCTTGAAATGGCTAAGCCCGCCTTTCGACAACCTTTGTACGTAATCCGTTACTTTTCCAAATCTTTCCAGCATCTTGTTGAAGACAAAACAATCTTTGTGGGCCGATATCCAGGTCTCTATCATGGCAGGTTAACATCCCTGAGGAGGTGATGTCTCAGTACCCAGGAATCTAATTGTGGGGCAGAGCATCGCCTTCCATTTCCCCTCTAACATTCAATCCATCATCAAATGGACCATACCAGTTCCAAGGTTGAGGTGGCAATTACCTACAAGGATGTGTGTGTACCTTACCTGTCCTTAAGGGTTCCTACACACTACCCAATCATACAAAGTGTAAAATAACCAAACACACAAAAATATTCCCCCCAAACCATAGGTATATGTACATATAGAGATTCATGCTCAAACAGCATCTCTCCCTACTCCTCCATAAACACATGAAAAGTACACATGTGAATGGGGTGTAAATATATGCCTGCTTACACGTACATACTCACTCATTGTGGAACAGGAATGTCCTCACTGAGTATACCTATGTTGCGGACACATCACAACTAGAATGTTTATATAAAAAAATTGAATAAAGCACAAGAGAAAAAGGAGTCAGATACTATTAGAAATATAAATTGCCAAAGGCATAGAAAAATACAAATTTTATTAGGACAATACAAAATACATGGTTTAAAAAAGACTACAAATCAAGAAAACTGTATATCTCCAAATGTATAGGAGAGGAACTAGGGTCGCAGCAGTTGTGAGTGAATGTACAAAACAGAGAGCACCCCTTGAAAAAGCCATCCACGCGAAACGCGCGTTGGGGTCTCTCCATACCTGGGAGTTACTATATCTGCGGAACTATATGGGTTAGTAGCTGTGCTGCCTCAATTGCAATTTAAAATACCTTTAATGTCATTTACAACTTGCATACGTATTTACCTGTATTGATGATTGAGACAGGCTGAGCTAAATACCTGATGTCTATTTAAGATAACAGGTGTGGATGTATAGAGATTATCTCTATTTACTACTGTCGTTATTTATTACTGTTGCTATCTCCCACTGCCTGCTATAAGACTTACCGTTTCGGTAACATGTATTAAATTGTGGACATGAATGTATGTACATTTTGGCTCTTACCGTATACTCAGTCTGTAACTACTTTAGAGCGACTGATATACCCTCTTCTAGAGAAAATGCTGTCTGTTTTGTACATTCACTCACAACTGCTGCGACCCTAGTTCCTCTCCTATACATTTGGAGATATACAGTTTACTTGATTTGTAGTCTTTTTTAAACCATGTATTTTGTATTGTCCTAATAAAATTTGTATTTTTCTATGCCTTTGGCAATTTATATTTCTAATAGTATCTGACTCCTTTTTCTCTTGTGCTTTATTCAATGCTTATTGGAGTTTCTATTTGTTACTGGGGAGCATAATAACCTGCACTCGCTGGTGACTTAGCCCATATATTTTATAGTCCCATGAGACATATGTTGACATTAGAATGTTTATATGTACACCTTGAAAGTTTTTGTACGACCCATTGATTCAGATTAAGGCTATGTTCACACGGGGTCTTTTGCCGAGTTTTTTGACGCGGAAACCGCGTCGCAAAACTCGGCAGAAACGGCCCGAGAACGCCTCCCATTGATTTCAATGGGAGGCGTCGGCGTCTTTTTCCCGCGAGCAGTAAAACTGCCTCGCGGGAAAAAGAAGCGACATGCCCTATCTTCGGGCGCTTCCGCCTCCGACCTCCCATTGACTTCAATGGGAGGCAGGAGAAAGCGTGTTTTATGCCCGCGGCGCTCAATGGCCGCGGGCGAAAAACGGCGCGATAATTGCTGTTCACACGGAGTATTTTGGGGGAGGAATATCTGCCTCAAAATTCCATTTGGAACTTTGAGGCAGATATTCCTCCCCCAAAATACTCCGTGTGAACATAGCCTTACACTTTACAAATACATATATACACACACACAATAAACAATTCCAGGTTGCAGGACTGTATCATTATGTCCTTAAAGGAACAGTGTCATGGCAAATAATTTTTTTATATGTTAAAGATGTTAGTGCTGTAATAAAAACGTTTATATTCATTTGTGTGTTTGTGTTTTACTTTTTCTTATTTGTACACTTTTTCTTCCCTATGGGGGCTGCCATTTTTTGTTCCATTTCTGTGTGTGTCGATTAACGACACACACAGACATGGAGTACGGCAGCCACAGTCCCATAGGGACTGTGAACGGCTCCCGTCCCATTCACGTCCGTGTACGGCGTCTGTGTGGGAACTGCGCATGCGCCGCTCCCACACAGTCCTATTCGAAATTGGCGCCGTCCGGCGCCATTTTCCTGTGGACCGGAAGTCGCGGCCGGACTGTAATATTACTACTTCCGGTCGCGGCTTCCGGACTTGTGCACATGGAACAGCGGCAGCAAAGGGAGCGGACGGGCCGGAGGGAGCCGCGGCGGCAGGAGCAGGTAAGCGATTTCAATGTATGTTAGTGTTTGTGTGTGTTTACTACTGTATGTAAACCTACTACACTGTGGGTTACCTGAAAAAATGGCGACACACAGTGTAGGAGGTTAAACCTTTCAAACCCCTCGTTTATCCCGGCACTAGCCAGGATAAAGGAGGGGGGGATGCTGAGAGCTCACTAGAGCGAGAGCTTTTAACCCAATGTTGCAATGCTGCAATTTTGGGAACTAGCTCCATCTAGTGACCAAAAATGGGTAGTATTATAAATTTGAAAAAATTTATAATATTTCCTGACTCGCGAAAAAAATAAAAAAAATTTGAACAATGTTTAATCACCCACACACTAAATGTTTAAATTTAAAAAAAAAAACATGTTTTTCGGGCGACACCATGCCTTTAAACCCCATCTACGAATATATTCATGTCTTTCTGCTTGACCTTGTTGTACTTGATCGATCAGTCCTTTCATTCGTCTGTACACGACGAACAGTCCAAAGTACATGATTACTATGAGAATGATTATCACCGGGTGGATGAGCAAATTAAATAAGGAAGTGGCCTTGGGATTATATCCAAACAAGCTCTCCCACCAAGACACTTCTGAGTCCGTTTCAA
This sequence comes from Rhinoderma darwinii, assembly GCF_050947455.1. NCBI lineage: Eukaryota > Metazoa > Chordata > Amphibia > Anura > Rhinodermatidae > Rhinoderma > Rhinoderma darwinii. The sequence continues at coordinate 172,073,224 of NC_134687.1, forward strand.
GGTTGTTTACAATTCCTGTGATCTTCTTTGTGTCATGTTCCAACTGAATGGTGGCTCGAAGTTGGAAATCCTTCAGTTTCTCCACAACATCCTCTTCCTCATTGAAGTCTAGCAGGAGCTTTCTAAGTTCGATGCCAAACCCAAGAGGAATCGGGTGGAGTCTCACAGGGGTGTCTGGACGGATGTCGAACCTCTTTTCAGGAGTCACCGGAGTTCTTCCCTTCCGATCCGCCACATCAATACCTAGTACGGGATTAATGGTACAATATGCTCCTGGGAGGAGTATGACTCTTTCGGTGCATGCAGTTAGTCGCGTGGATGGTATATGAAACAATTTGCATCTGATACCAACACAAATACCCTTGGCCCATGTAAGAGGGTATTGGGTTGACCTTCATTTCACAGGACCCCTAGGTATCCTAACACTCGTGTTTAAGCACCCGGTCGTAATTACCTTGGCAGAGGATAGCATCCTCCTTCTTCCAACATCTATCTGTACAGACAGATATGGACGGCTGCCCTCATAGGTTAGGATATCCGAGGGGAGCTTTGGATGGAGCACCATTTTGTGGTTCTTCACAATTCTCAGATTTATGGAACTATATCCCTGTCTTACCAAACCCATTATCTTAAAATAAAGATATGGGTGTAATGCCAGGGTTACCTCCCCCTGTCCAAACTTTCCTAAAGGACCACTCCAGTTAAACACAAAAGAATCATCCATACATTTATTCACTGCATTTAACTGAACTCGCATTAGGCCTCAGATGAAATTGTGTTACCTGTCTGAATCCACCAGGTCTAGGTGCACAGTATAACATAAAACACTACACCGTGAACTTATGTTACTTACCCACACCCCGCTACATGAGTTCACAGTATAATAACAATTACAACGTTATCCTAATAGAGAGCAATTAAAACTTTGGGCACAAATACACCACTATCCAATGGTTGATTCTCCAGTTGTTTTCCTGGAGTGGTTTTCTAATTATGTATTTTAAATACAGGCAACACCTATATAGTATTAATACATATTACTGATAACCAGGGATACACCACAATAGAATCTGTGAAGGAACCACAAATACAAACACAATAGACCATAAACAAACATTACAGACATAACACCTGACTTAACATGCAATTTATGACCAACTTCCTAAACTCCTCCCCAGTTGTGGTTGGTCATTTAGACCTTTGAGCACGTGGCGGAGCACATAAGGCTGTAAGGAGACTCTTATGCAGCCATTTTGTCTAAACCCACCGTTTGTTGTAATGTGGCCATTTTGCTGTGCTGTCCATGGTTGCTTATGCCGTGGCAGTTCCTAGCAATATGTCCCATCTGACCACATTTAAAACATTTTACATGACATATCTTAGTACCCAAAGACTTGCAGTACTCCGCAACATGGCCTGCGCCAGCACATGCAAAACATTTAACAGTACATGCTCTGCTGGACTTAGGGCAGTCCCCAGTGCATGATCTCTTAAAGTGCTGCATGGCTAGACGCACTTCTAAATATCGTACTTACATTTGTGTAACAGTGTTACCTTCAGATTTCTGGATGGGATCACGATTTTGGACATCTGATCCATCACTCATACTACTCCCCCCTTTTTGCCCTGTAGAGGGCAAACATACAGCTGAATCAGGCCTTGACTTTTGTGAAAAAGCTGGTAACATTTTTGAAAAATCCTTTATGATATTTTGCATACGATTTACCAATTGTGACCTAGCAGCAAGCTCATCATTTAACTTGGCAATGATCGCATCCGTAGATGCCGCCTAATCCTTAAATGCATTAATCACAGCATAAGACTCAGTCAGCTGTGCATCAATATCATCACCATGATTTCTCGAAACGATCACCTGCGATTCCAGTATGCAAATCTGCACATCTCTAACAAGTTTACATTGGGCATTCTCTGCCAGTTGTGTCTGCAAAGCACAAACCCGCTTCACATTGTTGACACAACACTGGCAGTGAAAATTTGGGGAATCACTCTACATTTCTGAGTGTTCAGGCTTTCACATCTCATCATAAACACAGATCAGTTTAGCGAGCATGTGGAGCAGTTTAGAGGTTTTATTAAAAATGCTCTTCTTGCTAATGCACATCTTGTCATGTGCATAAGCCTCGTCCAGCAGAGTGGACCATAGAAGTCCTGCTGACCTATATGTAGTGGGTGTTACTGGATAGAATGTACTGTTTTTGGACAGGTGTTTAAGTGCGGAGAAGTCCATACTCACTGTTCCAGAAGTCATCTCAGTCTGCATTGTCCTCCTTGTCTCCCGCTGTTTTGAAAAAGGTCCTTTTCTTCCGTAACGCCTTTTCCGCAAAATCTTGCGAGATCGCGCACGCGAGACGTTTAAAATGGAGACAGGAGATCAAAGCAGTATATCCTGTCTCCATCGCTTCCAAACAAAGCAGGACAATACCTAATTGTCCTGCCTTGTTGTGAAGCCGTTGCTCATGACCAGGGCTGTGTCTCTACAGCCCCGGCAGCAAAATTCCCCAAACTGCAAAGGTGCAGAGTGTGTACCAAAAGGGGGATAAGAAAATACACCATTTATCTGTGCAACACCGGCCTGTGCATAAAGGATTGCTTCACAGCGTAACACACATCTATGGATTATTTTGGGGGTTTTCACCCCATTATTATACCACCTTATTATGCCCTAATGTACTATGTAATAAATGCTTTGAGGGGTGAAGTTTCCAAAATCATGTCACTTCTCAGGGGTTTCTTTTATTATATCACATCAGAGCCTCTGCAATTGTGAACCAATACTTTGTAAATCGCCAATTAGCCCTCAATTTTGCACGGTACTCTTTCACTCCTGAGCCCTGTCAGATGTCCGGGCAAAAGATTAGGGCTAGATGAAGGGTGTTTCTAAAACCGGGATACACAGCATAATAATTAGAGAGCTGTCTTTTCATGGTGACATAAGCTGGGTACCACATATTGGACACTGAAATGGCATATCCATGGAAAAATTGCCATTTTCACTCACGAACATCGAATGCACACTAATTTCTGGAAAACACCTGTGGGGTTAACATGCTCACTACACACCTTGGTGAATACCTTGAGGGTGTAATTTTCAAAATGAGGTAACTTTTGGGGAGTTTCCACTGTACTGGTACCTGAGCGGCTTTGCAGATGCGATATGGTGCTCCAAAAGCCAAATGGCGCTCCATCCCATCTGAGCCCTGCTGTGTGCCCAAACAGCAGTTTATGACCACATATGGGGTATTGACGTACTCGGGAGAAATAGCTTTACAAATGTTGACATTCTTTTTCTCCCTTTATTTGTTGAGAAAATTAAAAATTTTGAGCTAAATCTACATTTATTGGAAATAAAATGTAATTTTTTATTTTGACTGCCCAATTCTAATAAAATCTATAAAACACCTATGGGGTCAAAATGCTCACTAAACCCCTAGATAAATTCCTCAAGGAGTGTAGTTTCCCAAATGGAGTCACTTTTGGGGAGTTTCCACTGTACTGCTACCTCAGGGGCTTTGCAAAAGCGACATGTTGCCGAGAAACCAATCCAGCAAAATCTGTGCTCCAAAAGCCAAATGGCGCTCCTTTCCTTTTGAGCCCTTCCGTGTGCCGAAACAGCAGTTTATGACCACATATGGGGTATCTGTGTACTCTGGAGTAGTTGCTTTACAAATGTTGGTGGGCTTTTTCTTCTTTATCACTTGTGGAAAGTTTTTTTTTATAGCTAAAACGACATCTTATTGGAAACATTTTTAATTTTCATGTCCAAATACTAATAAAATCCATGAAACACATGTAGGGTCAAAATGCTCACTACAGCCCAGTTTCCAAAATGGAGTCTCTTTTGGGGTGTTTCCTTTGTTTTGGTACCACAAGACCTCTTCAAACCTGAAATGGTGGCTAAAATATAATCTAATAAAAAGGAGGCCCAAAAATCCACTAGGTGCTCATTTGATTCTGAGGCTGAGGCCTGTGTTTCAGTCCATTACCACACACAGGCCACATGTGGGATATTTCTAAAAACGGTAAAAAAAAAAGGAAATACATTTTCGGTTGTATTTCTTTGGCAAAACCTTCTGTGTTACAGAAAAACATGGATAAAAATGCATTTCTGCAGAAAAAATAAAATGTGTAAATTTCACCTTACTTCGCTTTAATTCTTGTTAAACACCAAGAGCTAAGAAACTTTCTAAATGCTGTTTTGAATACATTGAGTGGTGTAGTTTTTACAATAGGGTGATTTATGATGGTTTGTAAAGTATGGGCCCCTCTAAGCCACTTCAGAACTGAACTAGTCCCTGAAAAAAATAGCCTTTTTAAAAGTTCTTGAAAACGTGAGAAATTTCTGCTAAAATTATAAGCCAAAAAACTATGTCAATCTAAAGTAGACATATGGGGGATGTTAAAGAGAACCTTTCATCTCCAATACATAAGTATTGCAGTGTATTATAAATGCGATCATATAATCGCATAGTGAAGTCCCCTAGTACAAAAGGAATTTTTTTTTTAATAAAAAGTGAAAAAAAAATGAAAAACCCACTATTCCCCCTTACAAACGGCTTTATTATTAACAAACAAAATAAAGTAAAAAACGTACACATATTTGGTATTGTAGCGTCCGTAACGACCTCAACTATAAACTTATTACATCATTTAACCCGCACGGTGAACATCATAAAAAATAAAATAAAAAAACATGCAAAAATTGCTGTTTTCTTTGAATCCAGCCTTAAAAAAAATTTGATAAAAAGTGATCAAAAAGTCGCATCTACTCCAAAATGGTACCGATAAAAACTATAAGTCGTCCCGCAAAAACAAAGCCCTCATACAATTGCACCGGCGGAATAATAAAAAAGTTATGGCTCTTCAAATATGGTGACACAAAAACAAATAATTTTGAAAAAAAAGTGTTTTCACTGTGTAAAAGTAGTAAAACATACAAAAACTATACAAATTTGGTATTGTTGCAATCGCAAAAACCCACTGAATAAAGTTATTGTGTTATTTATACCACATGGTAAACGGCGTAAATTTAGGACGCAAAAAAGTGTGGCGAAATTGCAGGTTTTTTTCTATTCCCCGCCAAAAAAAAAGTTAATAAAAGTTAATCAATAAATTCTATGTACCCCAAAATGGTGCTATTAAAAATTACAACTAGTCCCGCTAAAAACAAGACCTTATACAGCTGTGTTAACGCAAAAATAAAAAAGTTATAGCTCTTGGAATGCCACGATGGAAAAACGTAAAAAATGGCTTGGTCATTAAGGTCTAAAATAGGCTGGTCATTAAGGGGTTAAGCCTATGTAATTACTGTAAAATATTGGCTGTTGTTTAGGGATTAGCCTAAGCCCCCTAGTCCCACCGGAGGGAAATCTTAACTCTTCAGCATACCAAGATATTTTGGACAATTGTAGCTTCCATCTTTGTGGGAACAGTTTGGGGAAGGCCCTGTTTTGCTCCAGCATGACTGTGCCCCAGTGCACAAAGCAAGGTCCATAAAGGCATGATTGGGTGAGTTTGGTGTGGAAGATCTTGAGTCATACCTCCCAACTTTTGAATTCGGAAAAGAGGGACATTTTAAGCCACGCCCAATATCCGGCATAAACACATCAATTCGCGGCCAGATCCTTCTGCAAATAACACACGCGCATTCTCACTGCGGATCTCTAGACTGTCTGGATATCACAGATATTATGGATCCGGTTATATCGTCTTTGTGTTACTTTTCCTATCTTGGGTGTAACATTTGCTCATCACGGCAGCTGCAGCAGGACAAACCAAAATGCTGAGAACAATGAAAGTCAAGAGGCAGACCCTGTGGTGCATGACTTTTCAATTGACAGGTAGCAGTTACATGATTGGAATTTTTTTTTCCAGGGACTCTGTGGAATTCCCTGACATCGCTGTCCATGTTTGGACACACGATGTCTGGAGCTTCCCCAGAGTCGGAGTCCCGGGCAGAGCGCTAGTATAGGCTCTGCTCCGGGACTGTGGAATTCCCTGACATCGGTGTCCATATATGGACAGTGTGTCAGGGTCTTCCCCAGAGCGGAGTCGCGGGAAGAGCGTTAGTATAGGCTATGCTCTGGGACTCTGGGGAAGCCTCTGACATCGCTGTCCATACATCGACAATGTCAGTGGCTTCCCCAGAGCAGGAGTCCCAGTGATGTCAGGAGCACAGCTGGAGTCCCAGGAAGAGCCTATTAGCGCTCTGCCCGGGACTCCAGCTCTGGTGTTGCCCCTGACATCTCTGTCCATATATGGACAGTGATGTCAGGAGCAGAGCTGGAATCCCAGGCAGAGTGCTAGAAGCGGCCCTGCTCCGGGACCCAAGCTCTGGGCAAGCCCCTGACATCACTGTGGCAGCCTCTGCGGAGGGCACTGTGGCAGCATCTGCGGAGGGCACTGTGGCAGCATCTGCGGAGGGCACTGTGGCAGGATCTACGGAGGGCACTGTGGCAGCATCTACGGAGGGCACTGTGGCAGCATCTACGGAGGGCACAGTGGCAGCATCTACGGAGGGCACTGTGGCAGCATCTACTGAGGGCACTGTGGCAGCATCTACAGAGGGCACTGTGGCAGCATCTACAGAGGGCACTGTGGCAGCATCTACAGAGGGCACTGTGGCAGCATCTACAGAGGGACTGTGGCAGCATCTACAGAGGACACTGTGGCAGCATCTACGGAGGGCACTGTGGCAGCATCTACTGAGGGCACTGTGGCAGCATCTACAGAGGGCACTGTGGCAGCATCTACAGAGGGCACTGTGGCAGCATCTACAGGGGGCACTGTGGCAGCATCTACAGAGGGCACTGTGGCAGCATCTACAGAGGGACTGTGGCAGCATCTACAGAGGACACTGTGGCAGCATCTACGGAGGGCACTGTGGCAGCATCTACTGCGGGCACTGTGGCAGCATCTACAGAGGGCACTGTGGCAGCATCTACAGAGGGCACTGTGGCAGCATCTACAGAGGGCACTGTGGCAGCATCTACAGAGGGCACTGTGGCAGCATCTACAGAGGACACTGTGGAATTATCTCGGGGTTTGTTGCATTATCTACAGAGGGCACTGCGGCAGCATCTACAGAGGGCACTGTGGCATTATCTCGGGGTGTGTTGCATTATCTACAGAGGGCACTGTGGCAGCATCTACAGAGGGCACTTTGGCATTATCTAGGGGTGTGTTGCATTATCTACAGAGGACTCTGTGGCAGCTTCTACAGAGGGCACTGTGGCAGCATCTACAGAGGACACTGTGGAATTATCTCGGGGTTTGTTGCATTATCTACAGAGGGCACTGCGGCAGCATCTACAGAGGGCACTGTGGCATTATCTCGGGGTGTGTTGCATTATCTACAGAGGGCACTGTGGCAGCATCTACAGAGGGCACTGTGGCATTATCTAGGGGTGTGTTGCATTATCTACAGAGGACTCTGTGGCAGCTTCTACAGAGGGCACTGCGGCAGCATCCACAGAGGGCACTGTGGCAGTATCTAAAAAGGGGCTGCCCAATCTTGACATGTGTGTCTGCCAAACGCTGCTAACTGAGCCGCTGCAGTCAGAAGCGATCAGCCGTTTTGATGCAGCGCCCAGTGGGACATTTTGAAGACCGGCCGGGATGGCGGTGGGAAACCGGGACTGTCCCGCCGGAATCGGGACGGTTGGGAGGTATGCTTGAGTGACTTGCACTTATAAATCGACTACGCTTTCCAGTACAAAGGCAGCCAGCAAACAAAGGTATATCGCAATGTAAACTTTTTTTTTTTGTGTGAACGGAGCTTTTATACTTTGCAGGGAAATTTAACAATATAATTATCCCAATTTCTGGAGTAATTGCATTGTAGAAAAAAAAAAACGCCACTTCCTGCCACTTTTGTTGGACGGGGGATTATGCATGGTCTCCCACTTTGGCCCGGCCATATATTTCATGGTCGGTCATTTATGTGAATGACCTGGGTGAAGTACTGTATTTTACTGAGCACCAAGGGGCCCCTGAGACAGTTTTTTTTTAGAGTAAATACGTTAAAAAAAATATGGTGTTCGAGCCCATCTCGATATTTATGAATCTGCGTCAGCATTTTTCCCACATATACAAATGGGTGGGGCTTCAGACAGAGCGCAACTTATTTACTAAGAGGCTCTGACCTAGCGTTGTTTTTACAACAGAAAGTGCACGTCAATGAATGTGGCGATTATTGTACGGTACCGCGCAAAATCTCACCCATTTTGCGTATTAAAACTGTTTTCATTCACTGGCAGTAAGCAGAAGTCTGTAGCGACGCTCAGCCCCCCCCCCCCCGCAACCGTGCGCTCAGCATCCCCCCACACGTAGCAGTGACGGCGGATCACTTCCTGCAGCTCGCGGCCTGCGAGCTTAGAGTTGCCTCATTTCCTAGTCCAGGCGCAGGCGCATTACAGCTTGACATTTGCCAAGCTCCGGCACGACTGTGGGGGCGGAATAAGCTCAGACACTGCCCTCGGGCATCTCACTTCGAGTACCTGCATTTTGCCTCTTGTTTCCCGGCATTGCCTGAGCGCCGGGGGGTGAAGCGCCTGACACCGGAGCACCATGGAGATATCCGAGAACAGGAACAAGAAGGTGAAGCTGAGCAGCAAGCTGCAGAACTGGGTGAGTGTGCGGGAGGCAGGGCAGGAGGGTGCCACTTCCACGGTAGTCTGGCAAAGCTTGGCCGCAGAGGACTCTGGGTGTCTGGTTACTTGTCCTGTCCCTTCGATCCCAGATAAGCCCCTCAGGATGGCCATGGAGAGCAGCATTACACTCCAGTCTCCGTGCCAACTTCATCATACATGTGAGGTGCCCACATACAGAACGATGATTGGTAAGGATACCATAGAAGTGAAGGTTCACGTACAATGAAGCATACATTTGTGTTCCCGCTCCCTATATGAGTGCGAGCAATGCGATACTAGAGCAGTGGCACCATGGGAAAATGACATTCCCCGCTACTGTCCTTAAACAAGAGGTTCTTCAGCAGCTGCAGGGTGCTATACAGTACTTGCTGCCGCTGCAGAATATCATGCTCCACGGTTCAGATACTCTTGTAAATGCGTTGTCTGTGGCCGGCTATACTCCTATATTTAGTACTGTTCTACTAAAGCCTCGGAAGTCCAGTAAATTCCATCAATCTGTTACTATTCCACTAATCCGGCAAGCAGTAAAAATCCTATGCCGGAGTGATGGAAAAATAAGTTGATAGTCCAATACTGGTGATGTGAGTGGAGTCCAGTGGGTGTAACGGCGTATTCACACGGTGCTGTCGTATCGCATTTTGTGAAGATCGCGGCAAAGAACCGTGTTAATGCGCTTCAATTTCGTAGGCGCTTGGCTAAAGCCTCTACTGTGAAGACCGTGTTTGGGTCTTAGGATATCAGTGCCAACATGGCATCGTTGTTAGGGCCTACACATTGAGGGCACTTCATAGCAGGGGATGCCCGTAGGTAAACTATATAGTCAAATATTCTGCCACACGGTGGTTCTGAGCATGTGTAGTCTGCGTGTGTCGGTAACTTAACACCACGGTCGGTTGTCTAGATAGACTTCTCTGTTTTCATAACTTCTGCTCTTCCGCCACTGTTTGTCAACATTGTCTCACTGTTGTTATTGAGTTTGTATACAAGGTGACAGCAGGTGCTTCACTATTGTGCGGCAGGATCGGCACTATATAGGAACTGTCATTGATCTCTGTATTGTGTGACATATTTACATGTCGTATAACTTGCTATAAATGGCGCTAAGACTGCTGGCACAAGCTCTGACTGGTTTTAATGTTTCTATAGAATGTAATAGTGTAATTTACGTAGTGCATAGTGTGCGTTCTATTACCGGACAGACTTCAACCCACTCCATCAGGTGGCTATAAACTGCAATTGTAAATTCTTTCTTGCTGAAGCTATGAATAAGCTGACCTTGAGCATTATAAGGAAGAAAAATAATGACGCAAACAACATTCTTTCGAGTTCTTCCCTAGCTTTCGTAACCCCTTAATGACCGGCCTATTTTAAACCTTAATGACCAGGCAATTTTTATTTTTATTTTTTTTTTACGTTTTTCCATCGTCGCATTCCAAGAGCTATACGTTTTTTATTTTTGCGTCGACACAGCTGTATAAGGTCTTGTTTTTTGTGGGACAAGTTATATTTTTTAATAGCACCATTTTGAGGTACATTTTTTTTACTGACTCTGTACTATCTATATGTGATAAGGAAAGAGAGTCCAGTGTATTTTCTATGAGATGCTGCTCCTCACTGTCTCCTGCTTGTAAGGGCTGACAGAAATCTCTTACTAGCAGGAGGCAGAGAAGACATCATATAGAGCTTCATCATATAGAATACACTAGGACTCTGCTGTGTGAGTACAGAAGTTCTATGCCATTGATCTATCACAAGCAGGAGGCAGAGTAGACAGGCTGAAGCTACATCACATATGATACTCTGAGACTGCAGTGTGAGTTAGTGGGCAGCAGTTCTACAGTATGTCATTAATCTATCACTAGCAGGAGGCAGCGATAGCATTCTGAAACTGTATTACATAGGAATACACCAAGACTCTGCAGTGCAAAACAGAAGTTTACTGTCACTGATCTATTACTTGCTGCACTTAGATAGGTCTCAGAGCAGCGCTAGTGCAGTTTGAGGAGACTCTGCCTCTGCAAAGTCAGAGGGATCATGGGAAATGAAGACTGAATTAGGCTGGGTTCACACAGTTTTTTGCAGGCGGAAAATCTGCCTCAAAATTCAGTTTGGAATTTTGAGGCAGATTTATCTCTGCCTGCACTCCGATTTTCGCTGCATTTTTCAGCCACGGCCATTGAGCCGCGAAATACGCTTTCTCTGCCTCCCATTGATGTCAATGGACGGTCGGAGGCGTAAACGCCCAAAGATAGGGCATGTCCCTTCTTTTCCCCGTGAGACGATTTTTCCGCTTGGGGGGGAAAAAAACTCCTCCGCTTCCTATTGAAATCAATGGGAGGCATTTTTGGCCGTTTTTTGGCGTGTTTTCCAACGCGGCTTCCGTGTCAAGAAAACTCTGTGTGAACTCCCCCTTAGGGAAACCATATCATAGGGGAAGAAGGAATCGTTGTCAGATAACCCCAAAGGGTACGAACAGACACCGCGTAAGCACTACTGATTTTCAACTTTTGACAGTAGCAGAAACATGGGTGAGATTTCAACAAATCTCGTCCCCGCACTGCGGGAAAATGCAGCCGAAAAAAACGCACATAAATTTACCTGCGGTGCAGTTTGTTTCACCGCAGCATGTCGATTAATGCTGCGGAAACAAAGCTCTTCTGTTGCAGGGTTTCCCGTTGAATTCAATGGGGTGCTTAAACCTGCAAAAAAGTGGTGTGTGTTGCTATATTTGCGGCAGAATCACAGCGATTCCGCCGCAAAATCGCAAGTAAAAAATATAACGTTATACTTACCCAGCCTCCCTGGATGACAGCTGCAGCGGTCATATGGCCTGCTATGTCATCCAGGGAGGCCAGAGCGGACGTCAGAGGAGGGAGGGGGTAAGGATGTACGATAATTTACGCGGCAGAATTTACGCGTGGTGCGGGATTTCGGATGGCATTCCCTGCGGTGTTCAGGGCGGATACGCTGCGCAGCTTGACGCAGTGTATCCGCCCTGAATACGATGTGTGTGTTCCCACCCTAAATGGCACATAAACTAAAATAAGTATACCCAAGACATACACAAGAGCCTCTACAATATTCTTTAAAGGGGTATTCCTAACTTATACGTTTATGGCATATCCACAGGATATGCCACAAATGTCTGATAGATGTGAGTCCTAGCTCTGGGACCCATACATATATTGAAAAACGGGGGTCACTCGTAACGCCCAGTGCAGTGGCTTCTGGCTTTCTGGTAACGAAAATAGCCGAGCAGCGCTTGCTCGACTCTTTCTGTAACTCCCATTAAATAGAATGGAGAGAGCCCCGCTCTTCTTTCCACTTGTCTTAAATCAGCGACTGCCACACCAGGCAAACCGGGGGTCGGGTGACCCTGGTTCTTGATATAGGTACGGGTCCCGCATCTATCAGACATTTATGGAATATCCTATGGATATGCAGTAAATGCCTGAGTTGGGAATACCCCTTTAATTATGGCCTATTCTTCACTATAAAGGCAAAAAAATAATAATAAGGATTTGCTGCAGTGCTTCTTTATGCAGGTTCTGTACACAGGTCCGTAGTTAATTTGTACATTATGTGCTGTTTTGCTATTCATAAGCTACGGATAATGGATGGATAGAATTATGAAAAGTTAAAAGCACTTGTGGGCAGTGACCTGGTAAGTTTATTGTGCTGATGGTTGGTCGATTTGCATTTCTTGATTATATCAGTTGGATGAGTTGGTTATTGATATGTCTGTGACACCTTATAATAATGTGCCCGCTACATGTGAAAGGTTTTGAAAATGCAGGTGGCATTGAGATCATTGGTCACATTGGCATCAAACATTCAATTCCTCCGATAGCACAGACAATCGCGCTCTGTTTACACTGGTGTCATGGTTCCAAGATACTGTGGATGTTTTTAAAGGGATTGTCCAGTGACCCCTTTGGGTATGTTCACACGGCCTATTTTCATACGTAATTCGGGCGTTTTACGCCTCGTATTACACCTGTAAAAACGTCTCCATTTCGCCTACAAACATCTGCCCATTGCTTTCAATGGGTTTTACGATGTTCTGTGCAGACGAGGTGTATTATTACGCGTCGCTGTCAAAAGACGGCGCGTAAAAAGACGCCCGCGTCAAAGAGGTGCATGTCACTTCTTGGGACGTAATTGGAGCAGTTTTTCATTGACTCCATTGAAAAACAGCTCCAATTACGTCCGTAATGGACGCCGCGAAAAACGCGTGCACTTGTAAAAATGTCTGAAATTCAGGAGCTGTTTACGCCTGAAAACCGCTCCGTAATTTCAGACGTATTTTGCGTTGCCGTGTGAACATACCGTTTTCCTGACAATGAATCGATTGCAGTGTTCCTACAATTAAAACCCAAGGCTATAACAGCCACGCGTAGCCTCTGTTCACATCTGAATCTTTGTTTTCATTTATAACATAAAACCAGGACGCAGCACTTAATCTGGCCTGCTCTCTTTCTGGGAAGAAATTTAGTTATATACGACAGTCCCTTTGAAAACTGATGCTATGCTGATGCAAAACAGGTTTTATATTGATGCATTCGTATTTTCAACACGGCGTCGAAATTAGCGCCAAAAAATTGCTGAAAACGTCTACCATTGATTTTAAAGGGAGACAGAGACGTTCTTTATTCCCAGGCGGCTTTAAGTAGCTCGCTGGGAAAAAAAGCGGCATGTCCTTTCTTGCTGCGATTCTGCCCCTGACATTCTATGGAAATCAATGGGAGGCAGAAAAAAAATGTGACGCTGTATTTCAAGCGTTTTTTTTGTTGCTTTTTTTTCCCCCCAAGGGCCGTGGGCGAAAAACGCAGCTAAAACTGGGGCAAGAAAGCGCAGGCAGGTCAAAATCTTTGTCAAAATTCCTGAAGGCAAAAAACTCGGTGTGAACTAGGCCTAAAGGTACAGAGATGAGACCGTAGGCGTTTTCTCCTGCATCACTGTGACGCTGTCCAATCAGAGCGGAAAGCCTCAGGGCTTATTTAGACGAACGTGATATACGCCCGTGCAACGCCCGTGGTTTTCACGCGCCTCGCACGGACCTATGTTAGTCTATGGGGCCGTGCAGACACAGTGATTTTTACGCAGCGTGTGTCCGCTGCGTAAAACGCACGATATGTCCTATATTTGTGCGTTTCTCGCGCATCACGCACCCATTGCAGCACACGGAAGCACTTCTGTGTGACGCGCGTGACTCGCGCAACAGCAGTAAAAATTATGAATGAAGACAGAAAAGCACCACGTGCTTTTCTGTTTACAAGCAGAATGTCATAATGATGGCGGCAGCGTGAAAATCACGCAGCCAAGCATCATACGCTTCTGACACACGGAGCAGACAAGTACCTTTTGCGTGCGCAAAATGCACACGCTCGTGTAAATCCGGCCTCACAGTGATGTAAAAGACCTACTCTGCTCGGAAAACATCACTGATGCAGGAGGGGAGATATGTGGTTTTAAAAAAAATAACTGCCACCAAAACGGCAAGTGTGTGATTCCAGCCTATAGGTTTTACTAAGACTTAAAGAGGCTCTGTCACCAGATTTTGCAACCCCTATCTGCTCTTGCAGCAGATCGGCGCTGCAATGTAGATTACAGTAACGTTTTTATTTTTAAAAAACGAGCATTTTTGGCCAAGTTATGACCATTTTTGTAGTTATGCAAATGAGGCTTGCAAAAGTCCAAGTGGGTGTGTTTAAAAGTAAAAGTCCAAGTGGGCGTGTATTATGTGCGTACATCGGGGCGTTTTTAATACTTTTACTAGCTGGGCGCTCTGAAGAGAAGTATCATCCACTTCTCTTCAGAACGCCCAGCTTCTGACGGTGCAGATCTGTGACGTCACTCACAGGTCCTGCATCGTGTCGGACACATCGGCACCAGAGGCTACAGTTGATTCTGCAGCAGCATCAGCGTTTGCAGGTAAGTAGCTACATCGATTTACCTGCAAACGCCAATGCTGCTGCAGAATCATCTGGTGCCGATGTGTCCTCGCTCGTCTGACACGATGCAGGACCTGTGAGTGACGTCACAGCGTGATCTGGCAGAAGCTGGGCGTTCTGAAGAGAAGTGGATGATACTTCTCATCAGAACGCCCAGCTAGTAAAAGTATTAAAAACGCCCCGATGTACGCACATAATACACGCCCAGTTGTACTTTTACTTTTCAACACGCCCAGTTGTACTTTTGCAAGCCTCATTTGCATAAATACGAAAATGGTCATAACTTGGCCAAAAATGCTCGTTTTTTAAAAATAAAAACGTTACTGTAATCTACATTGCAGCGCCGATCTGCTGCAATAGCAGATAGGGGTTGCAAAATCTGGTGACAGAGCCTCTTTAACACGGCACCATATTTATATATAATGTGTTTCTTGGTTGGTGCAGGTAGGGCTATGTAAAGTTTCTGTAAATCCGTAGCAAATGAGCATTCAACCAACTCTTTATTTTGAGGATGTGCAGTTTGTGCTTTGCAATTAAATGGGTTAATTGATCACCTAGTGCATCAATACACACTTCTCAGCATTGAACTTGCAGCACCAAGAAGGGCAAGCCGTAAGGTTATGTAAATTGAGGAAGCATCAGGTATTGCTAAGATCTGTAAATGATTACATTTTCAAGCGCCTAGCTTCAATCTGTGGCACGTGGGAGCTGCATGAAAGCAAAGTTTTTTTTTTTTGTTTTTTTTAGATCTAATTTTTGAGAATTCATACAAGTGGTGTGGGATGATTGTGCGATGCCTCCTGTTCGTCGACGTGCCACTTGTCACAAACTCAGAGGGACAGAATCCTTGAACTGAGAAACCTTGGTTAATAACTCCGGCAGATCGCTACACAACTAGGCCGAGATGTCAGCACTGTTCAACGTTGCATGACCCGGAGGTTGGGAGAGCAACAACGAACAGGAATGACAGCAAGAGGTGCGCGGGAGCAAACCTCTGCACGGACAGAATGTCTGATTGTAAAAATGGTACGTAGTGGTCTATTCTGTACTGCAAGTTAGGCCGGATTTACACGAGCTTGTGCGGTTTGCGCGCGCAAAAGGCACTTAACAGCTCCGTGTGTCATCACCATATGATGCGCGGCTGCGTGAGTTTCGCGCAGCCGCCATCATTATGACACTCTGTATGTTTGTAAACAGAAAAGCACGTGGTGCTCTTCTGTTTTCATTCATACTTTTTACTGCTATTACGCGAATCACGCACGTCCCTCGGAAGTGCTTCCGTGTGGTCCGCGTGATTTTCACGCACCCATTGACTTCAATGGGTGCGTGATGCGCAAAAAACGCACAAATATACGACATGTCGTGAGTTTTACCCAGCGGACAGCCGCTGCGGAAAAATCACTGACTGACTTCACGGCCCCATAGACTAACATAGGTCCGTGCAAGGCGCGTGAAAATCATGCGCGTTGCACGGACGTATATCACGTTCGTGTAAGTAAGCCCTCACATAGTTACATAGTTCGTGCGGTTGAAAAAAGACACATGTCCATCAAGTTCAACCAAGGGACGGGAAAAGGGAAGTAAAATATTTCTACACATAAGAGCTTATACTTTTTTGTTCTAGGAAATTATCTAAGCCTTTTTTAAAGCCATCTACTGTCCCTGCTGTGACCAGCTCCTGCGGTAGATTATTCCATAGATTCACAGTTCTCACAGTAAAGAAGGCTTGTCGCCTCTGCAGGTTGAACCTTTCTTTTTCCAGACGGAGGGAGTGCCCCCTTGTTTTTTTTTTAGGGGGTTTTACATGGAACAGGATTTCACCATATTTTTTGTATGTGCCATTAATATATTTATATAAATTAATCATGTCCCCCCTTAGTTGTCTCTTTTCATGGCTAAATAGGTTTAATTCTTTTAATCTTTCCTCATAACTTAGATTCTCCATGCCCCTTATTAGCTTCGTTGCTCTTCTTTGTATTTTTTCCAACTCCAGGGCGTCTTTTCTATGAACTGGAGCCCAGAACTGAACTGCATATTCTAGATGAGGCCTCACTAATGCTTTGTAAAGTGGTAATATTACATCCCTGTCCCGCGAGTCCATGCCTCTTTTAATACACGACAATATCTTGCTGGCCTTTGAAGCAGCTGATTGACACTGCATGCTGTTATTTAGTTTATGATTTACAATTACACCCAGATCCTTCTCATCAAGTGACTCCCCCAGTGTAGCTCCCCCCTTGGACATATGATGTATGCAGATTGTTGGTACCCAGATGTGTAACTTTACATTTATCTACATTAAAATTAATTTGAATCAATATATAGACTCCAAACACACTTGTAATAAGGGCTGGGCACCGTTTATAACAAAAACATCCCCCCATGTCACATAGGCAGCTCCATGAAATGATCCATACACAAGAGAAAACAATCAGAGCGTTTGAGGCCAATTTGTATATAACATTTTTTTACTTTTATTAAACATATGTCACAGACAATATTAAAATGCAAAAAGATATGACTCTAGTAAGAATAGCGGAGCTAGTAATAATTATTGTTGCTGAGTCAATTACATGGGTTAACAGATAGTATACAGTTACTTGTTTCAAAAGTTGTACACCTCCCCTCACAAGGGGAAATTTTCCCAATCCTAGTGAGTATACTATGTGAGTATATTGAGTAAATGTAAACAAAAGAAGGTACAATAAAGTGACAGTGCTATAGACCGTAATCTGTATGGCCACAGCCTTACCCATAGACAGCAAGAAAGATGGTGATCAATGTCCGCTCCTCCACATGAACCCCGACGCGCGTTTCTCCACGAGTGCTTCCTCAGGGGGATGTGAAACGCGCGTCGGGGTTCATGTGGAGGAGCGGACATTGATCACCATCTTTCTTGCTGTCTATGTGTAAGGCTGTGGCCATACAGATTACGGTCTATAGCACTGTCACTTTATTGTACCTTCTTTTGTTTACATTTACTCAATATACTCACATAGTATACTCACTAGGATTGGGAAAATTACGGCCGTAATAAGACATGTCCGTTCTTTCTGCGGTGCGGGCTCCCGGGCCATGCACAGACCGTAAAAACAACGGTCGTGTGCATGGCCCCATAGAAATGAATGGGGCCGCAATTCTCCCGTGGATTTTCGGGGGAATTGCGGCCGCAAAAGCTTGTTCGTGTGCATGAGGCCTTTAAGCTTACTGGTCTATAATTACCTGGGGAAGACCTAGAGCCCTTTTTTGAAAATAGGCACCACATTTTCCCTGTGCCAGTCCCTTGGCACTATACCAGTCATGAGAGAATCTTTAAATATTATGAAGAGGGGGACAGAAATAACTGAACTAAGCTCTTTAAGAACTCTAGGGTGTAACCCATCTGGTCCCGGGGCCTTGTGTACATTTTATTTTGTTTAATTTAGCTTGGACCATATCTACAATTATCCAATTCAGTATATCAACTGATATATTAACAGCACTGGCACCGGCTACATCAGCTGCTCTTTCTTCTGTTGTATATACAGAGCTAAAGAACCCATTTAGTAACTCTGCCTTCTCTTGATCCCCTGTGACCAACTCCCCATTAACACTATCTAGGGGTCCTACATGTTCAGACCTTGGCTTTTTTGCATTTATATGCTTGAAGAATATTTTGGGATTTGTTTTACTATCCTTGGCCACCTCTTTCATTTTGTATTTTTGCTGATTTTATTAACTTTTTACAAATTTTATTAAGCTCTTTATAATTTACAAAGGCTACAGCTGTACACGCAGGTTTGTATTCTTCAAATGCCCTTTTTTTTGTCATGTATTGCCCTTTTTACAGAAGTGAAATTGGACATCCCATCCCAAGCTTAGGGCGGCAACCAGTGTCGACGCAAACCATCAGAAGGAGTTTGCACGACATTGAGCTACGAGCTAGACATCCAGTTACAGGTGATCCATTGATCACACGCCACCGCTCTCAAAGACCATCATGGTGCACAGCAATGGAGGCTAGAATGGAGGTCTATCCACTTCAGCGATGAGTTTCGCTTTTCTCTCTGACGCAATGATAGCCGGAGATTGGTCTGGAGACCACGTGGGCAACGCCATAAAGAGGCCTTCACAAGGGAACGTCACACCAGTCCTACTCCCGGGATTATGGTGTCGGGTGGCATAATGTATGTTAGCCATACCCCTCTAGTCTTAACTTCAGGTACACTAACAGCTCGGCGTTACATTGATTTGGTTGTGGAACCAGTGGTACGGCCATTTCTGCAAAGTATCCCAGAAGCCATTTTTCAACAGGGCAATGCCAGGCTGCATGTTGCTCGTGCTACTGTGAGCAGCCTGCATGGCCTAAACGTGCTACTGTGGCCTGCAGAATCTCAATACTTGTCTCCCTTAAGCACATCTGGGACGTCATTGGTTGACAATTGCAAAGGGAGCTGCCAGCAGCCAATCTTGATGCCCAAGCGCATTCAGTGTGGCATAAAATTCCACAGACAACCATTAGTAACCTTATTAATAGCATGCCAAGGCATGTAAATGTGTGTATTTTTGCACGTGGCGCTCCTACTCGATACTGAATAAATCATGATGTTTGGAATATTTTGTTTCCATTGTTTTTTATCATTTGCGTATCATTAACATGTCTATTGATCCTGTGATTTCCATAATTCCAAAACTTTTCCTTCTTGGTGTTACAATTTCAATGTTGAGGATTGTATTAGGGAGTATAGGCTAAACGCACTCAGTCCCTATGGCTTCGTAATACGGAGCCGTAGGCACTCCGTGTGTGGTTTTATGAGGCCACCCTACAGCACCATATAATGGAGATGTCCTCCCCTAGAAACTAGGCTTTTTCTGATTTGGATTCTGTAAAAATCTGACAGATGAAACCTCTGTGTGGCTCCGTATAAAATTGGAGTTATACAGAGGTACACTAAAGCCCCTTAGACTTCTATACAGACATACGGCAGTTTGCATGAGTGTGATGCTTCTCACAGAATTGTTAACTGTAGATTGTCATTAAATAGAAATAGTAAATGACTGGAGTTGGCCAAAGAATCCGAATGTCTTCAGTTTCCATGCTCATATGGTGCTCAATGTGGTTATGCATTGAGTACAAAGACCTGCTTAGGGCATGGCACGATCTTCAGATGAAACATTAGGAAGTTTTGTTTCATACCGTGGATTGTGTTCCTTTTACTACTTGGGGAAAACACAAACTGCTTTTTAAGGATTGTCCCATGCTCTTTTACATGCGTAAAGTTTATTTTTTTTTGTGTGAAAATATAAGACCTATAACTATGTGGTAGGGGACAAAGCATTCTGCTGTTCCTCCAAGGTTCATGTCCATATGGGAGCTAACACTGCAGGATAACATTTTATATTATGCCGCGATCTCCCATACTGAACAATGGAGCCTAGATGAAGGGTGGGATGCTTTTGTCTTCTACTGTATACTTATGGGCAGCCCGCTGTTTAGAAGCAGAATTGTTGAATCAAATTACGATTGTATTACTAAGTCTGCACTGTAATTGTCTTTCTTATATAACTGCAGGTACACTATAATACACTTTAAAGGGAATCCTCACATTTTTGCCTCCAAAACCGCTAATACCAATATATAGGGAAGGTTTTTCAAACATACCTATGTTGCCCAGTTCAGTCCATCGTGGACCATAAAAAAACTGCTTTTATTCCTCCAGGTGCAGTATGCAAATGAGCACTGAAGAGTCCTGCCGTCCAGTAAATGTCCTGGCTCTTTACTGCTTATTTGCATATAGCACCTGGAGGAATAAAAGTACTTTTTTTATGGGCTGAATTAGGCAACATAGTTTGAAAAGCGGTGATCCGAACCGATTAACCCCTTAATTGCGGCAGTCAATAGTGACCGCCGCATTTAAGTTGTTATAGCAACATCGACACACCGCTACGCGATTGCGGGGGCCGATTGTTGCGGGGGGGGGGGGGGCGATTGCTATGGCAACCGGAAGCCTAAGAAAGGCTTCCGGTCTGCCATCTATTGAAGGCTATTACGTCCTGCCAGAGACCTAATATGCCTCCTGTCAGTGAGAAACTGACAGGTATAATACCCTGCAATACATAAATATTGCAGGGTATTATAAAAACGATCCAACAATTGGGTCTTCAAGTCCATAGAAGGACTAAAAATTAATAAAAAGTTACAAAAAATGTACAAAAGTAAAATGTCAAAATAATAAAATGTAAAAATTGACTTTTTCCCCTATAAAGTCCTTTATTATTAGAAAAAAAATGAAAAAAATAAACTATTCATAATTGGTAGCACCGCGTCCGTAACGGCCTGAACTATAAACATATAACGTAATTTATTCCGCACGGTGACCGCCATAAAAAAATAATTAAAAAACTATACCGGAATCGCTATTTTTAGTCACTTCAGCTCCCAAATAATTTTCATAAATAGGGATCAAAAAGTCGCATGTACCCAAAAATGGTACCGATAAAAACTACAGTTTGTTCCGCAAACAACAAGCTCTCACACAGTTTTCCTGATAGAAAAATAAAAAAGTTGTGGCTCTTAGAATATGGCGACACAAAAACAAAATAATTTTTTTAAAACCGAGATTTTATCGTGCGAACACCATAAAACATAAAAAACCTATATACATATGGTATCGCTGTAATCGCAACAACCCAGAGAATAAATTAAATATGTCATTTATAGGGCACGGTGAACGCGGTAAAAAAAAAGAATAAAAAACAATAGAAGTTTTGACGGCCTAATTCCACTAAATTCAGCAAAAAACCTATGGCATCAAAATGCTCACTATACCCCTAGACAAATTCTTTTTAGGGCTGTAGTTTCCCAAATGGGGTCACTTCTGGGGGGGTGTCCACTGTTTTGGTCCCTCAGGGGCTTTGCAAATGCGACATGACACCAATAGCGCTCCTTCGCTTCTGAGCCCTGCTGTGCGGCCAAACAGCCATTTATTACCACATATGGGCTATTGCCGTAATCAGGAGAAATTGCTTTTCAAATCTTGGGGTGCTTTTTCTTTATTGCTTGTAAAAATGTATAATTTCTAGGTTTTATTGAATTTTTTTTAGATTTTTCATTTTTACGGACTAATTCTACAAAATTCAGCAAAAAACCTGTGGGGTTAAAATGCTCACTATACCCCTTGATTAATTCCTTGAGGGGCTGTAGTTTGCCAAATTGTGTCTTTTTGGGGGATTTCCACTGTTTTGGCACTACAAAACCTCTTCAAACCTGACATGGTGCCTAAAATATATTCTAATAAAAAGAAGGCCCCAAAATCCACTAGGTGCTCCTTTGCTTCTGAGGCCTGTGCCTCAGTCCATTTGCGCACTAGAGCCACATGTGGGATATTTCTAAAAACTGCACAATGCGGGTAATATGTATTGAGTTGCGTTTCTCTGGTAAAACCTTTTTGTGTTACAGAAAAAATGGATTAAAATGGATTTTCCAACAAAAAAAAGAAATTTGTAAATTTCACCTCTAAATTGCTTTAATTCCTGTGAAATACCTAAAGGGTTAAGAAACTTTCTAAATGCTGTATTGAATACTTTGAGGGGTGTAGTTTTTAAAATTGGGTGACTTATGGGGGTTTCTATATATAAGACCCTCAAAGCCACTTCAGAACTGAACTGGTCCCTGTAAAAATAGGTTTTGGAAATTTTCTTGAAAATGTGAGAAATTGCTGCTAAAGTTCTAAGCCTCGTAACGTCCTAGAAAAAATGTTCAAAA
The DNA here is from genome assembly GCF_050947455.1 of Rhinoderma darwinii. Classification (NCBI taxonomy): domain Eukaryota; kingdom Metazoa; phylum Chordata; class Amphibia; order Anura; family Rhinodermatidae; genus Rhinoderma; species Rhinoderma darwinii. The sequence continues at coordinate 172,095,591 of NC_134687.1, forward strand.
AACAATGCAAATATAAAGTAGACATGGAATATGTGAAATAGTAACTATTTTGTGTGGTATTACTGTCTGTCTTACAAGCAGATACATTTGAAATTAGAAAAATCATAATTTTTTTCAAATTTTCTTTACATTTTGGTGTTTTTCACAAATAAGCAATGAATTTATTGACCAAATTTTTCCACTAGCATACAGTACAATAACTAAAACAATCTCAGAATCGCTTGGATAGACAAAAGCATTCCAGAGTTATTACCACATAAAGGGACACATGTCAGATTTGAAAAAATGGGGCTGGTCCTGAAGGCCAAAATGAGCTCGGTCCTGAAAGGGTTAATATATAAAATACCACAATACAAGGAATACAGTGGGCTCATATAACATTGAGTCCAATATATTAATAGCGTACTTATAATATTCTGCCTTAGTTAAAGGGGATGTATGGTATGTTTTTTTTTTTTTTGTTTTTATTTAGCCCTTTTATTTTAAAGAATAAGAGGGGCTTTTCAATATGTTTGTTAAAAAAAAATCCCCTCCCTATAGCGCTCACGGAATTCGGTGCTGCTGCATGTAAACACTGCGGTAGTGCTCCAGTCCATATGTTAGTGGGCACTGTAGGGAAAGGATTTTTTTTTTTTTTAACGATTTAACGATTATATTAAAAAGTCCTCTTATTCTTCAAGAATAAGAGGGCTTAATTAAAAAAAAATAAAATCATACATTCTGGAAAACCTTTTTAACTAGGAAAGCTTACTATCCATGACAGATCTTCTTTAATCCATAAAGGGGTTTCCTGTAAACCCTTCTTCAAATGTCATAATATTCATATATTTTAAAAAACAAAATTCAAATAAATACCGGAGTGTGTTTGAAAACGATCAGTGGTTTATTTTCTTTTCATTTTTTTTTTTAAAGCTCTCAATTTTATTATAGTTTTTCTTTCAGCAGACCCTCTCTTATGTGCTACATTATACTGTATATTCATAGACTGCATCCTTTCTTATATATGATTTCCCCTCCTCCTGTAGGGAATGCAGCGGGCAACCAATGTTACCTACCAAGCTCACCATGTCAGCAGGAACAAGAGAGGACAAGTTCTTGGAACAAGAAGTGGTTTTCGGGGCTGCACGGTGTGGTTAACAGGTACATAATCGATTATTTGGAATGTGGTAAACTAGAAAATGATGGCAGCAGTGGTGACGTCAGGTGTTGAGTCTTCTCTATGTCATCATGCAGCCACACACAGAGGACCTGCTGAACTGCAACGTGGGAACATGAGTGAATCGCTGCGGTGAATTTTTGACCAACAGACCTTTATTTCCCCTGGACATGGGAATGACAGCACCACCGGTGTGTGACCTCTATGGACAAGAAAACAGAGAATGCCCCTCCCCACGTCTTCCTTGTCTTCCGGTCACTACTGGACAGGGTTCAGAGAGGTTTTCTCTGGAGCTTAAACAGGGGAGCACTTCCTGTTGTTTCTGTGGATTGGCAGTGGTTTTTTTTTCTTCAGTAGGGGCGCATGGCAGCTGGGATTAACCGGTTAAGGACATGGCCAATTTTGGCCTTGATGACCGAACATTTTTTTTTATTTTTTCCTCTTTGCATCCCGGCGCTCATAACTTTTTTTTAAATTTTTTGTCAGACCTAGCTGTATGAGACTTTGTTTTTTTTTTGCAGGACGAGTTGTACTTTATGTAGGTGCCATTTTTTTGGTACATTTGCATTATCGTTTAATTTCTATAAATTTGTATTTTGGCAAAAACGTAGAAACATACACCATACACCGATTATCATAAATAACGTTATAGATTTATTGTACAGTTTCTTATGGACGTACCAAATATGCGTATATTATTTCATGTTTTGGGGCTTATATTTTGAAAAGTTTATTTATTGTAAAAAAATATTAAATTTTTTTTTTCCTATATATATATATATACATATATTTTTTTTAATTAATCCTATAGAGGGATTTTTCACTTTGATTTTTGAACTTTAATGTACTGGCATATATCTATATTCCAGTATATTAGCCTGTGTACTGATTGTACACAGGCAGTTGTTAGGGCATACCTAAGTATGCCCTAACTGGAAATATGGTCAAACAGCCCTGGGGTCCTTCAATGGACCCTGGGCTGTCTGCCCATACCAGGTATAGCCATTGATTGTGTGTGTGTGTGCGTGCGCGCACGCCTGTGTACCATGACATCGACCCTGAATCCAAGCTGTTTTTAAGTTCCTGGAATGACAAGAATTTGTGGAGGACTTGTCTTCAGAAGACAGACAAAAGATATTTGCTTCTGAGAATATTGACATACTACTAAAAGCAGTCAGAAGTTTGATCTGTTTGCATTACCATTGATTTAAATGGTAATGCTTCCGTTGCGAATGCTTTTGGTTTGTTTCCAATACGTAAGGTTTTTTTTATTTTTTTTACGGAAACAATAGCTTAGTTGACTGCGCTATTGTTTCCGCCCAGGAATGGAACTTATGGAACGGATGCTTACGGAACGGAAACAAACGTAAGCATTACCATTGAAATCAATGGTAATGCAAATGGAAGCTATGGATTCCAATTGCCTTTACGTTGATGGGCTCCCCTGATGGAAAGGTCTAGCGGAGCCCATCAACAGAACCCCAACGCTGATGTGAACAGGCTCTTATATCCTGAAAGGAAGAGTTGGGGAAAACAAGCCTTATCAGATTCAAGCTTGCCGTAGACCAATTACTTCAAAGATCTATAGAAAGATTTGGAAAACCTTGTAAGGCTTCGTTCACGTCTGCGCCAGGACTCCGTTCCGTCTGAGCTTTCCGTCGGAACGAAGCCCTGACTGACACTTAACTGAAAGTTAGAGACCTCCTTAGATAGGTGTGTGTGTGTGTATATGTATATGTATGTATGTGTGTATATATATATATATATATATATATATATATATATAAATATAAATAATTTACCTCTAAGCCTTTGGTAAGAGGCATCAAAACAGATTTTGTCTGATTTATCTCAAAACCGGAGAAGGACCCATACACTTCTATAAGCTCAAAAGGCACCGTAATAGAAGTATTCTTTTCACTAATAAACAGTAGAATATCGTCCGCATACAGGGAAACCTTTTATTCTCTCCTCCTCTTCTTTTTTTTTTTTTTTTAAATTAAAATTGCTAGTGGTTCTATTGCTAGGGCAAAGAGGAGAGAGGGGGCGCAAGGGCTTTAGTAGACTATGCTATTGATCACGTAAAAAAAACGGAAACCATTGGCATCGGATCCGTCACCATTGAAATCAATGGTGATGGAAACGAAAACCTATGGTTTCAGTTTGCCTCCGTCGAAACGGAGCCTTGACGCAGATGTGAACATAGTGTTAGATTGGTGTGGCAACTCTAATGAAGGCCCCAAGGTGTGCCATCTTTCTGCTCCCAATTATCCCGGTTAGGCCTTATTCAGACGAGCGTAAAGCTCGTCCGTGTGCTGTGTGGAAATCGCTCACAACACACGGACCCATCTGTGTATGATTTGCGCATCAATTCCATTGAATAAAAGTGCTTTCTGAGCGCGTGAAAAACACATGCCACTCACAAAGCACACTGATTCAATAACGCATCGCACACGGACAGATAAACACACTTTTTTTACGCACGTAAATCTGTCACGTTCGTGTGAATCTAGCCTTAGAGACAGGAGTCAGTCAAAGTTCCATGTACTATAATACATAAGTATTGCAGTGTATGTTACAGGCGATCAAACCATCGATTGTTCAAGTCCCCTAGGGGGATATAGAAAGTTAAATAAAGTTGTTAATTTATTTTGTACATTAAAAAAATTAAATCAAGTTAAAAAAAACCCTCTTCCCATTTTTCCCCTGAAGGCACGCAGACATATTTTTTGTTACGTAATCCGTATCACCACATACGTAAAAGTATAAACTATTTTAATATAACGTTATTTAACCCGCATTGTGAACGCCATAAAAAAATGGTATACAAAGTGATCAGAAAGTCGCATGTACCAATAAAAACGACAATTCGCCTGGAATCTGCTACGTGCAATTTTTCAGGAGTTTTTATGGCTCCAAAATGAGCTGCAGTATATTTGTACTATAATTTACGCCAGTTTCTTTACGTATATATATTGGGCTCGCATGCTAAGCCTCTCCTACTTTTTTTTCGAAAAGTGGTGGAGGCGCCGTAAAAATTAAGATGAAATATTTTTGTGATATTTCCACGGTCAAAAACTGGCAAAGGGCTTTATAAATTCCCCCTTTGTGTTTTTGTACTGTATAAATTGCAACACATTTTCATAAAAAGTTAGTTTTGTTAAAGAGATGGTTCTAGGAAATCCTAAGTGCTATTTCTATTTAAAAAATAAAAAAAGCAACAAATGATGATTTTTTTTATTTCTTTTTTTGCATACTGTTTGTCCCAAAACCACAACAAAATGCAAAAGTTTGGACCTGGTTGTGTTCACACACCATGTGCAATCCCTCCCACCTTAGTTAGTATGTTCACACTGTCACTGTCGCACGCTTGCTTCTCCATGTGTGTGCAAAAATGCCAAAAATTCGACTGCGTATTCTCAAGCTAAACAGAAACAAAATGACTAGTGATTGTCAGTAACAATGTGTGAACCTAAAGCTTCTTTGAAGGGAGGAAGATTGTCTTGACCGGTGTGTACTTGGGCAGCAGAACCTGTTGGCAGCAGCTGTGTCGGCTGCTGGTTGTTTCCATTTTATAGCTTGAGATTTCTTCTAAATAATAACCGTCGAAGTTATCAAATTAGAGCACAGAAAAACAGACAAAAAGGGTCGTTTACTTTAGGAAATCGTTGGATTTAATACCATTTTACTTTGCACTTCTTTATTCTTTTGGATTTTACATCGCTTTCTTCTAAAATAACTAAAAAGACATAGTAACGTTGTCAGTAATCAACATTTATTTTTGTCATTGTCTGTGTTTTCAGGCCTTTCTGGTGCTGGAAAGACCACAGTCAGCATGGCACTGGAGGAGTATTTGGTGTGTCATGGCATTCCTTGCTATACTTTAGATGGGGACAACATTCGTCATGGGCTCAGCAAAAATCTTGGCTTCACCCAGGAAGACAGAGAAGAAAATATCCGGCGCATTGCAGAAGTTGCCAAGCTGTTTGCTGATGCTGGCCTTGTTTGCATTGCTAGTTTCATATCTCCGTATACCAAGGTAAATGTTTCCCAGATTTAGGACCTGTGTTTATTTATATATATATATGTGTCAAATCCATAAACGTGAGGCTAAAGTACCTGTTCTGTCCTAGAAGTCATATCCATAAATATTTGCAGTCCATAGCCATAGTGTTCAGATCAGTACTCCGGATTCAGGCACTGCTAAATGCTAAAAAGTCTCTTGAAGCAGTGACAGTCAACCTTAGTGAGTTGGAGATCTACTGTGATAATCTAGAATGTGCTAAAGATCTACTGTGATAAAAATGTCCTAATTCACACTGAAGTGACCCTGTTTAAAGGGGTTTTATGGAACTTCGATATTAATGGTCTATCCTTAACTATCAATATCCATGGGGGTCTGACTCCTGGCACCACCACCAGTCAGCTGATAGTTTTGAAGTGGCTGTGCGTGGTTTTGCATCTTAGTCCCTTCAAAGTAAAACGGATTGAGCGGCAATACGAGGCACAGCCACTACCAAATAAACGACGCTGTGCCTGGCAAACAATGAAGGAGATGTAGCTCTCATCAGAGTGCTGCGGCCCCTTTAGGAAGTTGATCGGTGGGAGTCTCGTGAGTCAAACTACTTATCTGATATTGATGGCTTATCCGAAGAATAGTCCTGGAAAACCCCTTTAAACCATAGACTGTACTGTATATAAGTTGCTTACCAATTGAAAGATCTGTTATAAGTACTTATCGCTCCCACTGTATTCACGATTACTCCATTGGCAGCTGTAGATGTATGTTGGATGTAGTGCAGCCTGAAATGTTGTGGGTGATGTAAGGTGCGGTGTAAGAGCGTTTCTTGCTCAGTGTTTCATTGAAACACTGAGCAAGAAACGGCATCTGCATCCACCTCTACTATTCGTTGTAATTTCTTTCCACTAGAGACATAGATATATTTTTAATTTTTTTTGGTGTCTGGGGAGACTTCTGAACATTTACAGAGTCTCTGATGATAGGGAAGGGGGAACAGCCTGCTGGAAGGTGAAGAAGAATTCTATAATAAGAAATGTTACATATATTCACCTGTACTACTGATTTATGTAATGAAAAAAAGAAAACAGGTATGCTTAAAGCGGAACGGTCTGATATTTATGCTGCCCTATCTGATGTCCGCATAAAGGAGTGACAGACAATCTGATTTCAGCTTGCTGTCACTTATTAGGTAATGTTGAAGGGGTTGTCCCAGAATCAACCGTTATCACCTATCCACAATATCTATGGGACTAACAAAAACCGTGAAGCACTGTACTTGGCTGTGTCTGTCAGTTCCATTGACTTTGATTAGGGCGGCAGCTGGCATATTTGACCACTGCTCCATTCAAGGTCGTCGAACAGCGGTTCGAGGCTCTCGCGTTCGTTCGAGGCCCAGCAGTGGATCTCCCAGCGATCAGACAAGTAATAATTGTCAATTCTGGGAATACCCCTTTAAGGCCCCATGCCCACTTCAGTTTTTTCCTTCAGGGTGCTATGCGTTGTCACGGATAGCACCCTGAACCCATTCATTTCAATGGGGCCCATACACACTTCCGTTGTTTTAACTGAACCGTGCGGCCGTTACGTCAAAAGTAGGGCACCTCCTACTCCTGCCCGTTTTTGACGGAACAGTCTCGGCCTTCTCATTGAATTTGGTCCGTGAAACAACGGGCTGCACACGGAAGCCATCCGTGTGCAGCCAGTGTGTGACGGGACCGTCAATAACGGCCGTTCAACGGCCGACGGAAGTGTGCATGAGGCCTTAGTAGTTTAGGAATATTTAGAACATATAGTGGAGTATGAGTCTAAGTATATTAATATATTCACTTCCCCCGCGCCCTCCAGCTGCTCATTGACGCTTTTCTCCCTATTACTGTGCATAGGGAGAAAAGTGTCAATCAGCCACTAGAGGGCAGGAGGCGCATGAATATACTTAGACTCATACTTGTAGCACTCGCCATGTGCCGCAAGTATAAGTTGTAAATGCTCCCAAACTACTTAACGTTACCTAATAAGTGTTTGCGCACTTCACTGTTTTAAGTAGAGTCACTAGATCGTCCATAGGGGTTTCAGAAGCCAAATAGAGCTGCTCTTTTCCTAGTTGTTGATTAACACGTTTCAATTGCAGGGTTTCCGTTATTTGTTAAAATCTTCTCCCATCACTGTAAGGGTATGTTCACACGGCTTATTTTCAGACGTTTTTTTGCTAAGCGTGTGAACATACCCTAACAGAGCCTTCTAATTCAAAATACTAGGAAAGGAGAGAGAAAAGTGCCGGCCTCCGATGGCATCCTAACCTAACGGCTCCAAATGTTGTAAAAAGTTAGTTTATTATACTCAAAACAGCTATAAAATGGAAGCATATAGATCATATCAAGGTAGATACCAAAGTCCAACACGTGGCCCAGCCTGACTCGAGTTTCGCCAAACCGCTTCTTCCGGGGCATGTATTTACAGATACCTACCCCTTCTTTTTATTCCAAAGGTATACAAAGACATTTAACCAGTTCGGGACCGGGCTATTTTGCGCCTTCAGGACCAGACATCGCTTAGCCCTTTTTAGCACGTGTTAGTTAAATGACTATAACTTTTTTTATTTGTTGGGCTAACGACGTGATTTTTGCAATGTTTTTTTCTGTAGACAATTCAAGTTTCTTTTTTTTATCGTTTTTATACATATCCTTTTTGCTATTTTAGAATTTTTATTCTTGAAGTTTGAAAATAATAGTAAAAAAATAAGCTTTCTTACGTTTCAGCTATTTTTTTGGGTAATAACATACACTACCGTTCAAAAGTTTGGGGTCACCCAGACAATTTAGTGTTTTCCATGAAAACTCGCACTTATATTTATCAAATGAGTTGCAAAATGACTAGAAAATATAGTCAAGACATTGACAAGGTTAGAAATAATGATTTTTATTTGAAATAATAATTTTCTTCTTCAAACTTTGCTTTCGTCAAAGAATGCTCCATTTGCAGCAATTACAGCATTGCAGACCTTTGGCATTCTAGCTGTTAATTTGCTGAGGTGATCGGGAGAAATTTCACCCCATGCTTCCAGAAGGCCCTCCCACAAGTTGGATTGGCTTGATGGTCACTTCTTGCGTACCATACGGTCAAGCTGCTCCCACAACAGCTCTATGGGGTTGAGATGTGGTGACTGCGCTGTCCACTCTATTACAGATAGAATACCAGCTGCCTGCTTCTTCCCTAAATAGTTCTTGCATAATTTGGAGGTGTGCTTTGGGTCATTGTCCTGTTGTAGGATGAAATTGACTCCAATCAAGCGCTGTGCACAGGGTATGGCATGGCGTTGCAAAATGGAGTGATAGCCTTCCTTATTCAAAATCCCTTTTACCTTGTACAAATCTCCCACTTTAGCAGCACAAAAGCAACCCCAGACCATCACATTACCTCCACCATGCTTGACCGATGGCGTCAGGCACTCTTCCAGCATCTTTTCAGTTGTTCTGCGCCTCACAAATGTTCTTCTGTGTGATCCAAACACCTCAAACTTCGATTCGTCTGTCCATAATACTTTTTTCCAATCTTCCTCTGTCCAATGTCTGTGTGCTTTTGCCCATATTAATCTTTTCCTTTTATTAGCCAGTCTCAGATATGGCTTTTTCTTTGCCACTCTGCCCTGAAGGCCAGCATCCCGGAGTCGCCTCTTCACTGTAGACGTTGACACTGGCGTTTTGCGGGTACTATTTAATGAAGCTGCCAGTTGAGGACCTGTGAGGCGTCTATTTCTCAAACTAGAGACTCTAATGTACTTGTCTTGTTGCTCAGTTGTGCAGCGGGGCCTCCCACTTCTCTTTCTACTCTGGTTAGAGCCTGTTTGTGCTGTCCTCTGAAGGGAGTAGTACACACCATTGTAGGAAATCTTCAGTTTCTTGGCAATTTCTCGCATGGAATAGCCTTCATTTCTAAGAACAAGAATAGACTGTCGAGTTTCACATGAAAGCTCTCTTTTTCTAGCCATTTTGAGAGTTTAATCGAACCCACAAATGTAATGCTCCAGATTCTCAACTAGCTCAAAGGAAGGTCAGTTTTATAGCTCCTCTAAACAGCAAAACTGTGTACAGTGGTGCTAACATAATTGCACAAGGGTTTTCAAGTGTTTTCTAATCATCCATTAGCCTTCTAACACAGTTAGCAAACACAATGTACCATTAGAACACTGGAGTGATGGTTGCTGGAAATGGGCCTCTATACACCTATGTAGATATTGCATTAAAAACTAGACGTTTGCAGCTAGAATAGTCATTTAGCACATTAACAATGTATAGAGTGTATTTCTGATTAATTTAATGTTATCTTCATTGAAAAAAACAGTGCTTTTCTGTCAAAAATAAGGAAATTTCTAAGTGACCCTAAACTTTTGAACGTTAGTGTAGTTTTACCCTAAAATAGACCTTTTATTTGTGATCGTCATTGTCTACCGTAAATTTTAATATATTACATGTCTATATTAGGGTAATTGGGTCGGTGCTAGCGTTACAACAATTTTTTTGGGGTGGGTATTTTATGCGTATTTATTGTAAACATTTTTTGCACTTTACTTTACTATTTTTTTATTACTATGGTCTGTCCCTCAAAGGTCAAAAAAGACCTTTGGGGAACTTTTATATATTTTTTTCTTTCTTTTACACCAGGCTTTTCCACTGCACAGCAGCCCCAGTTACAGGGGAAATCAGCCTTCTCATAGTGACGAAAGTCACTAATAGGGCTGTGCTGGGTCTAGTAAGACCCAGCAGCAGTCTGTCACTAGCGGCACCCGGCGGTCATGTGACCAGTCACATGAACACCGGGAGCAACAGAGACAGCAGCGTTCATTGACCGCTGTCTAAAAGACATCGGAGAAGACAGAAGCAGTGTAAGCTGCTTCCAACTTCTCCTCAGGGTCCACGGCAGTCACTGACAGCCGGAGACCCGACATTCAGCTGCCGATCGCTCGGGCAGCAAGTTAAAACCCGAGCCGTAAATAGTCTATGGCTCGGGTTTTAAGGACCCTGACCGCTGGCCGTAAAAACACAGCCAGCGGTCAGGAACCAGTTGAAAAACGCTACTTAAAACTCATAAAATTCGTGCTCTAATATACTAACTGGACAATTATAAAATAACAGATATAAAGCACACCAAAGTGCTGCATAAAACCATAATACATTTTTCACAGAACCGCCACATGTGAATGAGAACGTGGTACTTCCGTTTTCAAACACAAAATATAACTCCATATATATTCAAGTAAGGACATTAGATTCCGCATACGGCTATAATTTAAAAAAAGATTCCGCCTGTGATTTTAATTCAGAAAGTAGACTAGACGCAACAAAAAAAAACTCTGTTCAAAATGTATCATAAATCACGTGCCCTAAAAGGCCAATAGATTCTAACAATGGAATCCATTCATAAATTGCTAGAAGTTATTTAGACACATGAAAGGAGAGCCTATCATAGAACAGACCAAAAACACTTCACTAAATGGACCAATCACAGGTCGTAAAAAAACAGCTCATTCATAACAGACCAAGATTGGAGTCCTAAGGAAATACGAGAGTTTCTTACCAAACCCAGAAACCAGGGGACTCGCTGGCAAGCCACCGAGGTAAAATATAAATGTTGCGCTCATGTACATATTGGGTTAACAGAGTAAATATAAAACCATATTAAAAACCTACACAATAAACACTAAGTGTAATTAAAAAGTTAATTTTTGCTGTGTTTGAGACCAGAACAGAGTTCAATATCCTATAATCGGCCCATGTGGGTGCAGTGTCCCTAGGGTTTAAAGATCCAAAATGTTTTTGTTTTTTTAATTGTATTTATGGTATAATGTAGCACTTTGGTGCGCTTTATATCTAATGTTATATAATTCAACAACAAAACCTATAACTTGGAGTCTGACACACGAGAAATGAATTAAAACAGTGAAAGTTTATTGAATCAATTAAAATAAACACATATGTAAAAGTACAGGAAAAATATGAAAAGAAATCCTCCAGCTCACCTTGTCACAAGAAGGGTATAGGAATCAGCACACGGATCCTCGTGTTGGCACACGCAAAAGATACATCAGAAACAGGGGAATTGGAACCAGCGCTGAGAGTGTAGTTTCTTGTTAAAACGGAAATCTGTTTCCAAGTTTAATTTGGTCTTGGTTAAAATCGAAGCACAGGGGCTACGAACAAAAATTTAGTGACGGGTAGGTATAAAAATATCTCTTACCCATCTCCAGGTTGAGTGTCTGGCGTCCACCCCGACGCGCGTTTCGGCCCGGAAGCCTTCGTCTGGGGGTCCCCCAGACGAAGGCTTCCGGGCCGAAACGCGCGGCCTGGAGATGAGTAAGAGATATTTTTACATATTGCAATAGGCATTTGCATTATGATGTGCATACATTTTCAGTTACTCTCTTCAACCACTCATGGGCTGTTGTCCCAGATGTATTATACAGAGAAATTATATCGTGTATTCATCATTGTTGCATTCATTACCCAGTACTTTGTATTGACATACAGTTGGCTGCTTGCACATTACCTTTCAAACATAAATGTTATCCGCCATAGTTGTGCTTAGCCAGTCTACACAGTGCTGCCATTTGTACTATATGTTCTGATTGTCCTTGTGGTAATCATCTCTATGCTTTTACATATGTGTTTATTTTAATTGATTCAATTAACTTTCACTGTTTTAATTCATTTCTCGTGTGTCAGACTCCAAGTTATAGGTTTTGTTTCATATCTAGCGGGTTCACCGTCGCCACCATGCTCATTATAGGCCTGTGGCCCGGTTCCCGATGGAGCCCATACATTATTGTGAAGGGCCATTTACAACGGATTTTCTAGGGAGCTGTTTGGTGTCCTCCATATAGGTACATTAATGTTATATAATTGTCCCAGTTTGTATATTCGAGTAGGAGTTTTATGATTTTCCGTAACGTTTATTAAATGTCTTTGTATACCTTTGGAATAAAAGGAAGGGCTTGGCAAAACTCAAGTCGGGCTGGGCAATGTGTTGGACTTTGGCATCTACCTTGATTTTATCTATATCCTTGCATTTTATGCCTGCGAGTATAATTTTTACATCATTTGGATCCGTTGCGTCAGATGCCACCCTTATATGGTGATTTAGGAGGCTGTGCTCCGGTGATGGGAGTACGTTTTAACGAATAAAGGAGACCCTGCAATTGCAACGTGTTTTATCAACAACTAGAAAAGAAGCACACCTATTTTGCTTTTGAAAACCCTATGAACGATCTAGTAACTCAAATTAAAACCGTGAGCTGCGCAAACCTTTATTTTTATTGCGTTTAGTGAAGTATGAACCTGCTTCAGACAGGGAAGCATATCGATAGGATAGGTGGTAAATGTATGATTGCTGTGATCCCCGCCACTGAGATCCCCCACCGTTTACTAGAAAGTAGTGAGAAGGATTTTGATTGGAGTGAGTCGCTCATTGGCCCCGTCGCTCCATTTTATGTCTATGGGGCCACTGGACATGGCTGAGAGCTGTTTCCATCAACCCTATTGACATTGAATTGAGAGGCAGGGTTCATGCGCAACCTCTGCTCCATTCAAAATCCTCTTCACTAGTCGTGTAGTGAGAAGAAACGGGGGCGTGGGGCCCCGAGCGAATATACATCTATCACCTGTCCTGTGGACAGGTGATAAATGTTTTTAGTGGGAAAACCCCTTTTAAAGGATTTCTTGCAAAAGACAAATATAGTGTAGTTGCAGCATATTCACATCTTATCACAGAAAATTGTTAATTCAAGAAATAGTTGGAGCAAAGGAGGTAAGGTAACAGGAACAAAAACAAGCTATGGACTATGGTAAAAACAATCACTGCATCTTAAGGCTGTGTTCACACTTGCGTCGGATGCTTCGTTTGGAACCTCTGCCGGCAATTCCATCAGATTCGATTGGAGGAAAAGTGCTGCATGCAACACTTTTTCTGCCATCAAAATGATGGACACCACAACGGAACCAGTCGGACCTAATTTTAAGTCAGTTGGATCCGTCGGGTGCCATTGGTATCCGTCATACAACAACTCCAATGTGATCATCGTTCAGTTTTTAAACTTTGGACTGAAAAATCCTCTGTTGAATTCTGACACGGGTTATCTAGTCAGGACCTCTGACAAGTCCACCATTAGGTCGAAGTCTACGGTTTGCCTGCCTATGTCCTATAGGAATAAAAGAGTACTCTGGATTTTATATTTATTATTTTATGGATCTGTATATTCTAGGAATCGGTTACGTGAAACGACACATTCTACAACATATTACTTTGAAAATGGCAAGAAAGGGCTTGTTTATATTAAAATAATTTTTAGCTTGCAGTGCATTGCTGACTTTTGGGCACAGGTGATCACTGCAATTTGTGATTTATTATTCTTTTTGTCATAAGAAATTACATTAAAAGCATTGCTCGCTCTTTCTATGTTATCTTTAAAAAACAAAGCAAAGGAGGATTCCATTTTTTCACTGCAACTTGAAAGGACTGTCTGGTATTTTTAAAGCTAACAATATCTTATTAACTCTCTTTTTTTGCTTTGGCCTTATTTAGGATCGTAACAATGCCCGGCAAATTCACAAGGCCGCTAGTCTGCCGTTTTATGAAGTGTTTGTGGATGCCCCTTTGTATGTCTGTGAACAGAGAGATGTCAAAGGCCTATATAAAATGGCAAGAGCTGGAGAAATCAAAGGTAAAGCTTCATCTGGAAACCCTTTGACTCCAGATTTCTCTGCCAGGATGTGATCGCATAAATGCCTTCATTAGGAACTATAGTTTTTTGTTTCTAAATGAAAAATTCATAAAATAAAACTATTATTCTTTACAGTGTATTTCTCCTATAAACCAAGAAATCTACATATGTTATGACATGAGAACCGCCTGCATAACTTTTCCTGGTCCATTTGATTGACACATTACTTTAGTTGTGTTCAAAAAAAGGTGGCTGTCAAAATGAGCATTGGTTACTTTTATGGGTTTCTGTGATAACTAGATTCTCCCATATACAATAGACTCCTATGGATAATTGTTAATGGTGTTCATCTTTTGAACACTATTTTATAGTTTACATATAGTAGTGAACATTAAAAAAAAAAAATTCTGTAACTGCATTGTATTGATGGGGTTTTCCGAGAAAAAAATCTGACCAAGAGGGGGGGTTGCCATAAAACAATAAAAGACCCATTACTCCCCTAATAAATCCCCTAGAAACTCTAGCTGTTCTGGTGATCCCTTCCGATGTTTGTTTATTGCATGGCAAGGATGATGTGCTCGTATACCCGCGTGGTCGCTAACGGCCAATAACTGATCTAGTGCCTTTTACCACTGAGGTGTAGCCGCTTATGCTTATCCAGTCAGTAAATGTATGCAAGAAACCCCAACCGGGTTTACAAGATCTTCTGCACCTTACCCCGTCTATCCTTCTTACATCCAACAAGTATTTCCTGACAAGGTGCTAAGCTGTGAAAAGAAACACTTAAAGGTGTTTTCCCACAAAATACATGTATCCCCTATCCACAGGATGGGGGGGGGGGGAGGCTGACAGCTGGGACCCCCAGCGATGAGAACGGGGGACCGAAAGTGCCCCATGACAATGGGTCGCTGGTGTGTATACTCGACCAGCGCTAATTAATTTCTATGGGACTTCCGGGACCGCTGTAGAAATGAATGGACCGCTGGTCGAGCATGCGCACCAGCGACCCATTGTCATGGAGCACTTTTGGGGACTTTCAGTCCCCTGTTCTCCTTACTGGGGGTGCCAGAGGTTGGACCTCCAGCGATCACGCATGTACCATGTGGATAGGGGATACATGTGTTTGTGTGAACTGGGCCTTACACTATGTTAAAGGGGTTTTCCCACAGAGTTCTTTGAAGCCCAATCAGCGCCAAAAAACGACCGAAACTACCTCTCACTGATTTCAATGGGCGGAGGAGCGACATGCCTCTGACCACCCATTGAAATAAATGGGAGGCAGAGAGAGCGTTTTTTTGCCCACAGCCGAAAAACACTGCAAAAACCAGGGGCAAGAAATTGCAGGCAGGTCTTTTTTGCCTGCTAAAAAAACCTCTGTGTGAACAGGGTCTAATATTGCCTCCCAAAATCACATAGGTTTTGCCATTTTGACGACTTCATGCCTGGGCCACTGCAGGGGAAATGTATGGTAAAACAAATCTTGCAACTACCAGGTGCCCGACCCATGAGACTGTCTTGAGGGCAGGGGTTGTCTTCATGAGACAATACATTTAATGTTACGTTTTATCATTTAACTAAATAAGAAATCCAAAAGTACAGGGACTGCTATTGGATTCGGGAAATCCAAATAGCACCTCCTTGAATAACTGTCGAGGTACGATCCCTGTAAGCTATTTCCTTTTATTTTCCTCATGTATCTTCTCAATTGGTTTCCATTCCTTTCTTTTTGCAGCATAGGGCACTACTGCTTATGTGGTTTGGATTAGAAGAGGAATGGATTCTTCAATCATATATCTCTACATTCACTTTTAGGTTTTACTGGAATTGATGCTGAATATGAGAAGCCTGAAGCACCGGAGTTAGTCTTAAAAACAGAATCATGCGATGTAAATGACTGTATCCAGAAAGTTGTAGAACTATTGCAAGAAATGGTAAATAAGTGGCTTGGAAAGTAATATTTATTTTTATTTCATATACGTTTGATACACTAAAAAATAGTTTGCAAGTGCTGATATTAAACCCCTTAAGGACATGGCCAATTTTGATGCTCATAACTTTTTTTTTTTTTCCTCTCTTTTGTTCGACGTAGCTGTATGAGATTTTGTTTTTTTTGCGGGGTGAGTTTTGCTTTTATGTAGGTGTCATTTTTTGGTACATTTCGCTCCAGTTTCCATTTATTTATTTTTTACAGCATACATAATCATCATAAATGAAGCTATACATTTGTTGTGCACATTGTTACGGTCGTGGCGATACCAGATACGTGTATATAATTTTATGTTTTGAGGCTTATATTTTGTGAAGTTTATTAATCGTAAAAATGTTTTGTTTTTTTTTTAAATCGCATTCTGTTTTTCTATATGCCAGTACATTAGCCTGTGTGCTGATAGTACACCGGCAGTTGTTAGGGCGTACCTCCGTATTCCCTAACCGGAAATATGGTCAGACAGCCCTGGGGTCCTTCAATGGACCCTGGGCTGTCTGGCCATACAAGGTATGTTCCTCTTCTTATTTTCTCTTTGAATGCTGCAATCATCTCTGAGCGCGGCAGTCAAGAGGTTAATGGCAGAGATCAGAGGTTTCTCTAATCTCCGCTGTTCGAGCGGGGCTGCAGCTGTGTATTACAACTGTTGCCCTGCTTCTGATCACGCAGGCACACTTGTTGTGCCTGCACGACCAGCATGACATCTAGTCTCGTTATGATGCGGCAACGTCCAGCCTCTCATGACGAGCATAGATGTCCTGTGTCGGCAACAGGTTAAGCTAATATATTTTTATGCACAGGTGTCTAAACCTTATTTAGTCAGGTATGCGCAACCATTTTCACAACCCTATACCCTTTTTTTATTTTCCTGTCAATGTAGTGGTATGTAAGCTTATGTTTTGCGGGACAAGATTTGGCTTTTATGGGCACCAATAGAAAAAAACAACACAAATTCCGCCACTTTTTTTTTTTTTTTTTTTATATGCAATGGGATATAAAGAATGTGTTAAATTTATTCTACAGGTCAATACGATTGTGGCAATATCAAATGTATATAGTTTTGTATCTTTGTACAATAAAAGCATGGTTGCATGGGGGAAAAAAAGTCACTTTTGTGCAGCCGCATCCCGTTTGCTGACGATCAGTGGCGTAGCTATAGGGGTCGCAGTTGCGACCGGGCCTCTGAGGGAGGAGGGCCCCAGAGGCCCCCCTTACCACACCACGGGGGGACCAAGTGCGCTGGATTGTCGGGGGACCAAGAGCGGAAGATTGCAGGACGTGGGTGGACTCTCTCCTAACTCTCAAAGTACAGCGTGGGGCGGGGTCAGTGACGCTCGGACAATTCATGGCCACTCGACCGTCACTGACTCAGCCCCCAGTCACTGACCCCGCCCCACGTCTGCACTTTGAGTCAGAAGAGCCTGCCCACGTTTCTGAAAACACTGCCGAGGGGTGCTTCGGGGGGGTGTCCAACTGCGGGGAATGGCGGCTGTATTGTCCATGAGAGCCTGCGGGGAAGGGTTACATGATGTCCCTGTGCGCTAACCTGGTTGGCCAGAGCGCAGGGAGGTGGGACAATTTAAGGGGCACTTGTTCCATTGCTTGCTTCATTGTTGTGACTGGAGAGGGTCTGCTGTAGTCCTGACCTGCATGGCCTGCAATTTAATGGTAAGGAACTAGGAAGAAGACAAGTTGCTGCTTAAAGGGTCCCAATATTAAAAGTTATCTTCTAACCACAGGATAGGGGATAACATGCTGATCTGTGGGGGTCTGACCGCAGGGTCCCCCACTGATCATGAGAATGGGGCTACTGTTCCTCCGAATTAATGAGGCGGCAGGTCCCGCTTGCGCCCTGCGGATCTATTCACTGGCTATGGGATTGCGGGAGACAGCATATAGCACTCGGCTATCTCCGGCAGTGCCATAAAGAATGAATGGAGCAGTGGGGTGCAAGCGAGACCTGCAGCTCCATTCATTTGAATAGAGTCCCACGATCATGATCGGTGGGGGTCCCAGCGGTCGGACCCCACCGATCAGCATGTTATCACCTATTCTGTGGTTAGGAGATAACTTTTAATCTTGGGACAACCCCTTTAACACTATCATGACTACGCTATTTTTTGTGTTTTTTTTTTTCGTTTTTCACTCCCCGCTTTCAAAGAGCCACCCAGCAGACCGTAATCTTATTGTAAAAAATGCTTGGGAGCGTTCACGACTTGCTTAGATTAGCGATCGGCAAGCTTTCCGTGTAAAAGGATACATTGTGTTTTGGAAACCTACACCATGTATCCTCTAAACCTTTGCAGCTGGAGACTTTACCCCTTCCCGACATCCGCCGTACATGTACGGCGCTGTCGGGAGGTGCTTCCCGCAAAGCGCAGTACAGTTACGGCGAGATGATGGTGCGGGCTCAGAAGCAGAGCCGGCACCATCACCGTGGGGTGACCGCTGTATTATACAGCTGGCACCCTCCTGTAACTGCCAGGACCGGAGCTATTCTCCGATCCGGCTGATTAACCCCTCAGATGCTGCGCTCAATAGAGCGCAGCATCTGACAGGTTTTTCACCCGACCGGCAATCCAGTGATGCAATCGCTGGGTTGCTGTGGCAATCAGACGCCAGAAAATGGTGTCCGAGTCTGCCTTGTACGGGAGCCGATGAGGACCCGCCTGCGGCGAGTCCTCATAGGCTTGCTGTCAGTGAATAACTGACAGCGCTAATACACTGCACTACGTATGTAGTGCAGTGTATTAGAGTAGCGATCGGGGCATCAGGCCCTCATGTCCCCTAGTGGGACAAGTCAAAAAAGTAAAAAAAAGTTAATAAAAATGTGGTAAAGCAATAAAAACACACACATTTCAAATAAAAATAAAGCTAAACTGACTTTTTTTCCCATAGTAAGTCTTTTATTATGGGAAAAACCGTAAAAATTAAAAAAGCTATACATAATTGGTATCGCCGCGTCCGTAACGACCCAAACTACAAAACTATTATGTAATTTATCCCGCACGGTGAACGCCGTAAAAAAAAAACATGAAAAACAACGCCAGAATATTTGTTTTTAGGTCACATCTTCCAAAAAATGCTATAAAAAGTGATCAAAAAGTCACATTTACTCCAAAATAGTACTAATAAAAACGACAATCCGTCCCGCAAAAAATAATCCCTGACACCGCTTTGTGCACGCAAAAATAATAAAGTTATGGGTCTTAGAATATGGCGACACAGAAAACAAATGATTTTATAAAAAAAAGTGATTTTATTGTGCAAAAGCCGCAATACATTAAAAAAAACTATATAAATTTGGTATCGCCGTAATCGTATCGACCCGCAGAATAAAGCTAACATGTAATTTAGGGCGCACTGTAGATGCCGAAAAAAAAAACCAATAAAAAACTATTCCAGAATTGCTTGTTTTTGGTAATTTCCTTTACCAAAAAATGAAAAAAAAAAGTGATCAAAACGTCGTATGTGTTCTAAAATGGTGCCAATAAAATCTACAGCCCGTCTCGCAAAAAACAAGCCCGCACTCCGCTCAATCAACTGAAAAACAAAAAAGTTATGGCACTAGTAATGCGGTGATGAAAAAACATCTCAATGCGCAAGCCGGAGGGGCACATTCCTTCAGTTTCAGGGCCCTAGTATTTAGGAAAGGGAAGGGACATAGCACATCCGCTGGAAGCGAGGGCGCCCGTATTATACCAGCGCAAAACTTTCCCAGTAATATTTCCCAAACTACGAAGGAGAAAAAGTCCCCAAAAGGTGCAGAGCGTTACAAACGGGGGATAAGAAAGAAAACCGTTAATCAGTGTGACACCGGCCTGCGCATAACGGATTGCTTCACATTGTAACACACATCTATGGATAATTGTATTATTTACCCCATGATTATACCCTCCTATTATGCCCTGATATACTCCGCACAGATTACATATACCCCTGATGTACTCCGCACAGATTACATATGTCCCCACATTATAAACGGAAATACCAGCAAAACTCAAACAAAACTACCAAGCAAAATCCATGCTCAAAATGGCGCTCTTTTCCTTCTTAGCCCTACAGTGTGCCCAAACAGCAATTTATGTCCACAAGTAAGGCATTACCATACCCGGGGGAACCCGCTTAACAATTTATGGGGTAAGATTCTCTAGGGGCACAACATATTGTGCGGTGAATGGGCAGATCAGTGGAGAAATTGCAATTTTCACTTTGCACCATCCACTGCGTATTCATTTCTGAAAAACACCTGTGGAGTCTAAATTCTCATTACACCCCTTGATAAATGCCTTTAGGGGTGTAGTTTCTAAAACGGGGTCACTTTTGTTTGGTATATCAGTGGTTTTGCAAATGCAACATGGCGTCCGCAAACCATTCCAGCAAAATCTACGCTCCAAAAGATAAATACCGCTCCTTTTCTTCTGAATGCTCCCATATACGTAAACAGCTGATTATAACCACATATGGGGTGTTACCGTACTCGGAAGAAATTACTTTACAAATGTTGGGGTGCTTTTTCTAATCTATTCCTTGTAAAAATGAAAAATGTTGATCTAAAACTACATCTTGTTGGAAAAAAAAATTATTTTTTATTTTCATGGCTTAATTCTAATTAATTCAGCAAAAATCCTTTTGGGATCAAAATTTTCACTATACCCCTAGATGATTCTTCATGGGTGCAGTTTCCCAAATGGAGTCACTTTTGGGGTGTTTCCACTGTACTAGTACTACAGGGGCTCAGCAAATGTGACATGGCGCCCAGAAACCATTCCAAAATCCAAATGTTGCTAGTTCGATTCTGAGCCCTACCGTGTGTCCAAACAAATGTTTGTGACCACATGTGGGTTATTGTTTTACTCGGGAGAAATCGCTTTACAAATGTTGTGGTGCTTTTTCTCCTTCAGTCCCTGTGGAAATGAAAAAAAAAATACCTAAACCTACATTTTATTTGAAAAAATGTAGATTTTCATTTTCACAGCCTACTTCCAAAAATGTCTGCAAGAAACCTGTGGGGTCAAAATGCTCACTATACCCCTAGATAATTTCCTCAAGGGGTATAGTTTACAAAATGGCGTCACTTGTTGGGGGTTTCCACTGTTTTGTCCCCTCGGTGGCTTTGCAAATGCGACATGGCCTCCGCAAACCATTCCTGCTAAATTTGAGCTACAAGAGCCAAATGGCGCTCTTTCCATTCTAAGCCCTGCCGTGTGTCCAAACAACCGTTTATTACCACATGTGGGGTATTGTTTTACTCGGGAGAAATTGCTCTACAAATGTTGTGGTGCTTTTTCTACTTTAGTTCTTTTGGAAATGAAAAAAAATTAGCTAAACCTACATTTTATTTGAAAAAATGTAGATTTTCATTTTCATGGCCTAGTTCCCAAATTTTTAGCAAAAAAACTGGCCGGTCAAAATGCTTGCTACACCCCTAAATAAATTCCTCGAGGGGTGTAGTTTCCCAAATGGGGTCACTTTTTGGGGTTTTCCACTGTTTTAGTTCCACAAGACCTGTTCAAAGCTGACATGGTGCCTAAAATATATTCTAATAAAAAGGAGGCCCAAAATCCACCAGGTGCTCCTTTGCTTCTGAGGCCGGTGCTTCAGTCCAGTAGCACACTAAAGCCACATGATATTTCCTAAAACTGCAGAACCTGGGAAATAAATATTGAGTTGCATTTCTTGGGTAAAACCTTCTGTGGTACAAAAAAAATTGATTCAAAATGAATTTCTGAAAAAAATAAGAGGTAAAGAGGTAAATTTTACCTCTACTTTGCCTTAATTCCTGCGCAATGTCTAAAGGGTTAAGAAACTTTCTAAATGCTGTTTTGAATATTTTGAGGGGTGCAGTTTTTAAAATGGGGTGACTTATTGGCGGTTTCTAATATCTAAGGACCTCAAAGCCACTTCACAACTGAACTGGCCCCTGTAAAAATAGCATTTTGACATTTTCTTGAAAATGTGAGAAATTGCTGCTAAAGTTCTAAGCTTTGTAACGTCCTAGAAAAATAAAATGATGATCAAAAAACGATGCCAATCTAAAGTAGACATATGGGGGATGTTAGTTAGCAACATTTTTGTGTGGTATAACTGCCTGTCTTACAAGCAGATACATTTAAATTGAGAAAAATGCACATTTTTGCAATTTTTCGCTAAATTTTGGTGTTTTTCACAATTAAATACTGAATGTATCGGGCAAATTTTGCCAGTAACATAAAGTCCAATGTGTCACGAGAAAACAGTCTCAGAATCGCTTGGATAGGTAAAAGCATTCCGGAGTTATTACCACATAAAGTGAAACATGTCAGATTTGAAAAATGAGGCTCTGTCAGGAAGGTCAAAAGTGGCCAAAGAGGGAAGGGGTTAAACAATCCCCAAAAAATAAATAAAAATAGTTTGAAACAATAGGCACATCTGCCCCATTCTCATCTGTTTCTCTAATAGGACTCTCATTGCTTCCATGCTTCAAATTTGTGCCCCTGTAATTGACCCTAAACCAACCCATGCATGTAATTATTGCCCCCAGGACCCCCTGCATCTAATTTGTATCTCCAATTGCCCTTATGTGTTTAATAAGTACTGCAATTGCCCTTTTATCACAAATTACCACCATAGCATTAAATCAGCAATCCCATTGTGCCTATGCTTTTATTCAGTGATCTTACCCCCACACTTCTACAGACCTGTTAACCCGGTAGGCAAGCAATATTGCTTCGAGGTGATAAGGACCTGATCAGCATACAATACCTACATATACCTCCCATTTCACAGACACCGCAGCAGCTCTCCTTTAAAACATAACTGGGGCAACCACACTTCAACAAAGGCTAGTCAGCAATTCTGACTTGCAGACTAGATAAGGCTGGAATCCAGTATTGCAGATGGTGTGCCTTCTCCCTGGAGTGCTTTTTATCTTTTCCCTTCCCCATTGCATTGTATATTCTAAGTATGTATTTGTAGAGGCATCAACTCCACAAAACCTCTGAAGGTGCCCTGTGGTCACCAAGACTTTAGCACCAGATCCTTTAAAGAGGCTCTGTCACCAGATTTTGCAACCCCTATCTGCTATTGCAGCAGATAGGCGCTGCAATGTAGATTACAGTAACGTTTTTATTTTTAAAAAACAAGCATTTTTGGCCAAGTTATGACCATTTTTGTATTTATGCAAATGAGGCTTGCAAAAGTACAACTGGGCGTGTTGAAAAGTAAAAGTACAACTGGGCGTGTATTATGTGCGTACATCTGGGCGTGTTTACTACTTTTACTAGCTGGGCTTTCTGACGAGAAGTATCATCCACTTCTCTTCAGAACGCCCAGCTTCTGGCAGTGCAGACACAGCCGTGTTCTCCAGAGATCACGCTGTGTCGTCACTCACAGGTCCTGCATCGTGTCAGACGAGCGAGGACACATCGGCACCAGAGGCTACAGATGATTCTGCAGCAGCATCGGCGTTTGCAGGTAAATCGATGTAGCTACTTACCTGCAAACGCTGATGCTGCTGCAGAATCAACTGTAGCCTCTGGCGCCGATGTGGCCGACACGATGCAGGACCTGTGAGTGACGTCACAGATCTGCACTGTCAGAAGCTGGGCGTTGTGAAGAGAAGTGGATGATACTTCTCATCAGAACGCCCAGCTAGTAAAAGTAGTAAAAACGCTCCAATGTACGCACATAATACACGCCCAGTTGTACTTTTACTTTTCAACACGCCCAGTTGTACTTTTGCAAGCCTCATTTGCATAAATACAAAAATGGCCATAACTTGGCCAAAAATGCTCGTTTTTAAAAAATAAAAACGTTACTGTAATCTACATTGCAGCGCCGATCTGCTGCAATAGGAGATAGGGGTTGCAAAATCTGGTGAGAGAGCCTCTTTAAGTCCTGTAATTTGCAAGGTATCCCACAGGTGATCATTCGGAATGAGATCTGGGAAATTATGAAGCCAGGTCAACAACTTGAACGGTTTGTCAAGTTCCTCACACCATCCCTAAACAATTTTTGCAGAATTATTCCAAAAATGATGGCATGTATCTGCTGCTTGTGCTATGCATCAGAATGATAATTTATTTAATGTCAGGGCTGGTTCAAGCTCCTTGAGCCAAATTACATTATTCTGCTGAAAGAGGCCACTGCCATTACTATGAAGGGGTGTACTTGTTCTGCAACAATGTTTAGGTAGGTGGTATGTGTCAAAGTAACGTCCACATGAATTTCAGGATCCAAGGTTTCCCAGCAGAACATTGCCTAGAGAATCACACTACCCCGCCAAGCTTACCTGCTTCCCATAGTTCATCCTGGTGCCATCTCTTCCCCAGGTAAGCGACGTATACGCACCCGACTATCCACACAATGTATAAGAAAACGTGAGTTATTAGACCAGGCGACCTATTAATCCATAGTCCAGTTTTCTCTCTCATAAAACTAATTTAAAGGGATCCTGTCATCAACATCTTACCTGTTAAACTCGCCTGACCCCTCAATGGCCGCAGCTGTCCAGAGTGCGTTCCTGTTCTCTTCTTTCCTGAAGTCCTCCTCTGTCTGTAAATATCGTCGTTTAAACTCTTCCCGCCTTTTATGGTAATTATTTTTCCCTCTGGGATGCAGCTTCTTAACCCCGCCCACCGTTGCCACCTGTCTGGCCCTGACTGGCTAAGGAGCTGTCAATCAAAAAGAAGGAGGTGGAGTCCACTCTGAGATGCTGGAGGAATGAAAATCTGACTCTTTTCAGATGAAGATTTGACTCTTTTCTGCTCATTTGCATACGGTGTGGGACCACTGAAAAACGGAATACTAAAGCTACAGAGCTTACTTAGAACATATTTATAGCTTAGATGACAATGATTTTTCACCCACTTTCACCAGGTATTGCTGGCTTTATAGCTAAAATGCTGGTGACAGGTTCCCTTTAACAATCACAGGAATCTACTTATGCAGCTGTAAAACAGACCCACATTTATGGCTTAGCTAACTCTAGATTTTGGCAGAAATTGGGCCGGTTAAAAAGTTGCATCTTAAATTAGTCTTCACTCAAAAAAAAACCCCGCCCAAAAAAAACAAAAAACGGGAGACACGTGGGCATACCCAGACCGTAAATGTACTTTTAGACTTAAGTATCAAAAGGCAATAGCAAATCAGTGGTGCAAATGAGTCTGCTTATAGCAGGTGTAAAATAACAATTCAAACAGCCAGAAAAATCCAAATGCACCAGATTAAGAACATATATTTTCATAAATTTAGTGCAATTCTCTCCAACTACCCTCTTCAATTTCATTGGTGCAAAATAAGTCATTATTAACTACTTGACACAAATGAAGGTCATGCATTGCCTTGCATAAATGCTCCATGACATACACCTACATCAGGTAGATCGCACAGGCACAGAAGCTGTGCCTTTGTAAGCGACATCAGGAGCCATTCTGATTCCAGCTTCAACAACCGGGATCAGAGAAAGCACATTGGCATCCAAATCACAAAGTGCCAATGAGGTTTGTTTTTTTTGTAATTCTGATCGTTCATGCGATCTCTTGTCTTTTCTCCTGTCATGTTGTTTCCATTACAAATGACTTGTAGAGACCATTCGCCCGATGCACATTTTTACACTGGACAATGATTAGGAACATTTGTTATATCTAGCAATTACCGCCCAGTGTAAGAGGCCCTTCAGGTAGCGTTCCCACGTAGCGTAAACGCTGCAGAATTTCCGCAACTGAATTCTGTGCGGAAATTCCGCAGCATTTACAGTAGCAGCAAAGTGGATGACATTTAGAAAAAAAACACAGCGTAAACCAGGGGACTCAAACAGGCGGGCTGCATGCGGCACCTGAGGCTGTCGCCTGCGGGACACAGAGCCGCTAGTATAGGCTCTGCTCCGGGACTCTGGAATCTCCTGACATGGCTGTCCATATATGGACAGCAGTGTCTGGGGCTTCCCCAGAGCCGGAGTCCCGGGCGGAACGCTAGTGTAGGCTCTGCTCTGGAACTCTGTGGAATCACACACATCACTGTCCATATTGATGTCTAGGGCTTCTCCAGAGCCAGAGTTCCGGGCAGAGGGCTAGTATAGGCTCTGCTTCGGGACTCTGGGGAAGCCTCTGACATCACTGTCCATACATGGACAGTGTTGTCAGGGGCTTCCCCAGAGCCAGAGTCCCAGAGCAGAGCGCTAGTAGCGCTCTGCCCGGGACTCTGACTCTGATTTTGCCCCTGACATCACAGTGCATATATGGACACTAATGTCAGTGGCTTCCCCAGAGTTCCAGAGCAGAGCATATACTAGTTCTCTGCTCTGGGACACCTGCCCTGGGGTTGCCCCTGACATCACAGTCCGGTAGAATCCCCTGACGTCACTCTCTATGGACAGTGGCGTCAAAGGCTCCTCCAGCAGAGGAATCTCTGGTCAAAGCATTGGCAACGCTCTGGCTGGGGAGGGGGGGGGGGGTGTGGCACTATCTAAAAGGGGGGTGTGTGTGTGTGGCAGCATCTACAGAGGGCTCTGTGGCACTATCTAAATAGGGGCTGCCCAATTTTGACAATCGTGTGTCTGCCAAACGCTGCCAACTGAGCCGCCTGAAAAGCTGGATTGCTAAAATAAGCGCGTGGAGAAAACTCGCAAATTTGCGTTAGGTTTAAACCTAGCTTTATTATTATAGTAATGTAGTATTGTTCTAGTAATGTAGTGGTGTTTTAGTAATGTAGTATTATAGTAATATAGTGTTATAGTAGTTCAAATAACTAATTTAATAAACAATTTTGTATTGTATCAAATTTGAAAATAATGCGGCCCATCAACTTCACATTTTAACTATATGTGGCCCACTTACCCAGCCGAGTTTGGGACCCCTGGCCTAAACATTCATAAATTCACCTGCGGTGCGGAATTTAAAACCGCAGCATGTCAACTTATGCTTCGTTTTCGTTGATTTTCTGTTGCGGGATTTCCCCATTAAATGCAATAGGGATGTAACAGAAAGCCGTATGTTGCGAATTTTGCGGCGGATTCGCACCGATACCACCGCAAAAATCGCAACACTGGAAAAAAAAAATCGTACTTACCCAAAACTCTCTCTCCTTCCTGCAGTCCGTTGCATCCCATGTGACTGCTGCAGTGTCACATGGCCTGCAACGTCATCCCAGGAGGCCGGACTGCGCGCAGGGAGGGGGGAGTATGGACGTTTTATGGTTTGTTTTTTTTCGCAGGCGCTGCATTCCTCAGCGGAATTCAGGCCGAAAATCCGCACCACAATGTGGAGCCTTTTTTCGGATGGAATGTACTGCAGGTTCCAGGTCTGATACGCTGGGTGATTTTTACACAGCATATCCGACCCGTGGGAACCCGGCCTAAAGCTGTAAGGGCTTATTCAGACGAACATATAATACGTCCGTGCTACGCGCGTGATTTTCACGCGCGTCGCACGGACCTATGTTAGTCAATGGGGCCGTTCAGACAGTCCGTGATTTTCACGCAGCGTGTGCCCGCTGCATAAAACTCACGACATGTCCTATATTTGGCTGTGTTTCCTGCTGCACGCACGCATTGAAGTCAATGGGTGCGTGCAAATCGCGCTCGGCACATGGAAGCACTTCCGGGTGCTGCGCGTGATTCGCGCAACAGCAGTAAAAAGTATGAATGAAAACAGAAAAGCACCACATACTTTTCTGTTTACAAACATTAAAACACCATATGCTAATGACACACGGACCTTTTGCGCGCACAAAACGCAGCGTTTTTTTGCGCACGCAAGACGCACACGCTTGTGTAAATTCGGCCTTAGTGTGAGCCTTGCCTGCAGATATGATGTTATCAAAGAAGAATGATTAGGATGATAAAGGCTCTGATCTTGCTGCAGAACTAAGTCTTATTTAAACAGTGGTCCAAGGTGGTAGTTTCTACCTTGTGACCGATGCTTTTGTCAGAAATTGGATTACTTTTATTTGATCAAACAAGGGCTTGGCAAACCTTAGTTCCTAAGCTTTAATGTTGATATGTAGACCCATGAAGCTAACTTTGCTGCAAATAATTGATGAACCGTAAAAGTGTCAGCTGAATTCTCTTGCACTTCATCACCAGGTGGCTAGTAAAGTCAAAACGAATCGGATTCAGTCGTGTTTACCCCCATTTTCTGGTACATGTGTGGAGTAACTGCTGTTCTTTTCTCTATTAACAAAAGCTTCATATTGAAATTATAAACTTTTGACAAAATTTTGCTTTTAAAGCACTTTTGAAGTTTTAAATGCACCTAAAAAACACAGTATTTTGCAGATACTGTACATGTTTTTTTGCATTTTAGGCACTACTGGCAGGGTCTTTTTAAGATCTTGCCTTGAAATGTGATAACTAATGTCACAGTTCTCTCGACCGTGTGTGTGTGTGTATGTATGTATATATATATATATATGTGACTCTTCACACCTGCCCTAGGTTTTCTGTTATTTTATTCCATTATAGCAACAGAATAACTAGAAAAACGTAAGCACTGGATCCATTGCACAACGGTGCCCACTGGAACCCATTGACTTTTTTTAATAGGTTCCGTCGGGTTTCCTCTTGATGAAGGTTGCGAATCACACATTGAGGTGTTTCCTCATGTGGTAAATTTCCATATGCCATCATGTCTACCACAGGTGATTAAATTTACCTCTTTGCACTGTTACATTTTTGCTATAGCCTTTCTGTGGTTTTCTTATTGGGGTCTGACTCTAGATACCTGATCCCTGGTGGATAAGTTATTGATATACATTGCGAATACACATTTCTATGCTTAGGGTCAGGTTGGGCTCTTTCACGTGAGGCAGTTTTTAATTACCGTACATGTATACAAATAGATAAAACATGTGAAGGGGGGGGGGGTATTTTGTCCAAATTCTTTTTCTAATAAAGATCATCTAACCAACACTATTTAGAACTATTTTTGTTCTATTTAATTGATCAAGACTTTTCTTTTGTATCCATCGGGTTCCTTTCATGGTTTTTGCGGGCCAGCACTGGGGAGTCTCCAGTTGCGGCCGTCGAGGAGTGAGTGGGCACCATGGGCGTTGGTCACCATAGGTCAAAGCTGACTCTAATGTCAAGCTATTTTTTTTTTTTTGCAAATCTCAAACTGTCCAGTAGGGGTCATGTTTAAGCTGCATAAGTGACATCAGAAAAGTAATCTAAGACTCCGGTTTCCATTTCTTGGTAAATATTTGCATAATTGTTTACAACAATACTATAATTTCACCATCTATTGGAAAGCATAATCTCAAAAAATGTAATTTCTTTGGACTGCTGCGTTTTCTTAAGAAGTTCAGAATTCTAAGGCCCTGTTCACATCTCCGTCAGAGGAGCAGAACAAGGGAATGCCCTGACGCAACGGTTTTTTTGCAACACTGGCACCGCCGCGGCTGACTGATCCAATCTTCAACGGGCAAGCGAGCGGTTTTTGACATGAAATGCGTCGTCTGTTTGCGGAAAACGCCTCAAGGTAGGGCATGTAGTTTCTTTTTCCCGCGATTGTTTTTTTTCTGCTAGCGGGAAAAAACGCCTCCACCTCCCATTGAAAATAGGAGGCAACTTCGGACGTTTCTTGCCACGTTTGTTTCCACGGCAAAAAAAGGGTAAAAAAAAACCGGTGTGAACAGGGCCTTAACGGAGCCTCTGACACGTATGTGATCAGCCCCTAAATCCTGCTGATCTGAGAAGTTTACATTTGGGCATGTGTAGAATAATTAGGGATATTGGAATTTTGCTGAATCTAACAATTACGGACGGCTATGGATGTGTATCCGTAGCCGTCAGATCCGTATTTGCGGACAGTAAAAACCCTCACGGTCGTGTGCATGAGGCCTAAGGGTCCTTACAAATAATTTTAGATCTCAACAAGATATTAATTCAAGCTAGCAAAGTTAGCCGCACAAAAACGAATTACTAACAACCATGAAAAATATTCCCTAAATGTATAAATACAATGGAAAAAAAAACCCCCGATTTAATATTGGCCATATAAAAAATATGACTATATAAGAACAGAGGAATAGGAAAATGCTGGAATTTTAGACATGTACATTTCACTTGTGTTCATTTATGAGCTGCCACTGCCAGATATCATTCTGACACTGGCAGATCATTGAAATTACGAATTCAATACCATTTACTTGACACAAGAGAAAGTACAGCTGTGTCTGAGCAAATGAAATATTGATAAAGCCCTGACCCAGACAGCATGCATTCACTTATATGAATGGAATTGAGCTTTGCAATTGATGGACTGTTATCTCATTTTCCGAGACTCTTATAACCGGGTCCGTGCCGCAGGATTGGCAGATGGGTGATGTACCTTAGAAGAGTAAAAAGGTAGAACTGGCTACCTATTGACCGATAAGCCTGACCTCAGTCCGGTGAACCCCGCAACGGAAAGTGAAACTGACAGCACAACTTCCATTTCAGTCACCATTGATCTCAATGGTGATGGAAACATCGCTAATGCTTTCCGTTCGTCATCATTCCGGCTGGTTTCCGGTTTTCCGAAATGAACGGTGATGTGAACAGGCCCTGAGGGCTTCCGTTTGTTTCCGGTTTTAACAGGGTTTCCGTTACAGTTTAACGGATCCGTTAAAAATGGAAGCCGAACGGTGATGTGAACAGGCCCTTAACGGAATTGTAAAATATATAAGCTGGCAACCTGGGCAAGTACACAGCAAATTAAATTTATTGTTAATAAATATAAAGTAGTGCACCTAGGCTACAGTGATACACTAGAGTATAACCGCAAGAGAAGTACTTGTGTATACTAGTTACAAACTAAACTAAGCAGCAGCACTCCGTGTCAAGCAGCAGCTGCAAAAGCAAATCCAGTTTTAGGCCGGTTTCCCACAGGTCGGATGCGCTGCGTATCCGACCTGGAACCCGCAGTACATTCTGTTCATAAAATCCCACCACTTTTTTTTTTTTTTTTTCCCCAGAGTTGCAATTTTTGCGGTGTAATTGCTGCGATTACGCCGCAAAAGTCGCAACACTTGGCTTTCTGTAACGGGTTTTGCATCCCCATTCAATGGGGGAAAACCCGCAACGGATAATCAACGAAAACGCAGCATATATTGACATGCTACGAGATTCTGCACCGCAGCTCAATTTATTGGCGTTGACGCTGCGTTTTTTTCCCCGGTAGCGTGGGCATGAGATTTTCTAAATCTCATCCACTTTGCTGCTACTGTAAATGCTGCGCAATGTCCCTACAGAATTCCATTGCGGAAATTTGTCAGCGTTTACACTACATGGGAACCCGGCCTTAGGGTGTATAAGAAGAGACAAACCTGTTATCCAAATTTAATATTGCCCTACTATAAATCCCTTCTAAGGCCTCATCTTGAATTTGGTGTTCAGTTCTCAGCTCCACGGTGTAAAAAGGAAATAGTAGTGCTAGGATTCAAAGGCAGCCACTAGATTAATAAAGGGCAAAGGAACTCCGTTACAATGAGAGTCTAAAAAAAATGGGCTTGTTCATCTTGGGCAAAAGACGCTGAGATGACCAGTCAGCACAACCAGATCAATACAAAATATTGGCCCATGATTTATTCATTTCAAAGGACCAAGGGACATACCTTACCCGTTTAGGAGAGGCAAACTGTTCTTTCTGTATGTAGCACAAGAAAGAATGAGTTTGCAGTACTTTACCTACGCCGTATGGCAATTCTGTGAGACGTTTACCAATCCCTCGCTAATATAGTTCTGCTTTAATGTATTTTTAGGCTATTGTACCGAAGTAAGGCTCGTTCACATCTGCGTCCGTCTTCCGTACATGGGTTCCATCAGACCTTTCCGTCAGGAGAACCCTTGAACGGAAACAATAGCTTTCCATTTGTATTACCTTTTGATTTCAATGGTAATGCTCCTGTTGCAAATGGTTTCCGTTTGTCTCCATTCCGTAAGGTTTCAGTTTTTTTTGCGGAATCTATAGCGTAGTCGACTGCGGAAGGGTCTGACGGAACCCAAGTATGGAAGCCCGACGCAGATGTGAACGAAGCCTAAGTTGACAAAGTCACTGAAAGAAGAAAATATATCATGAAGGCCAATGTAGACATCACAGGATTGTGTATCAGGTGTATTTTTCTGAGACCCCTTTTGTTGTAATGTGTTTAGGGCCTGGTGTTTAGTGACTAATGTAAGTTATTAAATTGCACGTGTCACATAACCCTTATGTTGATCCAGAGGAAGGCGAAATAAAACATAGCCTCCAAAAGGTAGGATCATTTTTCCCTCTACATCTGACAACAGACTAGTTCCCTGGATCGCTTACTCTGAGTGTTATGGCCATTGATGCTATCACTTAAAATGCATTAAAGTTTTTATTTTTCAATGACTCTAAGGGCGGATTCACACGAACGTGAATTGCATCCGTGCAGGCCGCGTGGTTTACACGCGGCATGCATGGACCAATAGAAGTCTATGGGGCAGTACAGACAGTCCGTGCTTTTTGCGCAGCGTTTGTCCGCTGCGTAAAAAGAGCGACACGTTCAATATCTCGGCGTATTTCGCGTATCACGCACCCATTGAAGTCAATGGGTGCGTGAAAACCACGCAGGTCGCACGGAAGCACTTCCGTGCGAACTGCCTGTTTCGCTCAACAGCTGTCAAAAGAATGAATGTAAACAGAAAAGCACCACGTGCTTTTCTGTTTACAAACATCCGAATGGCGTGTCATAATGATGGCGGCTGCGCGAAAAGCACGCAGCCGCGCATCATATGATGCTGCCTCACGGAGCAGGTAAGTGGCTTTTGCTGCGTGTTTTGCGTGCACAAAAACGCCACGTTCGTCTGAATCAGCCCTAACTCACATTACCAAGAAAAATAATCCTCTGGTTTGGAAATGTAATAGATTGTCAGATGCTGTTGAAGGTTTAGTGGCTCATATAGTAGAATAATCTCTTCTAATTTGAACTTTAAAGGCTATGTAAACCTTTGAAAACTTTTTTTTTTTTTTTTATAATGTATCAGTGTGATTTGTGCAACTTTGTCATTGCATTTTATTAAAAATGTGTTTTACTATTTGAGAAACAGCGGCTTTGTATCCCGTATACAGAGCAGTTGTATCTAGCGCTATATCCGTCAGGTCAGCGGGACTGACTGGTTCAGTGTCAGCGGGTCACACGCAGGATCTACCTATTATCGATCACATCTAAGTTCATAACTTAGATGTAATCGATTACAGGTGGATCAGGACCAGCTGTCGCTGAACCAGTCAGTCCCGCTGACCTGACGGATATAGCGCTAGATACAACTGCTCTGTATACGGGATACAAAGCCGCTGTATCTCAAAGTAATAAAAAAATAAATAAAAATGTACTTCCTAAGTTGCACTACTCACGCTGATACACCTTTTTATTAAAAAACAAAACAAGAAACGTGACGAAGGCAATATCTTGCCGAAACGTAGGACACCTTGCTCCAGCATTAGCTCTACGGGGGTCTGTATTATTACTTGCACACTTTTTGTCTCTGTCTCTAGATTTGAGAAGTTGCACTTGCATTTTATTCAGTGTCTGTGTTTACACTCACACATATTCGTAATTTTGTTGGCTGTTTACATCTATTTGCCCATGTCAGATTTAATGTACGGTATATTATATGCTCATTAGTGAGTCTTCTGGGGATCTATCGTAATGTACTATTTTTGATGATGTCGTTCTTCACTATTTTAAGTTGTTTGGACTCATGTCATTTTAAATTGTAGCCAATAAATGGCTTCATAGGACACTGTAAGAACACGATATACTATAATACATTAGTATTGTAGTATATCATATAAGCGATCCAACGATCAAGTCCCCTAGAGGACTTCTAATAAAAAAAAAAAAAAAACGTTGTCCCAAACTTTTTTTAAAAATAAATTAATCTTAAAAGTAAAAAAAAACAAACCCTTTCCCCAGTTTTTTCCCCCTTAAGTAATGTTAAAAAAAAAGTTAACATAACTGGTATCGCCGCATCCATAATAGTCTGAACTATTACAATATAACTTAATGTAGCTCGGTAAACGAACGACGTAAAAAAAAAACATGTAAAACACCCAAATTGCTGTTTTTTGGTCACCTTAGCGCTCCAAAATGTTTCAATATAAAGTGATCAAAACGTAGCATGTACCCCAAAATGGTACCAATAAAAACTACAGCTTGCCATGCAAAAAATATTCCCTCACATCGCTCAGTCGACGAGAAATAAAAAGTTATGCTTCTCAGAATGTGGCGACACAAAAACCATTTTCTTTTTAATTTTCTTAAAAATTAGGTTTTTTTTTATATATAAAAGTGGTAAAACATATAAAAAAAAAATGTGGTATTGCGTATTAGTATCAACGCGTAGAAAACAGTAAACATGTAGTATTTACTGCTTAATGGACGCCGTAAAACCAAACCCCCCCCCCCCAAAAAAAATGCCGCAATCGCAGCTTTTTGCCCATTTCGCCACACAAAGATTTTTTTTTTACAGTTTCCCAGTATATTATGTGGTACATTAAATGGTGCCATGAAAAACGGCAACTTGTCCTGCAAAAAACAAGTCCTCATACGGCTACGTCGACGAAAAAATAAAAAGGTTATGGCTTTTGGATGGTTTTGAGGGAAAAACAAAAATTTGCCGTGTCATTAAGCCAATGGAGAACACTACTTGAATATAATAGAATACTTGCCGCTTAGCTGAGCCTGAATAATAGAAAAAGAATGGATCTAAAAATTCTATTATAGTTTTTAACCCCTTCCCGCACCTTGCCGTTTAATGCACGTCGAGGTGAGCAGTAACTTTGCGCACCTCGACGTGCAGTTACGTCAGTTCTTTGACAGTTAACTACCGCGTGGCACTACACCGCAGCGGCGGTTAACTGTGCAGGGTGTCTGCCCTGCATTCCCTGTTGCCGATCAGCGGCCCATCGCCGCTGATTTCGGCAGTTAACCCCTTCGGTGCGGCGGTCGATTCCGATCGCCACATCGAAGGAGTTTAGCGGAGATCGGCAGCCCCCATGTGAAATCACGGGGGCTGGCGATGGTACCCATGGCAACCGGATGCCAGACAATGGCTTCCGGGCTGCCATGTACCGAAGCCTATGAGGACCAGCCGGAGGGTGGTCGTCGTAGGCTTCCTGTCAGTGTGACTGTCACGTCACAATGACAGTTGGAATGCATTACACTACGTAGGTAGTGTAATGTATTCCAGCAGCGATCAGAGCTGCAAGTCTAAGTGTCCCCTAGTGGGACAAGTAAAGAAAGTAAAAAAGAATAAAAATATTTTTTTTAAAAAAGTGTAAAAATAAATGTTAGAAGTGACCTAAACAAGTCTTTTATTATAGGAAAAAAATTAACATGTAAAAAAAAAAGTACACATATTTGGTATCACCG
The DNA here is from genome assembly GCF_050947455.1 of Rhinoderma darwinii. Lineage (NCBI taxonomy): Eukaryota > Metazoa > Chordata > Amphibia > Anura > Rhinodermatidae > Rhinoderma > Rhinoderma darwinii. The sequence continues at coordinate 172,130,818 of NC_134687.1, forward strand.
CGTTCGTAACAACCCCCAACTATAAAACTGTAATATTATTTTTCCCACACGGTGAACACCGCAAATAAAATAAACAAAAAACAATGCCAGAATCACTATTTTTTTGGTCACCACCTCTCCCAAAATATACAATAAAAAGTCGCATGTACGCCAAAATAGTACCAATACAAACTTGGTTTTTGGCCACCTTGCTCGATGAAAAATGGAATAAAAAGTGATAAAAAAAAAAAAAAATCGCATGTACCCCAAAATGGTACCAATGAAAACTACAGATTGTCCCGCAAAGAATAAGCCCTCACACTGCTCCGGTGGTCAAAAAATAAAAAAAGTTCTGGCTCCCAGAATATAGCGATGCAAAATGTGCAGTGTTCCAAAAGCGGATAAGATCGGGCTCCATTTATCAGTGTGACACTGGCCACATATCTGCAGATTATTATTTATTTACCCCATTATTATACCCTCTTATTATGCCCCTGATGTACTCTGCCCAGCCTACATGTACCCCCACATTATAAACTGAAATACCTGCAATATGCCAGAGCTACTACCAAGCTAAATCTGTGCTCCAAAAGCCAAATGGTGCTCCCTCCCTTCTGAGCCCTACAGCGTGCCCAAACAGCCGTTTACGTCCACCGATATGGCATCGCCATACCCGGGAGAACCCGGTTAATATTTTATTTGTGGTATTTGTGGCACAAACTGGGCACAACATATAGTGCACTAAAATGGCACATCAGTCGAAATTTGTAATTTTCACTTTGCCCCATCCGCTGCGCATGAAACGTTTTGCGCACCATGACTTAATAGCATGTCGTGGTGTTGGGGGGTGATGTATGGAGCGTCTCACTCACTGAGCCCGTGCCATACGCTGCGGGTGTCAGCTGTGTATTACAGCTGACACCCGGGACTAACGGACAGAAACAGCGATCGCGCTGTTACAGGAGCATGTAAAAATGACAATATACTGCAATACATTAGTATTGCAATGTATTCTACCAGTGATCTAACGACTGCTGGTTCAAGTCTCCTATGGGGATTAATAAAATTTGTAAAAACAAAAGTAAATAGTTATTATTTAGTGGAAAAAATTAAATAAATATTTAAAGTCCAAAAAAAACAAACTTTTCACATTTTTTTCCTCTAAAGTAATGTAAAAAAAATACACAAAATTGGCATCGCTGCGTCCATAAAAGTCCAAACTATTACAATATACCATTATTTAACTCGCACGGTGAACGCCCTGAAAAATAAAGAATTTAAAACGGCAAATCCGCTGTTTTCTGGTCACCTTGGCTCTACCAAAAAATATAATAAAAAGTGCTAAAAAAGTTGTATGTACCAATAAAAACTACAGCGCGTCCCTCAAATAAGCCCTCACACCGCTCTATTGACTGAAAAATAAAAAAGTTATGGCTCTCGGAAAGCGGGGAGGGAAAAATTAAAAAGAAAAAGCAAAACGTGGATCAGTCCGGAAAGGGTTAATTACTTTCTAATGAAAAAGCATTTATGACCACATGTGGGGTATTGCCGTACTCGGGAGAAATTGCTTTACAAATGTTGGGTGGCTTTTTCTCCTTTATCCTTCGTGAAATTGAAAAAATTCTACATTTTAGTGGAAATCATGTTGATATTAATTTTCACGGCCTAATTCTAATAAATTCTGCAAAAGACGTGTGGGGTCTAAATGCTCACTATACACCTAGATAGATTCCTTAAGTGGTGTAGTTTTCTAAATGGGGTTACTTTTGGGGGGCGTCCACTGTTTTGGTGCCTCGGGGGCTTTGCAAATCCGACATGACACCCAAAAACTATTCCAGCTAAATTTGAGCTACAAAAGCCAAATAGCGCTCTTTTCCTTCTAAGCCCCGCTGTGGGTCCAAACAGCACTTTATTACCACATATGGCGTATTTACGTAATTGGGAGAAATTGTTTTACAAATGTTGGGGTACTTTTTCTCCTTTATTCCTTGTAAAAATTAAAAATGTCTACGTTTTTTTCAGCAAAAAAAGTAGATTTTTATCTTTACAGACTAATTCCAATGAATTCAGCAAAACAACTGTTTGGTCAAAATGCTAACTTTACCCCTAAAAAAATTCCTTGAGGGGTTTAGTTTCCAAAATGGGGTCACTTTTGAGGGGTGTCCACTATTTTGGTTCCTCCAGTGCACTGTAAACGCGACACGGCACTGAAAACTATTCCAGCAAAATCAGAAATCCAAAATCCAAATGGCGCTCCTTCCCTTCTGAGCCCTGCTGTAGGTCCAAACAGCAGTTCATTACCACATATGGGGTATTGCTATAATCGGAAGAAATTGCTTTACATATGTTGGGGTGTTTTTTCTACTTTATTCCTTGTAAAAATTAAAACTTTCTGTTTTTTCAGAAAAAAAGTAAATTTTCATCTTCACGAATTCAAATAAATTTAGCAATAAAACTGTGGGTTCAAAATGCTAACTATACCCATTGAAAAATTCCTTGAGGGGTGTAGTTTCCAAAATGGGGTCACTTTTGTGGGGGTCTTTACTGTTTTGGTACCACAAGACCTATTTAAACCTAACATGCTGCCTAAAATATATTCTAAAAAAAGGAGGCCCCAAAATCCACTAGGTACTCCTTTGCTTCTGAGGCCTGTGTTTCAGTCCATTACCGCACTAGGGCCACATGTGGGATATTTCTAAAAACTGCAGAATCTGGGCAATAAATATTGAGTTGCATTTCTTGGGTAAAACCTCCTGTGGTACAGACAAAATGTATTACTAATGAATTTAAAAAAATAAAATTTGTAAATTTCACCTCTACTTTGCTTTAATTCCTGTGAAACGCCTAAAGGGTTAAAACACTTTCTGAATGTTTTGAATACTTCGAGGGTGCAGTTTTCAAAATGGGGTGATTTATGGGGACTTTCTAATATAAGGCTTTTGAAATTTTCTTGAAAATGTGAGAAATTGCTGCTAAAGTTCCTTGTAACGTCCTAGAAAAATAAAAGAATGTTCAAAAAATTATGCAAACATAAAGTAGACATATGGGAAATGTAAACTAGTAACTATTTTGTGTGGTATTACTATCTGTTTTACAAGTAGATATATTTAAATTTAGAAAAATGCTAATTTTTGCTAATTTTCTCTAAAACTTGGTGTTTTTTTACAAATAAATATTAAATTTATCGACGAAATTTTTTCCCTAACATAAAGTACAATATGTCACGAGAAAACAATCTCAGAATCACTTGGATAGGTAAAAGCATTCCGGAGTTATTACCACATAAAGTGACGCATGTCAGATTTGAAAAATCGGGTTGGTCCTGAAGGCCAAAACAGGCTCAGTCCTGAAGGGGTTAAACTGGCAGTTGTTTCTGGCAGACATTTGAGGGCACCTTTCAATTTATACCATGGTGCAGTGTTTTTTGTTTTTTTTAGTATAAATTAGGGAATATTATAAATCCCCACAAACTCCTACAAATATGTTTTAAAAAAAACAAACCCTGAAGATTAAGATTTTTTTTATATATTACATGCCCGGATGAATTGTACTAACTGGTGCTCTGAGAGGTAGTGACAGTTCATAGGTGCTGCATAGTGAAGTTGGACTGGCTTTGTGGGCATTGTAGTTCATCATAAGTTGTAGTATGGAAGGTGGCCCATCCCCATGCTAGAGGCTGTTGTTGTACTTTTCAGAGATGCTCCACAGAACAAGCCTGCTCTTTATCAAAGAACAGCAAGCACGCTACAAAGAGCTTGTTCTACTCAAGAGTGTTTGATGTATGGTGGTGCAGCAGTCTTGTATCTGGAATTTTTAACTCATCCCTCGTACTAATCATTTTCAGTTTCCAATTACAAGCAGTAGATTTGGCCGATTCAGGGGTATACGTCATTGGTGCCGGGGCGTGTTTGCTTTTCTTTTTTTTATGACAACAATTTCCTTCCTTTCATGTGTAAAATTTATTGTCCGCTTAAACGACCCTTGTATTTTTCTAACCAGAGTAATACTGTAAATGACGTCCTTAATCACAGTGATTCACTTTCTAATGTATTTGTTTCTTCAGCTGTCTGGTGTGAAAGTATGTGCTATTGTATTTTCAATATATTTCAAGGGATATCACACCTAAAATACGGTCTAATAACAATTTGTTAGAAAACGCACAATAATAATTATTCTAAGGCTTTGTTCACACGTGTTTTTATCACCACATTTTTTTGAAATTCCACTCACTCAGTGTTGTGGAAAACCCACATGGCTTTCAGTGTATGCTTGAGGTCAAAAAGTTTACATTTTAAGAATGGTGGAACACCAATCTGCAGTCTTAGGCTATGTTCACACGGAGTATTTTGGGGGAGGAATATCTGCCTCAAAGCTCCAAACGGAATTTTGAGGCAGATATTCCTCCCCCAAAATACTCCGTGTGAATAGCAATTATCGCGCCGTTTTTCGCCCGCGGCCATTGAGCGCCGCGGGCATAAAACACGCTTTCTCCTGCCTCCCATTGAAGTCAATGGGAGGTCGGACGCGGAAGCGCCCGAAGATAGGGCATGTCGCTTCTTTTTCCCGCGAGGCAGTTTTACTGCTCGCGGGAAAAAGACGCCGACGCCTCCCATTGAAATCAATGGGAGGCGTTCTCGGGCCGTTTCTGCCGAGTTTTGCGACGCGGTTTCCGCGTCAAAAAACTCGGCAAAAGACCCCGTGTGAACATAGCCTTACAATGTTTTAAGAAATTCTGAAAAGCCCAGTTGACACTTTGTACTTTGATGCATTTTTTTAGGTTGTCTTTTTTTTGTCCTATCTTTGCATGCGTAACTATTCAATTTATTCTAAATGTTGTGTATACAAATGTATTCCTTTTTTTAATTTATTTTTATTTCCTGTTGCTGGTATACAGCCAACTTATTTTGCAATGTTGTACATAGTTTGTAATCACTTATATGAGTTTGTCCCTTGCGAGGCTGAAAATTTTATTTCAAACATACACAGTAGAGCCAGCTTCATTGCACACCTATCTGAGGTACCTGTAGGAGACCTATATAAGCATGGAGAGCTCATACAGACTACATGCGGATGTAGCCAAATTTAACTTGCTGCAGCGTGATATCACAACAAAAGTCATTGAAAGTCTAGATAAGAGATCTAGCCACTGCTTATTTAATGCGTTTAAAAGTCAAGGTAAAGACGGCTACGTCTGTACATACGTAAGGGCTTGTTTACATCACCATTGCCCTTCCGTTGCAGGATTCTGTCGGAGGTTTCCATCAGGTTAACCCCTCAACGGAAAGGTAAAATGAAACCTAAGCTTTCGTTTCCCTCACCATTGATATCAATGGTGACGGAAACCTAGCTCATGGTTTCCGTCTGTCACTATTGTGACAGGGTTCCGTTGTTCTTGACGGAACCAATAGCCCAGTCGACTGCGCTATTGATTCTGTCAAAACAATGGAACGCTGTCACAACGGTGACAAACAGAAACCATTAGGTAGGTTTCCGTCACCATTTAGTTCAATTGTGATGGAAACGGAAGCTGAGGTTTACGTTTTCTTTCTGTTGAAGGGTTAACCCGACGGAAACCTCCAGCGGAACCCCTCAACGGAACATACAGTGATGTGAACACAGCCTTACCTGTGCTCAGATTGTCGAATTGAAATTCCATAACCCAAGACAAATAATGTTATCAACGGAGCCACCGTGCTGTCTCAAACAGTGAAAATAACGAGGATTCTCTTTCGGAACCAGATTTAAATTTTTGTTTGGTCTAAAAGGCTTCCACTTTAACTTTTAGACTTGAGGAATAGATTTCTCCACGTATTTGTCTGTTCATTGTTTTCAGTTTGCAGGCATCTGGCTGCCTTTTGCTTACTTTATATTGTGCATGCTAAACCTCTCCAGGATGGTGCTAAACTCGGTAGACTAGACCCAGGATATTTTTTCAATCCAGTACATTATAAATTTCCCCTGGAGTCCTCTTCAAGTTCATTGGCGGGGCACTGTAAAAATCTGTGTTCTTCCCATGATCCTAGCCACGGGCTCTGTCCAGAAAATATATTCACCTAAACCCAAAGAATACTTGTACTTTTATTATATATTTTTTTTCTTCAAGAAAATGCAAGAAATATTAAACTCCAGAGCCAGAAAAAAACCAATATGAACTTTGATATTACATGTTGTTTTACCTCCCTTTCTTGATAAGTTTGATGCATCTGTTTAACAGCTGAATATACGAATTCCTTTCTGGTTTCTTTCCTCAAATAGGATATTGTGCCGGTAGACGCATCTTATGAAGTCAAGGAGTTGTATGTACCGGAGAACAAACTTCAGCTGGCAAAGACCGATGCTGAAACGTTGCCGGCATTGGAAATTAATAAGGTGAATAAAGTACTTTAAATTCAGTAAAGCAGGTCTTGCAACTGTTGGAAAAGAGTTGGTGGCCTCACAAATTCGACTCCTTGATCAATTATCCTTGCGTTCTTAGAAATAAATTCTTGGGGTGTTTTTGGTGACTCCAGGAGCTCCATACTTACCCCACCTTCTGTTTTTGTCTTCACTTCTGACCTTCCCCTGTGTGGTGTTTTTTATCTTTCCTTCTCGCTGCTTTTCTCCATGCATCTACTTGGCAACGTCTCTCCTCCTTCCCTAGTAGATATTGGGAATCTTGCAGAGAACTATATATTATTTGAGGCTAATACTACCCGGCAACAACTGTTGCACGTATTCCCACCTGGAGATGTTATCCTGAAGGTTTTGTACCTATCCATTATGCTTCTGTGTAAAAAAACATTTTTTATAAGCAGATGTCCATGTATCTGGCTATGCTTGTCATATGGTATGATCACAGAATTTCCGCACTTCCTGAGCAGATTAAAAACACATTGAAAAACACCTAAAACACTTGACATCTGCTTTTCATTCACCCCCATTGAGTCACTGTTAAGTATGATAATGGCAAGTGCCAGAAAAATGTAGCCTGTTGTATACTTATAAGAATATCAAAGATACAACTGGTCATTAATACATTAAAAAAACTATCCAGATTCAAAATTGGCATGAAATAATGTAAAGGTTTCCATTTGCCTTGGTTAAATGATTAGTACGTTGCAGTATGTAAATAGCAATGTACAGTTAGTTGTTTGAAGGCTCTAGTTTATATTCCCGGCAGCTGCCGTTCTGAGTGGAGGACTCCCAGCGGACGGAGCAATATGGCTTTGGATGGTGTATTAGGAAATGCAATTTCCTAATCTATGAAACCCAAGTATGCGTTAACCAATCGGTTATGACCTCTTTAAAATGTCCCAAAGATGTTGGGATTATAAAATAAAGCCTAGAATAACGCAGATTAGTTTGTGTGTGTTGCTATTATTATATAGATATTAAACTTTGCCATTAACATTGTGGCTCATTTAATATTTATTTACTTCAATTGTACAGGTTGAGATGCAGTGGGTTCAGGTATTGGCTGAAGGCTGGGCAACACCTCTTAATGGCTTTATGAGAGAGCGGGAATACTTACAGTGCCTTCATTTTGATTGTTTATTGGATGGTAAGAAAATTATTTTATTATTGACGCCTTCTTTCTATATTGCTTAAACTTCAATTCAATTATTATTGCTTTACTATATAACTATATGGAGACATTTCTTAAAGAGGCTCTGTCACCAGATTCTCAAATCCCTATCTCCTATTGCATGTGATTGGCGCTGCAATGTAGATAACAGTAACGTTTTTTTTGTTGTTTTTTAAACGTTCAATTTTATATATATATGCAAATGAGCTTTGAAATGGACAATTGGGCGTGTTTTTTTTTTCGTATGTCCAACTGGGCGTGTATTGTGTTTTTAACTTGGCGTGTTTACTTGTTTTACTAACTGGGCGTTGTGAATAGAAGTGTATAATGCTGACGAATCAGTGACCAATCAGCATCATGCACTCCTCTCCATTCATTTACACAGCACATAGTGTTCTTACTAGAACGATGTGCAGCCACATACACAAGTGTCCTGATAATGAATACACATGACATCCAGCCTGGACGTCATGTGTATTCAGAATCCTGACACTTCTGAATCTTTTCTGTGAGATTCCAGCAAGCCACGCGTAATCTCGCGAGATTAGGAGGTAAACAAGATTTTGTTTCCCTTGCTGGAAATCTCACAGAAAAGATTCAGAAGTGTCAGGATTCTGAATACACATGACGTCCAGGCTGGAGGTCATGTGTATTCATTATCAGGACACTTGTGTATGTGGCTGCACATCGTTCTAGTAAGAACACTATGTGCTGTGTAAATGAATGGAGAGGAGTGCATGATGCTGATTGGTCACTGATTCGTCAGCATCATACACTTCTATTCACAACTGTCTGTGTTTCCGATGGCAGCCGGGGGCCTAATAAAGGCCCCCAGGTCTGCCTGTAGTAAATGCCTGCTAGATCATGCCTCTGGCATGTCCTAGCAGATGCCTGTCCGTTTTAAACGGACCGGCATAATACACTACAATACAGAAGTATTGCAGTGTATTATAAATTCGATCGGATAATCGCATAGTGAAGTCCCTTAGTGGGACTAGTAAAAGAAAAGTTTGATAAAAAGTGAAAAAAAATAATTAAAAACCACTTTTCCCCCTTACAAACTGCTTTATTATTAAAAAACAAAAAGTAAAAAAGTTACACACATTTGGTATCGACGCGTCCGTAACGACCCCAACTATAAACTTATTACATCATTTAACCCGCACGGTGAACGTCATAAAAAAACATGTAAAATTGCTGTTTTCTTTGAATCCAGTTTTTAAAAAAAAAAAAAATTGATAAAAAGTGATCAAAAAGTCGCATCTACTCCAAAATGGTACTGATAAAAACTACAAGTCGTCCCGCAAAAAAAAAAAGCCCTCATACAACTGCATCGGCGAAAAAATAAAAAAGTTATGGCTCTTCAAATATGGAGACACAAAAACAAATAATTTTGAAAAAAAAAAAGCATTTTTACTGTGTAAATGTAGTAAAACATACAAAAACTATACAAATTTGGTATCGTTGCAACAACCCACTGATTAAAGTTATTATGTTATCTATACCACACGGTAAACGGCATAAATTTAGGACGCAAAAAAGAGTGGCGAAATTGCAGGTTTTTTTCTATTTCCCCCCCCCCCCCCCAAAAAAAGAAAAAAAAGCTAATAAAAGTTAATCAATAAATTCTATGTACCCATTGCAGCCGCATGGTCTGCCTCTATGCTATTTACAACCTAGTCTGTCTTTTTACTCCCCACCTATGAGAAGTGAAGATCAATACTCCCTGATTCTGGCATGCACTGAAGACTTCATCTCCTCCTGTCTGAAACCAGCTTTGAATGAATAATTTGACATATATGACGTGATTGACGCAAACTATGAAGAGTAGGAATTGTAATAGACTATTTATTCTGAGATTGTTTGAAGTTAAAGTGTGAAAGACTTGCTAGATGACCTGATAGCTGTCTTTTGAAATATGTAATGTGTATATGTGTCTGAAAAGTATAAATACATTACTTTGCTTCCACATGTGTTTTATGACATTTGTCTGCTTAGCCAGACAGACATATGGCAAGCTGCTTGTTGAAATACCTCCATTACTTAGGCTGCACTATTCATTTGTTTTATATGTTTACTGAACTTAGTGTCCCTCCAGTTGTACTCTCCGCCTGAACTGACATCAGGCATGGAGAGACGCTCTCGCACACCGGGCGGTACAGTTGCCATGGCAACAGTACGAGGACTGTCAAGTATTGTGCCTAGTATCTGGTCTTCATTGCTGTACATATGTATAGGGCTGTGACATGGCATGAAATTGACTTATTTTTTTCATAATTGTTTTATATAACGTATATATAGTTCTATCGCTCTTAGACCTCATGCGCACAGGCCTATTACGGTTCCATACAGCTAGCTATTCCTTATTTTGCTAAACCTCTGATTTCATATGGAGGCACAACATTTTTTCACATTCATTTGGAATACTACAGAAAAACAAGTGGCATGCTCCATGATATGCTGCACTTCGCATTTTTTTTTATTTTAGGGGAGAATATCTTAGTACTGCGGCACTGTATGAGTTATCATATCGCAGCCACACAGAGTGCCTACAACTTGAGTGAACCGAAGGGACCCTGTGCCCCCATACAGCTTTGTGCATGGGGTAATTCCACTTTTAAATATCATATTTATTATATGGCTGGATTCACACGAGCACATTACGTCCGTAAAGGACAGACGTATTTCGGCCGCAAGTCCCGGACCGAACACACTGCAGGGAGCCGGGCTCCTAGCATCATACTTATGTACGATGCTAGGAGTCCCTGCCTCGCTGCCGGACAACTGTCCCGTACTGTAATAATGTTTTCAGTACGGGACAGTTGTCCGGCAGCGAGGCAGGGACCCCTAGCATCGTACATATGTATGATGCTAGGAGCCCGGCTCCCTGCAGTGTGTTCGGTCCGGGACTTCCGGCCGAAATACGTCCGTCCATTACGGACGTAATGTGCTCGTGTGAATCCAGCCAAAAGGTCATAAAAAAATTAACAAAGTTTGCTATTTAAATGCTGCAAAAAAAATTATCCAGTTAAGAGTTATGACCTTTTACTTGCATAGTATGGTGCCACCTGGTGTTCAAAGTGTATAGCAATGTGCATGCCAACCTAATGAACTGAATGGTGGTGGGCAGGCATGCTCTGTCACTCTCACTACATCCAGGTCTCTGCAAAGTGATCCTCTGTTCACTACAGAGCAGCCAATTGAAATAGCTTTCCTTAATGCTTGTCAGGGAAGGAGCAGAGCCTCTGAAGTAGCATGGCAGTATAGCTGAGGAGACTACTCCGCTTATTAGGATTGTATATCTCTGCATCCTGACAGCAGATATGCTAACTTAGTCTTTTATTGCTTTATTTCATTATATTTTCATTGGTTTCTAATAGTGCATACTGTGGATCTCACACAGTATATACCTTCACAACTCTGGATCCATGTTCTCAATCTGCAGGGAAAGTAATAAGGGACTATATTGGCAGTTGGGGGAGGAAAATGATTCTGCGCAGAACCACCCTCCGCAGCATCAAGGGGGAGACAGGGCCAGAAATACTACAAATTACTTTAATGGGAAAGCTAAGTCAGCTGAATGAGCATTTCACTGACCGCTATTAGATTTGTAAAACCCCATGACCATTAAAGGCTATGTAATCTATATTATGGTCAATCAGTGTTTTGTGCATCTTTATAATTTCATTGAAAATTTTTTTTTTTAAGATACAGCGGCTTTGTATTCTGTAAACAGAGTAGCTGTATTTTGCGCTGAATCCCGTACCAGCCAGGTCCACAGACTGACTGGTTCAGTGTCAGCGGGTTCAGTGTCCACTTGCAATCAATCACATCTAAAACTTCGCTTTCGGAGGTTTACATAGCCTTTAATGGCTCTTGTCTTCTATGTTTAGGGCCTTCATAAAGCCTATAGTTAGATACAGTTTGAGATTGCCAATAATGCCCTACTGCACTGTTCTTTGGTTTGCAAATACTGCATGTTTTCTTTTGTTTTTTTTTTAATAAAGCATTATACAACAAACCATATATATTTCCTTCTGTGTCGTTGGCAACTGTGTATTTTTACTACTCCTTTTTGCTGGATTTTCCTTCATTGTTTTTCCTGACTTTACAGTCTCATCAAAAGAAGACTGTAATCCTTGTAAAAGCCACTTCACAGTGAAAGTAAATGAGGTCAGATGTGAAGCGCTCACCCCATCATAACATTTTTTTTCTTCTAACATAGTAAAACTCGGCAAACACTTCATTCCTCATTGTGTTTCCCTCCTTGGGGAACCAGACTCCCCCTGGTTCCTTGACGCTTTATTGCTGTTTAGTATGTGGCATAATGATATCAAAGCATTTAAAAACTATTTGGGAAACAGTAGTGTTAGGGTCCTCTTACACGGCCCAACGTGGGCCGTTTCAACGGGCGTCGTTCAATGAGAGCGCACGTTGATCGGCACTCGTTTGCTCCTTTCACATGGAGCTAGTATGGGGACGAACACTCTTTACTCTGATCGCTCATCCCCATACATTTCTACCATGTCGGCAGCATGTCTCCCAGTTTACATAGGGAGATGTGCTGCCAACAACGATAATATTTTATGCTGCAGAAACTATACGATCAGGCAATGATGGCGCATCTGCTCGTTCATTGGTTGATCGTTGCCCCGTTTACGCAGGGCAATTATTAGGAACAAGCGTTCCGTGAACAGTTCCGTGCTCGTTTTCCCAATAAAGGGCCTTAAAACTTGACCAGCAGTCTAGAAAGTTGACCTAATTTTGTATTGTTAACCCCTTAACGACAGGCGTATAGTGTTTTTACGTCGGCTGTTCAGGGTAGCTCTTCTGAAGTGTCGGCTTTTTACGTTGGCACTTCAGAAGAACTTTCCCCGCATCGTGCGGGGTGCTGCTGAAGCCCGTGCTGTTAGCAACAGCCTCGGGCTTCAGGGCAACGATCGGAGACCACTACAGTGGTCTCCAATCGTATTTAGCCCCTCAGATGCGGTGCTGAATAGCGGGCGCCGCATCTGAGTGATTTTAGAGGGAGGGGGCTCCCTCTCTCATCCCACTGGCATCCTCGCGTGCATTGCGGGGTGCCGATGGGTTCTACGGGGGCCTAACAAAGGCCCCCAGGTCTGCCTTTAGTAATTGCCTGCTAGACCATGCCAGAGGCATGACCTAACAGGTGCCTGTCCGTTTTACACTGACCGGCAATAATACACTGCAATACCGAAGTATTGCAGTGTATCATAATAGCGATCAGAAGTCTGCACAGTAAAGTCCCCCAGTGGGACTAAAAATAAAGTAAAAAAAAAAAAGTTAAATAAAGTTTAAAATAAATAAATAAATGTCCCAAGTAAAAAAATAAATAAAAAGAAATTACTTTTTCCCCTTACAAAATACTTTATGAAAAAAAAGTAAAAAGTTACTCATATTTGGTATCGCCATGTCCGTAACGAACCCAACTATAAAATGATTACATTATTTAACCCGCACGGTGAACAGCGTAAAAAATATAATAAAAAAACAATTGCTGTTTTCTGTTCATCCTGCCTTCAAAAGAATTTGATAAAAAGTGATCAAACCATCGCATCTACTCCAAAATGGTACCAATAAAAACTACAAGTCGTCCCGCAAAAAAAAAATCCTCATACAGCTGCATCGGTCAAAAAATAATAAAAGTTATGGCTCTTAAAATATGGCGACACAAAAGCAAATAATTTTGAAAACATAAACAAATCCATATAAATTTGGTATTGCCGCAATTGTAACGACCCGCTGTATAAAGTTATTATGTTATTTATACCACACTGTAAACTGCGTAAAATTAAGACGCAAAACAAATGGCGAAATTTCAGTTTTTTTTCCAGTACCCCACTAAAAAAAGTTATTAAGTTAATCAATAAATTCTGTGTACCCCAAAATGGTGCTATTATAAAATACAACTTGTCCCGCAAAAAAAAAAAAGTCCTTTGAATGCGACGATGGAAAAACGTAAAAAATTGCTCGGTCATAAAGGTTTAAAATGCCTTCGGTATGAAGGGGTTTATAAGCATAGTTAAAGATGTTTAATGTTAGTAGAAGTTACCATTCCAAAAACATTCTAAAACAAGGGTAACTTAGTGGCAGTGGTGGTCAGTAATTTCACTTATAAGTTGAAATATAGATCTAATATGTGTTTGGTACAGATTCCAATGACCCATTCACATCCTATTTGTATGGTCAGCCATGTTTATTCTCACTAAAGTTCCTGTTTCCATTGCTAAGTGCTGTGTGAATAAATAAGATGTAGCATGTCTTAACACATGCTGAAAGACCGGGAGGTAGTACTAGCTGTGCCAACATCATTAACCCATTAATTACCTATGAAGCCCGCTCCATACTCCTAAAGAGGGGTGCGGGCCCTTCCTCACCTCATAGATAGGTATTTCAGTGTATTGCAACAGCAATTAAATGATCACTTGTTTATGTACCGTAGGGAGACTAAATATTTTTTTAAACGGAGTTAGTTTTTAAAATGTACAAAAAAATGTAAAATATTAAAAGTGAAAAAAAAACAACACATTTTCCCCTAAAGTAATGTAAACGAACAAAAAAATATGTTTGGTATCACTGCATCCGTTAAAGTCTATCAATGAAAAAATTAAAAAGAAAATAGTTTTTTCTTTGTAAAAGTAGTACATCATAAAAAAAAACTCGTAGGATTTATTGGTATCGCCATAATTGTATTTACCTGCAGAATAAAAATATCATGTCCTTTTTACCATGCAGGAATCTCCGTTTTTTTTTTCTTATTCCACCCCACAGTTTTTGTTCTTTTTTTTTTGCAGTTTCCCAGTACATTATATAGCACCTTAAATAGTGTTATTGAAAACTACAACTCGTCCTGTGAGAAAACAAGCCCTCCTATGGCCATGTAGATGGAGAAATAAAAATAAGTTAATGGCTTTTGGAAGGCGGGGAGGAAATAACAAAAATGAAAAACGGCTGCGGCGCCAAGTGGTTAATTGAAGAAACAGGAAGACCGTTGTAGCTGTGTCTGCATAATTTGCAGGAAAAGACGGCGATCGTACCAGTGGTTCATACATTAAACTATTTTAGTTAAGAAAATGTGTATGTTAGATTTAGTGTTATGTCGCTAATTCATTATGTTCCGCAGGGGGTGTCATCAACTTATCTGTGCCTATTGTGCTGACGGCAACTAATGAGGACAAGCAAAGACTCGATGGCTGCACAGCCTTTGCTTTGATTTATCAAGGAAGACGAGTGGCCATTTTACGTCATCCAGAGTTTTATGAACACAGGAAAGAGGAGCGATGTGCCAGGCAATGGGGGACAACCTGTAAGGAGCACCCATATATTAAGGTCCGATTGATGTCTTATTTTATTGTAGTTTTGTAGCATAATCTCTGAAACTAATCCATTTGTTGTTTTCTTTGATAACCAGCATGACACAGATTATTTAATGTATTGAGAAAAATGCTTGGATATCTTTTGAACAAGATTTCGAATTTAGAATTGGATTACTTTAACCAGCAGAGGGGGCCCTTGCAGCATTTTTAAGACCTCTTACCTGCATGACAGACTCTTGTATACAACAAAGGACAATATTTATTTGATCATCTTGATCATACTGGATCAGTTCAGAACATCAGTAGCTGATCAGGATCGTGCTAAAGCAGTGAAGAAATGTACGACTACACCTCTATAAAAGATTATAGAAACACAGTATATGTTCTAGAAAAGGAACATTACAGTAAGGCTTTTTGCCCAGCTTATATTGTCCATGAAATCTTTTTAAAGCTCCTCTGACTGACCCTTATAAAGCATGTTTCCTGCCTCGAGAATCACTGTTAGCATTCTATGTTTTTTTTTTTTGTTTTTTTTTAAAATTGCATACTTTACCGTATTATTATGGCTGTTTTCTTCTTAAAGCAACCCTCATATTCACAGTAAAAATGTCACTATACGTGCAGTATGTTTAGTAAACATACATGTTGCTCTTCTTTTTTTTTTTTTTTTTTTTTTCTATTACATTTTTTTAAATGTTGCTGCCACGGTGTGTCCTGGACTCGGGGGACAGGGATGTAATATTACCACTTTACAAAGCATTAGTTCGGCCTCATCTAGAATATGCAGTTCAGTTCTGGGCTCCAGGTCATAGAAAGGATGCCCTGGAGTTGGAAAAAATGCAAAGAAGAGAAACAAAACTAATAAGGTGCATGGAGAATCTAAGTTATGAGGAAAGATATTAAAAAAAATTACAGTGGTGCTTAAAAGTTTGTGAACCCTTCAGAATTTTATATATTTCTGCATAAATTTGACCTAAAACGACATCAGATTTTCACACAAGTCCTAAAAGTAGATAAAGAAAACCAAACCAAACAAATGAGTCAAAAAATTAGACCTCGTAATTTATTTATTGAAGAAAATGATCCAATATCACACATCTGTGAGTGTAGTGAACCTATGCTTTCAATATCCAGTGAGACCCCCACCCTTATGCAGCAATAACCGTATCTAAATGTTTCCGGTAATTGTTGATTAGTCCTGCACATCGGCTTGGAGGCATGTACCCCATTCCTCCGTACAAAATAGATTACATTTTGTTTTGTTGGTGGGTTTCCTCCCATGAACTGATCGTTTCAGATCCTTCCACAAATTGCTATTTGATTAAGATCAGGAATTTGATTTGGCCATTCCAAAACTTTAAAGCAAACCTTTCACCTGCCCATACATGCGCAGCATGTAATAGGCAGGGCTGTACAAACCGTGTCTCACTATAAAAAAAAATTTCCTATCTTTCTCCGTTATTTAGATATCAGTGCTGTTATATTTGCCCCCCGATATTTAAATAACCCCCTGAACTGTTAATGGGCATTTAATTGGCAAGGGGGCATGTTACTATCACTGTGACACTGTCCAATCCGCTATGAACTGTGTCACAGCAAGAGCTGGTGAGAGGAGAGCGTTTGCGCGCAAGTGCAGCTCCGCCGCCACCACGGAACAGAAGAGGAATGTGAATCAAGGATCTCCGGCATCGGAGCTGTGCGGGCGCGCGCGTAAACGCTCTCACTCACTCTTCGGGTCTCTGCAGATGAGGATAAGACTGATCTCTCGCAAGAGATCAGTCTTGCGCACACGCTCTCCCCTCTCCAGTTCTTGCTGTGACAGTCTTACATGCCCCCTTGCCAATTACACGGACCATTAAAAGTTCAGGGGGTTATTTAAATATCGCGCGCCAAATATTACGGCACCGATATCTAAATAACGGAGGAAGATAGGAAAAAAAAATTAAAGTGTCCCAGGGTTTGTACAGCCCGCCCATTACAAGCTGCACATTTTTATGGGCAGGTGAAATGTTCTCTAACTTTATTCTTCTTTTAACCATAATTTGGTAGAACGACTTGTTTGCTTAGGGTCGCTGTCTTGCTGCATGACCCATGTTCACTTGAGATTTAGTTCACGGACAGATGGCCCAGATGCCGCAAAACCGTCCCAAACCATGATACTACTACCACCGTTTTTCATAGATGGTATGAGGTTTTTATGCTGGAATTCGGTGTTTTCCTTTCTTCTAACAGAAAGCTTCTTATATAAACCAAAAAGCTCTTTTTTTTTTTTGTCACATCCGTCCACAAAACATTGTTCTGGCTTGTCCAGGTGATCTTTAGCAAACTGAAGACGGGCAGCAATGTTCTTTTGGGAGAGCAGTGGCTTTCTCCTTGCAATCCTGCCATGCACACTATTGTTGTTTAATGAACTCATGAACATTAACATTAGTTAGAGGGATTCTCTGTGACCTCGTGGACTAATATACGCCCTACTGTTGCCGTGATATTTGGTCAACCATTTCTGGGGTGGGTCGTAATGGTCTTGAGTTTCCTCCCAGTTGTACACAATCTGTCTGGTGGAGTCGAAACTCTTTAGAGATGGTTTTGTGATCCGTTCCATACTGATGAGCATCAACAACTCTTCTTCTGAGGTGCTCAGAAATCTCCTTGGTTTGTGCCATGATACACTTCCACAAACGTGTTGTGAAGTTCAGACTTTGATAGATCCCGGTTCTTTAAATAGAACAGGTCGCCCACTCACACCTGATTGTCTTCCCATTGATTGAAAACACCTGACTCTAATTTCACCTTCAAATTATCTGCTAATCCTAAAGGGTCACATACTTTTGCCACTCACAGCTATGTGACATTTTCCTAAATAAATGACCAAGTCTGCTCTACCTTTCAAGCACCACTACATTTTGTGGTCTTGAAAAGAGATGTCTAAGGGAACAACTTATATATAAATAGTCTGTACAAAAAATATGGTGAAAAGCTGTTGCACGTAAAACACCTTTAAAAGCCAGTGCTTCCTGCAAAATGGCGTATCCATACGACAAATGGATGGCACGGTCTCAGGAGCTGAGTCTGTGCCTTCATCCCTGGGTGTCAGCCGTATGTTACAGCTGACACCCTGCTGTAATGGCGAGGACCAAAGTTAGCTCCGATCCACGCCATTAACCTCTTAATTGCAGCAGTATTTAAGTTGTTTGTAGCCAATCGCCACCCCGGCGAGATTGCCGGCGTACCGATGGCTGCAATGGCAACCGGAGGCCTAACTGGCTAGCAGTACCGACGAGAAGATGACGCGGATTAAAAGCGATCGCTAAATCTGCAGTGGTTTGTAGCCAAATCGGCAGCCCTCTGATTCAATCGCATAGGTGCTGACGGCTGCTATGGCAACAGGAGGCCTAACAATGGTTCTCAACATGGCGACAGAAAAAATACATTATTTTTGCAAAAGTAATTTTACCGTGCTATAAATTTGGCATCGCTGGAATCGTATTAACCCGCAGAATAAAGTTAACATGTAATTTTATAATGCTTAACGCTGTATAAAAAAAAACTATGCCAGAATTGCTGTTTCTTGGTCACCTTGCCTCCCAAAAAATAGGATAAAAAGTGATCAAAAAGTCTCATGTACCCCAAAATAGTACCAATAATAACTACAGCTCGTCCCGCAAAATATCTGCCCTCGTACTACTACATCTATAAAAAAAAAAAAAATAAGGCTCCAATAAGTCAAGAAAGAAAAAAAAATATGCAGTTGTGCAGGCCTGAGGGGAACATTTCTTCTGTTTGAAGAGGCGAATTATCACGGCCCTAAAATTAGGGAACCAGAAATGGGAGGGCCCAAACATATCTGCTGGAAGCAAGGGTGCGCATATTATACCAGGACAACACTTTCCCAGCAAAATTCCCCAAACTGCAAAGGTGTAGAGTGTGTATCAAAAGGGGGATAAGAAACGACACCATTTATCAGTGCGACACTGGCCTGCTTAGGCCTCATGCACACTTCAGTTTTTTCCTTCAGGGTGCTATCCGTTTTTTTCACTGATAGCACCCTGAACCCATTCATTTCAATGAGGCCATGCACACTTCAGTTTTTTTGACGGTCCGTTTCTCCTTTCCGATCCAAAGTAGAGCATGTCCTACTTTGGTCCGGGATTCAGTGACCGTGAGGCCCATGCAAGTCAATGGGGCCGTCAAAAAAACTGAAGGCACACGGAAGGCATCCGTGTGCCATCCGTGTGTGATGGAGCCGTTGCCTAGCAACCGCTGGGCAGGCAGAAAAACATTAGAAAAATATTACACTAATCGGCAGCCACTTGTCTCTATCAATAACTGATAGAGAAAAGAGGCTGCTGATTTAAAAATAAAAAGCATTTCATACGTACCCGGTCGTTGTCTTGGTGACGAGTCCCTCTTCTTCCTCCAGTCCGACCTTCTTTTGTGACGCGGTAGCCCGTGATTGGCTGCAGCGGCGACATGGATTGAACGTTATCGCTGGAGGCCGGACAGGAGGAATGTAAGTATGAACTTTTTTTTTTATTACATTAAAATTGTATTTTCCGCGCACCGAGCATGGTACTGTCACCCTGGACAGCACCATGCTCGGCGTACGGAAACCACACGCCCGCTAAAACGGGTTCACGGACCTGTCAAAAGCGGCCGTGAAAACGGGGACGTAAGTGTGCACGAGGCCTTATAAAGGAATGCTTCAAAGCGTAACACACATTTATGGATTTTTGTTTTTGTTTTTTTACACCATTATCAAATTACCTGATTATGCCCTGATCTCACGAACCGCTCAGAAGTTTACATCGGACATATGTGCCCAAATTATAAACTGAAACACCAGTAATACTCAAACAAAACTACAACCGAGCAAAATCCGCGCTTCAAAATCCAGATTGCGCTCCCTCCGTTCTGAGCCTTACAATGTGCCCAAACAGCAGTTTACTACCACATATATGGCATCGCCATACCCTGGAAAACCCTTTAGACAATTGTTTTTGGCTGTGTGTCTCCAGTGGCACAGGGTGGGCACAACCTATTTGCCACTGAAACTGCATATCTAGTAAAACTTAAATTTTTTACTTTGCAACATCCACATCGCATTCATTTATGGAAAAGACCTGTGGGGTGAAAATGCTCACTACACCCCTTAATAAATGCTTTGAAGGTTGTAGTTTCCAAAATGGGGTCACTTCTGAGGGGTTTATTTTAGTATTTCACATCAGAGCCATGCAATTGTGAACCAATACTTTGTAAGTCGACAAATTAGGCCTCAATTTCGCATGGTACTCTTTCACTTCTGTTCCGTCGAATGTCCAGGAAAAACATTAGGGCCACATGTAGGGTGTTTCTAAAACTGTGAATCACAGCGCAATAATTGGAGAGCTGTCTTTTCATGGTGGCATAAGCTGGGCACCACATATTTTCAGATCTATGGAAAAATTGCCATTATCACTCTGCAACATCGAGTGTACACTCATTTCTGGGAAACACCTGCCCGGTTAACATGCTCACTACACCCCTAGGTGAATACCTTGAGGGGTGTAGTTTCCAAAATGAGGTCACTTCTGGGGAGTTTCCACTGTTTTGGTTCCACAGAGGCTTTGCAAATGCGATATAGCGCCCAGAAACCAATCCAGCAAAATCTGCGCTCCAAAAGCCAATTGGCGCTCCTTCCCTTCTTAGCCCTACTGTGTACCCAAACAGCAGTTTATGACCACATGTGGGGTATTGCCGTACTTGGGAGAAATTGCTTTACAAAAGTTGGGTACTTTTTCTCCTTTATTTGTTGAGAAAATGAAAAATTTTCAGCTAAAGCTATGTTGTCTTGAAAAAAAAAATTTTTTTTTTCTTTTAATTTTCACGTCCAAATTCTGATATAATCTGAAACACCTGTGGTGTCAAAATGCTCACTACACCCCTAGATGAATTCCTCAAGGGATGTAGTTTCCTAAATGGAGTCACTTTTGGGGCGTTTCTACTGTACTGGTACCTTAGGGACTATGCAAATGCGACATAGTTAAAAGAAACCAATCAAGCAAAGTCTGCACTCCAAAAGCCAAATGGTGCTCCTTCCCTTCTGAGCCCTGCTGTGTGCCCAAACAACAGTTTATTATTTTAATACCACATATGGGGTATTTACGTACCCTAGAGAAGTTGCTTTACAGATGTTGGTAGGCTTTTTCTTTATTCCTTGTGGAACTTGTTTTTTTTTTTTTTTTAGCTAAAACTACATCTCATAGGGAAAAATTAAAATTTACAATTTTTACGTCCAAATTCTAATAAAATCTATGAAACACCTGTGGGGTCGAAAGACTTACTACACCCCTACATAAATTCCTTGTGGGGTCTTTTTTTTGCTTTTGTCATCACAAGAACTCTTCAAACTTGAGATGGTGTCTATAATCTAATAAATAGGAGGCCCCAAAATCCTCTAAGTGCTCCATTGCTTCTGAGGCCTGTGCTTCAGTAAATTAGCATATTAGGGCGACATGTGGGATATTTCTAAAAACTGCAGAATCTGGGCAATAAATATTGAGTTGTGTTTCTCTGGTAAATCCTTGGTGTTACAGAAAAAAATGGATGAAAATGAAAATTTTCACTTAGCTTTAATTCCTGTGAAACACCTAAAGGGTTAAGAAACTATCTAAATACTGTTTTGAATATTTTGAGGGTGCAATTTTTCAAATGGGGTGATTAATGGGGGTTTCAAAGCCACTTCAGAACTAAACTGGTTGCTAAAAAAAATAGGCTTTTGAAAAACGATGCCAATCTAAAGTAGACATATGGGAAATGTTAATAACTACTTTGTGTGGTAGAACTATCTGTCTTACAAGCAGGTACATTAATATTTTTACAAATTGTACTTTTTGAAATTTTTCGCTATATTTTGGTGTCTTTCACAATTAAGTACTGAATGTATTGACCACATTTTACCAGTAACATAAAGTCCAATGTGTCACAAGAAAACAATCGCAGAAACGCTTGAATAGGTAAACGCATTCCAAAGTTATTACCATATACAGTAAGACAAGTTAGATTTGAAAAATTAGTCTGTCAGGAAGGTCAAAAGTGGCTGCAGCACGAAGGGGTTAAGAGACAAGGGGGCACTCCCTCCATCTGTAGAAGAAAAAACGATCCATCTCCAGATGAGACCACTCTTCTTTAAGATAAATGTGAAATTGTGTACCTTTTTGACTTTAAAAAAAAAAAAAGGCTTAGATAATTTCTTATAACAATCAAATATCAGCACCTATGTCAATGTATAGAATTCTTGTTTTGAATGTTGATCCAATCTGATCACCACTTGGGATCAGGAGGGAAATTTTTCCCCTTTTAGGGCAAATTGGTTCATGTCTTTTTATGATTTTTTTTTTTTTTTGTTATTTTACCTTACACTCGATCAATTTGGGTAAAATAAAGTTTACCCATATCCTTTCCCCGTCCCTCGGTTGAACTTAGTATGGTTGAAAAAAAGACATATGTCCACTAACTATGATTTTTTTTTTCAGAAGTAACATACACGATACTTATAGGAATAGAGAACAGGTATTGTTTTTATAGGCTTGTCTATCTTGTGTCCTGGTTACATAACCTCCAACTGGCTGCCAAGTGGTACAACTTTTTGTCCACCGTTAAAGTAGGAAGAGCAGATCTGGAGCAGAAACTTCATTAACAAAGTGATTTACTGTGCAGGCTAAAAGAAAATTAGCATTCATGGGCACCTGTATGCTTCTTTATCGGCATGAGAGGTTTTTTTAACAGTAAACAAGAGACCTGCTAATGCAAATCAAATGTCGGCAGACATTATGTTGTTGTTTTTTTTTCAAACTGATGAAAAAGAATAAAAATGAAGATGTTGTGCATAGAAATCAGTTAGCACTATACATTTTTTTAAACTTTCTCTAGAAATATTACCTCAGGATTTTGACATGTAATACTTTTTTTTTTTTTCTGTGTTCTTTGCTGTTTTGCTGCAGGTGGTGATGGAGAGTGGCGAATGGTTGGTGGGGGGAGACCTGCAAGTCCTCGACCACATTTATTGGAGCGATGGATTAGATCAGTACAGGCTTACACCAGCTGAACTGAAGCAAAAGTTTAAAGATCTGAATGCGGGTAAGTTTTATTGTCTTTTTTTTTTTTTTTTCCCCCTTATTATATACAATGCCAAGTAAAGGACAGAAACATGTTTAACATTATAAAAGTGTTATCCCCATTCTTTTGAATGCAACAATAAAATACGTAATGGCTTCTAATGATGCCCTCCTGGCTGGGATACGCTTATGACTTACCTTTTCTTAATCATTATTTTCTGCATACGTGGCCACTTTAACCAAAAAGAATGTTTCCAGAGTCTTTGCTTTTTCCATTACTTTAAGCACTTATTACAAGAAAAACGTGCTTTGACATGGTTATATGTGGCGACCTAGAAATGAAGAAAAGGCTCAATGTAAGTAGGAAATCAGAAGATTCACAGAAATGTTGTTTCGAATCTTCAACAATCCGGTCATTGATCAAAGGCTGACAGAATGCTTTTAGAGACCGTTTTCTTATCACTTTTGGAAATCGAGACTGATGGCTTTTTTTTCTTTCCCGTACGCTCACATTTCCATTTTGTGCAGCAAAATAACAGTATTGCTAACCTCTCTGTAATCACACACGTAGTTTTGATGCAGCTTTTTTCCACAGTTTTTTAGCCAAAGCCAGAAGTGGATCCAAATGGAAAGGAAAAGTATAGTGAGAGTTCGTAATTCTCTGTTTTATATCCACTCCTGTGTTGGATTTAAAAAAACGGCACTGAAGACGGCATGTGTAAGTCCAGTTTAAGGTTCTGTTCACACGGCGGATTTTGCTAGGCGGGTCCCGCCGCAAAATCCGCCGCACAATTATTCCTGCTGTCCGCAGGAAGATTTCTACTCCCATTCACTTCAATTCGAGGTTTGGGCGAAATCCGCCCGAAGATCGGGCAGGACACTTCTTTTGTCTGCTGGCTGAAAAAAAATCATCAAACTTGCGGGGGAATCCGCCACACAAATTCCGCCATGTGAACCGGGCCTAAGGCCGGGTCCAACTGAGATGTAAATGCTGCAAATTGTACCGTGGATTTGTGCAGCTAAAGTCCACAGCAGATTACAGTAGCAGACAAGTGGGTGAAATTTAACAAATCAAATCCACATGCAAAATTATTTTTCCACAAGGAAATTGACCTGTGGTGCAGATTTTTAAATCTGCAGCATGTCAATTTCAGTTGCCGATTGAACATGTATTTTTTGCTTATTTTTCCTATTGACTACAATGGGGAAGAGAAAAATCTTCAATCATATCCGCATGTAATGTAGTGTTGAAGATTTTTTAGATCTACAGATCCACAGCAAAATCAGGAAATGTGTATTTTATTTTTTCTTACCTAGTGTTTGCATATAGCTAACAGCATTTTGGAGAAAACACATGTCCTTCAATAGCAATGTGAAATGTTTATATGTACATGTTTTTTTTTTTTTGTTTTTTTTTTTAAAAATGAGAATTGATATTAGTAGAAATCGTACATCTTTAAGTTATAGCGAGAGGACAAATACATTATACCTCATAATGAACATTATGCTACGGAGGAGGGTGTGACAACGAGATCAAAAGTTCTTAATTAGCCACATTTTTTCATTCTTTTGCACTTTTTATTCTTTTTGGTGCTAAAAAACAGAAACCAGATTTTTTTTGGGAAGTTTGTTGTAAAATAGGAATGTGTATACATAGCATTTTGGCTTGTAACACTTTCTTTAAAACGCAGCATGCTGAAGGTTAGGTGTTTTTTCCAGGCATTTTTTTTCTGTAGACTTCTCAATAAAACTTCAAAAACGCATCGAAAAAAATGACACCAATTAAAAAACCGCCACTTAATCCCTTCCCGACATTTGACGTATCCATACGCCAAAGTCGGGTAGGGGAAGTATGGAATGGGCTCACGGAGTGAACCCGCTCCATACGATGCGGGTGTTGGCAGTTTGTTACAGCCGACACTTCAGCGTAACAAGCGGCATCGCGCTCGAGCGCGATCCTGCCCGTTTAACTTGTTAAATGCTGCGGTCAATAGCGACGGCAGAATTTAAATCATTAGAAAGAGGGGGGCGACCCCCTATAACAGCTCATCCCCCCCCCCGCAATGCAATCGTGAGGGGAAGATGGTTGCTATGGCTGCCTTCATTAGGCCCCCAGGTCCGCCATCTTTGTGCACCTGTTAAGCCTTCCTCTGGCAGGGCTTAATAGATGCCTGTCAGAATCCCGATATACTGCAATACATTAGTATTGCAGTATATCGTGCAAGCGATTCAACGATCGCTGGTTGAAGTCCCCTAGGACTAATAAAAAAAGTAAAAATGAGCTAAATAAAGTTGTGGTTCTTTTTGTGTAAAAAAAAAAAATAATTTAAATTAAAAGTTAAAAAACCCCCCTTTTCCCATTTTCCCCCTAGAGCATAGTAAAAAAATAAATAAACATAATTGGTATCGCCGCATCCGTAAAAGTCTGAACTATTACAATATATCATTATTTAACCCGCACGGTGAACGGCGTAAAAAAAAAAATTGTAAACGTCAGAATCTTTATTTTTTGGTCACCTAATCTGCCACAAAAAATGAAATAAAAAGAGATCAAACCGTGGCATGTACCCCAAAATGGTATTATTAAAAACGACAGCTTATCCTGCAAAAAATAAGCCCTCATACCACTTAATCGAGGGAAAAATAAAAAAGTTGTGGCTCTCGGAATTTGGCAATTTTCTTTTTTACACTTCGTTTTTACTTGTAAAAGTAGTAAAATATAGAAAAAACTATATATATTTGGAATCGCCGTAATCGTATTGACCCACAGAATAAAGGTAACATGTTTTTTTAATTGCACAGTGAATTCCGTAAAAACGGCGCGCAAAAATCATGGAGGAATCGCTGTTTTTTTCATTTTCTACCCCACAAATAATTTTTTCCCGTTTCCTAGTACATTATATGGCAAAATAAATGGTGCTACGAGAAATTACAACTCGTCCCGCAAAAATCAAGCCCTCATAGTACTACATCGACGGAAAAATAAAGACGTTATGGCTTTTGGAAGGTGGGGAGGAAAAAATGAAAATTAAAATCTGAAAATGGGCTGCGGCGGGAAGGGGTTAAAGTAAATCACAGACCTAAAATTTGTTGAAGAAAGAGATGAAACGAACATGCTCCACCTAACCTAATAAACTAGGGAATTGCATTGTAACTTCAAATTTGATCTTTCTCTTTAGTCATCAAAATACAGATTTATTTTGTGATTTAGGAGGCACCTTCCACGCATGCCTGTGGCTTTGTCTGGTGCTCCAACTCTGTCCCCTCAACAGAGAGCTGTGGTTGAGCTGCAGTACCAGAAAGCCACATGAACGACAGCTGATCGGTGTTAAGTTCTGCAGTGAATGTTCTGCAGAGACAAATACTGCATCAAAACTGCATGTGTGTGATCCTGGCCTTAATGTGTTAGCTTATGAGTGCTTGATTCTGGAGATGAGACGCTGATCCATGGATTTTTTTCTGTTTTTTTTTTCCTTTTAATGAGGCAATTGGCATCAACCTCATGGGGCTTTTTGCCTTCCTGTAGATCGACACGGTAGGACTATAGGTTGGATTTGATGGACCTGTGTCTTTTTTCAATCTTATTAACTATGTAACCACTTAATTCCCTGATTTGAGTTTTTTTTATGCTTTACCCCATGTATAAATATATAAAAAACATGTTACGTTTATTCTTCAGGTCATTACGATTCATGATCCTCCTAGTGTCCCTGTTGCTGTAGATACGTCCAGCGAGAGGGGTAAGGCTTCGTTCACATCTGCGCTAGGGCTCTGCTCCGACGTTCCATTTGTGTCTGCCCTAGCGCAGATGTGATCGAAGCCTAAGATGAGCATTTGTTCATGTTATCGCCACTCCTTATCAATAAGAGGGCCTACTTGCTCTCTCATTGTCACATATGGGGGGCTTTTATCTTCTTTCAAGAAAAGGAGTGAGATGATGAGGAGTACATAGGATCATAGCTTGTAATACCGAAATAAAAGTCTGGCTATTTGAGGTGTGCAGTACATAACATCACATTTGTTGGTAAAGGCCATGTTGCATGGAAATATGTTTGTGTTATTGAGAGCGCAAGCTGTTGTTGATGTAGACACATGGTATATATGAACTTTGCACAACTTGATCTACTGTGTGTGTGTGTGTGTGTGTGTGTGTGTGTGTGTGTGTGTGTGTGTGGCGTTGTTCAGACGAGCGTGTCCGTTTTGCGTCTGCAAAAAACAAAATTTATTTCAATCATTTCAGTTCCATGTGGCATCAGTGTGGTTTCCGTATTGCATTAGTGTGCTTTCCATATGGTATCCGTTTTCATGTCCGTGTTTCTCCTCTGCAGTCACTTCCTGGTTTTTTTTCTCCGCATTTCTTTAGCAACTGATGCATGAAACGCAGAACGCACACGGATGTCGTCCGTGTGCTGTCCGGCTTTTTCACGCACTTATAGGCTTCAATGGGAAACATGGTCTGCAAAAATGTAACAAAATAAGACATGCAGTGAGTTTGACGCCACAAACACGCTGCATAAAAAAAACACGCATATGTGAATAGCCCTATTGACTTGCATGGTTCCGTGTGCTGTCCGTTATTTCAACGGACCGCACACGGATGTAAAATACGGTCGTCTGAATAAGGCCTGAGCCTTTGCTCTTATTGCGAGTTATAGGTGCTATTTTTCATTTCTATTCGCCACAAAGTTACATGAAGTCGGTCATGGCTGTAAACTGCACGTTCAGACCGCTGCAATTGTCAGGTAGTCCGCTTGCAGGAAATCTAAAGAGTGGGGGGGTGCGCTCCTTTTTCAAGATGTGTAATCCTTGATTTTCATAAAATTTAATTTCTCGCTTCTAGCCAGATATTTGGTCTCCTCTTCAGTTATGGTGATTTTGTGAAAATATTTAGTAAAATATAATAAAAGATAGTAGAGCAATTGGAAAACTTGAGTTGACCTTGCTGCTATAAATATTTCTATACTGGATTGTGCGGCTGTAAGCAAAACCTTTTACCACATCATTATAAATGTTGCTTTAATTTCTGTCTTGACATTCGTAGAATTATGCCTTTTATACTTAGGTTTCTAGTTTTGTTTATCATACCACAAATATCTGTCGAGTTGAGAATTTGGATGGCGCCTTTTATTTGTTTTTGCCAGCCTGGTTTACATTTTCTGGTTTGTAAATTCTACATGTAAAAAAAGATTTAATATGTCACTTGGTTCCTGCTATCACAATTCATCCCAAGTCTCCCAGCTTTATCTATCACAAACTCCAAAACACATTTCAAGCTCAAATTTCATTAAGCTTACATTTCCATGTATTTTTGGCCCAAGCCAATTAACAGGAAAACCTAACCAAAAATTAAACGTACTTTTATTTTTTTTAATCCGGAAAGTCTCTTCATATTGCATTAGCTGTTTGTTTGTTTTTTATGAACGGTGTTTATGTCCATTTTTTTTAGTATAGGCATTTTTACAAACACGTTTTACCTTTCTAGCAGAGTATTTTATTATAACTAACCCCTGATTTTAGGATATATCTTCTTCTTCTTTTTTTTTTTTTTTTTTTTTTTTTAGTGCTGACACTTTACAGTTTAGCTGTGACATGGGATAAAGTGATTTTGAACATGTGGTCTAATAGGAACATGTGTTGGTATGTGGTTTGCCTCTTAAACACGGACATTCTTCACTCACTTACTTTGTTAGGCTAGCTGTCCATTTTCATTGTTGGGCTGTCTGTCCATTTACCTTATACTGTCACTCTTTGAATGACAGATTTACATTTATATACCATGCAGTGAAAGATGGATTTTTAAAAAATTTTTTTTTTACAAGAACTCTTTTCAGAAGTTCCATGCCAAGGTCAAGCGGTTTTGAGGAGAATATTCACACTGCTAAAGCTTCTGCATTGTCTTAGCCCATGTCTGGAATACTGTAAACCACAAAGTGTGAATGTAGCTGTACGGGGAGACTAAATGCCCCACCAAAAAGCAGGGGTTGAGGTGAATATTAACATTGTTTTGAATGATTGCTTGGCACTTTTTTTTTACACTGGTATTATGAGATGCACTTTAAGAGCTCCCAGAAAATCCTATTTGGTAATTAAGTTTAATTTCTGCCATGTCACATTTCAAGGGATTAGGGCTTAATGGGACAGAGGCAGGGCTTAACAGGACATGAAAGAAAGGCAGCCCTGGTGGGCTTCATTGACAGCCATCGGCACCTCCCGATCCCGTTGTGGGGGGGGGTGAGCTGTCAGAGGGGGCGCCCCCCTCGATTTAATTTCTTAGATGTTGCAATCGTGATTCATCGAAGGGATTAAATGGCCAGGAACAGCGCGATCGATGTTCCTGGCCTTTCGTCCCGGGTCTCAGCTGTAATACACAGCTGATACCCACTTCGTACGGAGCGGGCTCAGCAGGTGAGCCTGCTCCAAACATCATCACCACAACGCAATAGTACGTCGTGGTGCGAATAGGGGTTAACAAGGGGACTGGTAACACCCAGATGTCAACTTATTCACACGTTAAAGGAGGAATTTCAGGAACGGCACAACGCTGAGTTCTAAGAAAATATGTTCCAGACAGGTTATTTAATGGGGAATTCAAGTATTTACTAAAACAGAAGGTGTTTTACTTTCAGGAACAAGATTCTTATAAGTACTGTTGAAAAAAGTTGCTTGTGAATATTACAAATTCATAGCATCAAAAATTATGTAATACTTAAGTGTAAGGTCTCATTCACTCTGATTTACCAAATTTTGACGCATATCATTCATACGTATTTTTTTTAAGCCAAAATTGGTAGTGAATGCAAAATATAAATGTTTCCAATATACTTTTTCTATGTTTAGGTACACTCCTGGTTTTGGAATTGAAAAAAACCTGACTAAGCAAGTGTTAATGGGGCCTCAATTCACAAGACTGCACAGTAATTTGCTTGTGTATGGGTGGGATACCTACAGTACATAGATTCCTAATATCAAGTAAACAGTGTGAACTCGCAATTGTAATGCATGGCAATACTATATTGTGGGGGAAAATAACTTGATTTGAGTAGTACTTGCCTTGAAAAAGACCTTTTATGATATTTAAGAGCTGAAGCATGATGTTTTTGAAATTTGCTCCTGGTGATATCCGACCTATCGAAGTCCGGTCACCCCATCACATCTTATAGACTGCAGACTTTCCTAACTTATTTTCACCAATGTAAGTGTCCCCCTCTTGTATAATAGGAGGGTTTTGTGCATTAAATCTACCCATTACCTGCAGATCACAAAATGACCTTTTATTCCTCAGAATTGACAATGTTTCCAAGTTGGCTGGAAGTCCACACCATAGCGCAAAGAAACATATTTTCTCATGTCTCCTGGACAAGACTCATGAGATATCAAAGTGTTTCACATGAGTAAATAATCCATCCCATTTCTCAGCGAATTGCAGTTTGGCACCTATTTGCATGACTAAATATTTCTTTGCAGCATAGCAGAGTCCTCCAGGGTGAGGATTTGGATGGTCTACAGTTATGAAGAGGATTTTACTGTTCAGGAGTGCCTTAAGCATTTTGGCTTTGTTATATTAGATGTTTTTGCATTATGGTCTACTTGTCAGCAAAGGCAGGTTTATGTTATGTCAATTGTGGTGGTCAGTTCTAGACCGTTGTTTGGATTTAACTCTCAAGTTTAGAAATTAAGTGTTTGTCTAACTATCTCAATGCATTGTAGTGCAGCAGGTTTTCTTCCTTGCTCCACTCAAGACGAATAAGTCACAAACTGTAATCTTTGTCATTACCAGAAATCTGCTGATCCTAATGCCTCATGCACAGGACAGTGTGTGCCGGTCAGGTCCCGTCCATGAACTGTGGAAATATAGGACATGTCCTATCTTTCTACAGATCGGAAAGTCTGGTCCGATTCACCCGCTAAAGTGAATGGGTCCATGGAAACTATCGGGTGCCACTCGGATTCCGTGAAAAACGGCCCTGAATGGCACTCAGTCGTGTGCAACTGCACTTAGTCTTGTCGGCAGAGGAATACTCAAGACCACAATGTGAGCCACGGTGGTGTTAGTAGCCAAGTGTCATAGAAGATTCTACTATAACTGCTAATATCAACATTATACAGTGCTGTTAGTTGATATGTGGGTGGGGCAGATAGCAGTATAAATTAATGGATGGTTTTACCCAATTGAAGAGGACCTGTCACCTCTCCTGATGTCTGTTTTAGTAAATAATTGTATTCTCCATGAAATAATATTGCTGGAACATATTTTCTTCGAGCTCTACGTTGTCGTTCTTCTGCTATTCGTCCTACAAGCTTAGGAATAAATTGACAACTGGGTGTTACCAGTTGGGGTGTGTATTCTATCAGTGCTGACAAAGTGAGACTGTCTAGGGACACGTTCCGTTGACAAGGGGATTTATTCATAAATGTCTATAAGGAATAACAGGAATGGCACAGCGTAGAGTTCTAAGAAAATGTTCAAAATTGTTATTTCATAGGGGATAGAAACATTTACTATAATAGACATGTCAGGAGAGGTATACGGTACACTTTTTTTTTTTTTTTACGTTTTAGGCATTCATGAATTTGTTTACAATTTTTTTGCCCATTGGGATTCATCAGGCATCTTACATTTTTTTCTGTTTTTGGTGAATTTAAGATAAGTGAAGCGATTTTCTTATGTTCTATGGACTGATGAATCAGGTGAAAGGATTCGTTCCTCCCTTATAAGCTGTATGGGTCTAGTATTTGCTAGAAACTTCAGGTGCTGAGGATGCTTCTGCATAATTGTTAAATCAATTTTAGCACTATAAAGTAAAGAAAAACAAGCCACTCCCTTTCTGTCACATTTTATACAACACGTTCCTTTGCTATAATGTATAAAACCCTTTAATAACCTGGATGTGCTGTCGCATGTATAACCTTGTTTTATTTTAAGGACTCTTTTTTTTTTTTTTTTTTTTTTTTTTTTTTTTTTTATAATATCCTATAAACTATAGGAAGTTCACCACCGAATGTTATGGCGTATACTAGTGATGTGGCATAACATTAGGGCTAGTGCACGCTGGAGTTTTTTGACCTGGTAACCCCCACCGCCCACGGTAACCACCACGGGCGGTAATCACTTGCTAGAAAAAGCAGTGGCA
Source organism: Rhinoderma darwinii (assembly GCF_050947455.1). Lineage (NCBI taxonomy): Eukaryota > Metazoa > Chordata > Amphibia > Anura > Rhinodermatidae > Rhinoderma > Rhinoderma darwinii. Next base: position 172,162,922 of record NC_134687.1, read on the forward strand.
TGCCCTTTCTTCAGGGGTTTCCATCTCTGACCTCTCATTGACTTCAATGGGCGGCAGAGGTCACGGTTTTTGCCCCCAATGCTCAATGGCCACAGGCGAAAAACGCCAGAAAAAACTCTACAAATGTTCTGCCGGCAGGTCAAAATCTGCCTCAAAATTCCTAAAGCAGAATTTTCCGCCTGCAAAAAACTGTGTGAACAGGAGGGATTAACCTTTTAATCATGGTATTTCTGTAACATTGTAAAAAAATTATTTTCCTCACCATTTTTAAAGTCTTTTTCTGCTCAGATAAATGTGTTGCCGGAAACTGGCTCTTTTGGTGCTTTTACATGGATTTTTAGGGTAGCTCTTCTTGTCTAGCTACTATAAACAGGAATGCTATAACTGGATTTTAACCCCTTAAGGACACAGCCTGTTTTGGCCTTAAGGACACAGCCAATTTTTTTCAAATCTGACTTGTCACTTTATGTGGTACTAACACTGGAATGCTTTTATGTATCCAAGCGATTCTGAGATTGTTTTCTCGTGACACAATGTACTTTGTTAGTGGTAAAATTTAGTCGATATATTCAGTGTTTGTGAAAAACCCCAAAATTAAGAGAAAATTTGCAAAAAATAGCATTTTACAAGACTTAGAACTTCAGCAGCAATTTCTAACGTTTTCAAGAAAATTTCAAAAGGCTGTCTTTTCAGGGACCAGTTCAGTTCTGAAGTGGCTTTGAGGGCCTTATATATTAGAAAGTCCCCATAAATCACCCCATTTTAAAACCTAGACCCCCTCAAAGCATTCAAAACAGCATTCAGAAAGTTTCTTAACCCTTCAGGCGTTTCACAGGAATTAAAGCAAAGTGGAGGGGACATTTTAAAATGTTCATATTTTTTTGGGCCAAAATTCATTGTTAATAAAAATTTCTTTAACACAGAAGGTTTTATTAGAGAAACGCAACTCCATATTTATTCCCCAGATTCTGCAGTTTTTAGAAATACCCCACATGTGGCCCTAGTGCGCTACTGGCCTCAGAAGCAAAGGAGCACCTAGTGGATGCCAGTGCCATGTCGTGTTTGCAATGCCCTAGAGGGACCAAAAGAGTGGGAACCCCCCAAAAGTGACCCATTTTGGAAATTGCACCACTCAAGGAATATTTCTAGGGGTATGGTTAGCATTTTGATTCCACATGTTTTTTGCAGAATTTATGGGAATTATGCCGTGGAATTGAAAATCTAAATTTTTTCTAATAAAATGTAGTTTTAGCTCATATTTTTACAATAGATAAAGGAGAAAAAGCACCCCAACATTTGTAAAGCAAACTCTTCTGAGAACAGCAATACCCCATATGTGGTAATAGACTGCTGTTTGGACACACGTCAGGGCGGAGAAAGGACAGAGCGCCATTTGACTTTTGGAGCTCTAGTTTTGCTGGTATGGTTTGCGGTGCCATGTCACATTTGCAAAGCCACTGAGGGGCCAAAATAGTGCAAACCCCGCAAAAGTGATCTCATTTGGGAAACTACACCCCTCGTGGAATTTATCTAGCGGTATAGTGAGCATTTTGACCCCACTGTTTTATTTTTTTGCTGAATTTATTGGAATTAGGCAGTGAAAATTAAAATCGACATTCTTTCCACTAAAATGTTGAATCTTTTTCATTTTCACAAGGAATAAAGGAGAAAAAGCGCCCCAACAATTGTAAAGCAATTTCTCCTGAGTACGGCAATACTCCATATGTGGTTATAAACTGCTGTTTGGACACACAGCAGGGCTCAGAATGGCAGGAGTGCTACTTGGCTTGTAGATTTTGGTTGATTGTTTTTTGGGCGCCATGTCGCATTTGCAGAGCCCCTTAGGTACAAGTACACTAGAAACCCCTGAGAAGTAACTCTATTTTGGAAACTATACCCCTCAGGATAATTATCTAGGGGTGTAGTGAGCATTTTGATCGTTTTGCAACCAATTTTTTTCCCACAAGGGGTAATAGTAGAAAAAACAACTCACAATTTGTTACCCAATTTCTCCCGAGTACGACAATACCCCATGTGTGGCCCTAAACTGCTGTTTGGGCACATGGCAGTGCTCAAAATGGAAGGAGCGCCATTTGGCTTTGAGCGCAGATTTTGCTGGACTGGTGTACGGGCGCCATGTCTCATTCGCAGAGCTCCCTTAGGTACCAGAGTAGAGTGTAAAACCCTGAGAAGTGACCACATTTTGTAAAATACACCCCTCAAGGCATTTATCATTTGCCTCGACATATGACAGGGCTTAGGAGTGAAAGGTGCATGTGAGGCCTAGTTTGGTGATTTCCGCAGCATTAGCCCACAATGGCAGGGCTCGGGTTAAATAGTAAAACAAAACCCCAAGTAGTGACCCCCATTTTGGAAACTGCACCCCTCAAGGAATTTTTTTTTAAGGGGTGTAGTGAGCATTTTGACCACACAGTTTTTTGTTTTTTATTAGGAATGAATAAAAGTGAAAATTGCAAGTTTCCACAGGTATATGCCATTTTAGTGCACAATATGTTGTGCCCAGTTCGTGCCACTGAAGACAAACCTCAAACTGTTAAGCGGGTTCTCCCGGGTATGACTATGCCATATATGTGGACGTAAACGGCAGTTTGGGCACACTGCAGGGCTCAGAATGGAGGGAGCGCCATTTGTCTTTTGGAGCGCAGATTTTGCTTGGGGTTTGTTTGGGGTTTTGCTGGTATTTGAGTTTATATTGTGGGGGCATATGTAAGCTGTGTGGAGTACATCAGGGTATAATTAGAGGGTATAATCGGTAAATAAATAATAATTCATAGATGTGTGGCCGGTGTCGCACTGATAAATGGTGCCAGATCCGCTTTTGAAACACTGCACATTTTGCATCGCCATATTCTGAGAGCCGGAACTTTTCTATTTTTTTCTCCACCGGAGCTGTGTGAGGGCTTATTTGTTGCGGGACAATCTGTAGATTTCATTGGTACCAATTTTGGGGTACATGTGATTTTTAATTTACTTTTTATTTAATTTTTTGGCAGGTGACCAAAAACCAGCGATTCTGAAGTTTTTTTTATTCATTCTTTTTACGGCGTTGGCCATGCGTTATGAATGACCATCTTACTTTATTTTGCGGATCGGTACGGCGATACCATATGTATATAATTTTTCTTATGTTTTGCAGGGTCTGCACAATAAAATCACTTTTGTTTCAAATAATTAATTTTTTGTATCGCCATATTCTGAGAGCCATAACTTTTTTTTTTTATTGTTCTGTCAAAAGCTGTGGGAGGGCTTGTTTTTTGCGGGACCGGCTGTAGTTTTTAATGGTATAATTTTGGGGTACATGCAACTTATAGATCCCTTTTTTTTAAATTCTGTTTTGGGAGGGGTAGTGACTAAACAGCGATTCTGGAATTGTTTTTTATTTTTTACGGTGTTCACCGTGCAGGTAAAATGGCGTGATATTTTTATAGTTCGGGTCGTTACGGATGCAGTGATACCACGTGTGTGTACTTTTTTGAATGTTTTCCATTTTTTCCTATAATAAAAGACCTCTTATGGGAAAAAAGGCGGTTGTAGTGTTTTTTAACGTGAAGCTTTTTCATTTTTTTTTACTGCCTTTTTATTAACTTGTTTTAACTTTTTGTTTTGTCCCACTAGGGGACAGGCATGAAGCCATGATCGCTATTCTAATACACTGCACTACCTACATAGTGCAGTGTATTAGAGCTGTCTGCTATTCACTGACAGCAAGCCTATTAGGCTTCGCCTCCCGGCGGGGCCTAATGGTCTTCCGTACTAGGAAGCCATTGTTGGGCTACAGTTGCCATAGCAACCATAGGGTGCACTCTAACCACCTGGATGCAGCGATCGCTGCATCTAAAGGGTTATTCGGCCGGATCGGAGCCTAACTCCGGTCTTGGCCGTTAGAGCAGGATGTCAGCTGTGACAAACAGCTGACACGCGCACCCGCGGCAACCATCATGGTTGTCGACAGGCTAGAAGCCACTTAGATGCAGCGATGGTTTTGATCGCTGCATCTAAGGAGTTAATCGGCTGGATCGGAGCCTAGCCCTGGTCCTGGCCGTTGCAGTGGGGTGTCGGACAGCCGACCGGGTGACCGCCTTTAGCCAGAGCACACTGGTACGTCCCAGTGCCTTAAAGCTCTGCAATACAGGACGTACCGATGCGTCCTGGTGCAGTAAGGGGTTAAAGTCTACAGTAATTTGTTTACCTCAATTGACATTTATACTGCAAAACCCCTTAAAGTGGTGTTTTACCTCTTGTTCTTATAGATGCAGTCTTTGCCTTCCAGCTGCGTAACCCTGTCCACAATGGACATGCACTACTGATGCAAGATACCCACAAACAGCTACTTGAACGGGGCTATCGACGGCCAGTGCTTTTGCTTCACCCACTGGGAGGATGGACAAAAGATGATGATGTTCCTTTGATGTGGCGTATGAAACAACATGCTGCTGTCCTTGAAGAAGGTGTGCTTGACCCAGAGACAACAGTGGTAGCCATCTTTCCATCACCTATGATGTATGCTGGTCCAACAGAGGTAAATTGTGTGGCCTATCATTTCATCGATGCTCATATTTCGGCTTTGTGTGCCCTCTCCTCAAAGATTTGGGAATCCCTGTTAGGATTCGTTCGCATCGGCTCTTGGGTCCCGTTCCGTTTGAGTTTTCCGTCAGAACGGGACCCTGACTGACACAAATGGAAACCATAGGTTGAAATCAATGGTGACTGATCCGGTGCCAATGATTTTTGTTTGTCTCTGTTGTGCAAGGGTTCCGTCGTTTTGATGGAATCAAAAGCATAGTTGTGGTGATGGAAACGGAAACCTATTATTTCCGTTTGTGTCCGTCAGGGCTCCGTTCTGATGGAAAGCTCAGTCGGAACGGAGCCCTGACGCAGATGTGAATGAAGCCTAAAATTGTTGTCTCCAAAGAGAAAATCTGTCTTATCATTATAGTCTTGACAAGTCGTGTGATAACATAAGTTCTTTAAACTTTTAGAATTTTTGAAGCGAATAAAGATAGAAAGAATGATGTGTTTTAGGAGTTATTTTGGGTTTCATTCATTAATGCTTCAAGCCAATGCGGCGCTGCCCCCACAAAAGAGGTCAGGTGCTAAAACTATGGTATTTCCTCTGGGGAAAAAAGTAACAAGCCGCCATATGACTAAGTTAATTTTTGCAAAGATTATAAGGTCACTAACAAATTTTTTCCCACAGAGAAGCACTGAAGTTCGGTGCCAGTGGTGGTGTTTTTGTGACTTGCACTCCATATCGTGCTGCTGTGGAGCCCTATCCTTAGAGTGAAGAAAATAAATATTTGACTGCTAATAATAATCATAATGAATTCTTTAGTAACTTTTTTTTTTTTGTGTGTACATGTAGATATATCTATTATATTGAACGGAACAGTAACACCTGAGCATTTGCTTTTTCCCACCCAGTTTTTAGCTCCACAGTCCGTTGCCAGTTAACCCCTTCCCTCTTTAGCCACTTTTGACCTTCCTGACAGAGCCTCATTTTTCAAATCTGACATGTGTCACTTTATGTGGTAATAACTCCGGAATGCTTTCACCTATCCAAGCGATTCTGAGATTGTTTTCTCGTGACACATTGGACTTTATGTTACTGGCAAAATTTGCTCGATATGTTCAGTATTTAATTGTGAAAAACACCAAAATTTAGCGAAAAATTGCAAAAATTAGCATTTTTCTCAATTTAAATGTATCTGCTTGTAAGACAGGCAGTTATAATACACAAAATTGTTGCTAATTAACATCCCCCATATGTCTACTTTAGATTGGCATCGTTTTTTGAACATCCTTTTATTTTTCTATGACCTCACAAGGCTTAGAACTTTAGCAGCAATTTCTCACATTTTCAAGAAAATTTCAAAAGGCTATTTTTACAGGGGCCAGTTCAGTTGTGAAGTGGTTTTGAGGGCCTTATATATTAGAAACCCCAAAAAAGTCACCCCATTTTAAAAACTTCACCCCTCAAAGTATTCAAAACAGCATTTAGAAAATGTCTTAACCCTTTAAACATTTCACAGGAATTAAAGCAAAGTAGAGGTGAAATTTACAAATTTCATATTTTTCTGCAGAAATACATTTTTAATACAATTTTTTTTATAACACAGAAGGTTTTACCAGAGAAATGCAACTCAATATTTGTTGCCCAGTTTTTGCAGTTTTAGGAAATATCCCACATGTGGCCGTAGCGTGCTACTGGACTGAAACACCGGCCTCAGAAGCAAAGGAGCACCTAGTGGATTTTGGGGCCTTATTTTTGTTAGAATATATTTTAGGCACCATGTCAGGTTTGAAGGGCTCTTGTGGTGCCAAAACAGTCAAAATCCCCCAAAAGTGACCCCATCTGGGAAACTAGACACCTCAAGGAAATTATCTAGGGGTGTAGTGAGCATTTTCACCGCACAGGTTTTTTACAGAAATTATTGGAAGTAGGCCGTGAAAATTAAAATCAACATTTCTTCAAAGAAAATGTAGGTTTAGCGATTTTTTTTCTCATTTCCACAAGGACTAAAGGAGAAAAAGCACCGCAAAATTTGTAAAGCAATTTCTCCCGAGTAAAACAATACCTCACATGTGGTAATAAACGGTTGTTTGGAGACACGGCGTGGCTGAGAAGGGAAAGAGCGCCATTTGGCTTTTGGAGTTCACATTTAGCAGGAATGGTTTGCGGAGGCCATGTCACATTTACAAAGCCCCTGAGGGGACAAAACAGTGAAAACCCCAAACAAGTGACCCCATTTTGGAAACTATAACCCTTGAGGAAATTATCTAGGGGTATAGTGAGCATTTTGACCCCACAGGTTTTTTGCAGAAATTTTTGCAAGTAGGCTGTGAAAATGAAAATCTACATTTTTTCAAATAAAATGTAGGTTTAGCTAATTTTTTCTCATTTCCAGAAGGACTGAAGGAGAAAAAGCACCACAATTTGTAAAGCAATTTCTCCCGAGTAAAACAATACCCCACATGTGGTAATAAACGGCTGTTTGGACACACGGCAGGGCTTAGAAGGGAAAGAGCACTATTTGACTTTTTGAGATCACATTTAGCAGGAATGATTTGCGGAGGCCAGGTCACATTTGCAAAGCCCCTGAGGGGACAAAACAATGAAAACGCCCAAAAAGGGACTCCATTTAGGAAACTACACCTCTTGAAGAATGCATCTAGGGGTGTAGTGAGCATTTTGACCCCACAGATGTTTCATAGAATTTATTAGAATTAGGCAGTGAAAATAAAAACAGTCCTTTTTCTTCAATAAGACGTAGCTTTAGCGCAAATTTTTTCATTTTCTCAACAAATAAAGGAAAAAAAGAACCCAACATTTGTAAAGCTATTTCTCCCGAGTACGGCAATACCCCATATGTGGTCATAAACTGCTGTTTGGGCAAACGGCAGGGCTCAGAAGGGAAGGACCGCCATTTGGAGTGCAGATGTTGCTGGATTGGTTTCTGGGCACCTGTGGGCCCAAAACAGTGGAAACCCCCCAGAAGTGACCCCATTTTGTAAACTACACCCCTCAATGCATTTACCAAGGGGTGTAGTAAGCATTTTAACCCTGCAGGTGTTTTGTAGAAATTAGTGTGCGCTCAATGTTGCAGAGTGAAAATGGGATTTTTTTCCATAGATATGCCAATATGTGGTGCCCGGCTTGTGCCACCATAACAAGACAGCTCTCTAATTATTATGCGGTGTTTCCCGGTTTTAGAAACACCCTACATGTGGCCCTAATCTTTTGTCTGGACATATGACAGGGCTCAGAAGTGAAGAGTACCATGCGGAGTGGAGGCCTAATTTGGCGATTTACAAAGTATTGGTTCACAACTGCAGAGGCTCAGATGTGAAATAATAAAAAGAAACCCCTGATAAGTGACCCCATTATGGAACTGCACCCCTCAAGGCATTTATTAAGGGGTGTAGTGAGCATTTTCACCCCACAGGTCTTTTCCATAAATGAATGCGCTGCGGATGGTGCAAATTAAAAATTTATATTTTTCCCTAGATATGCCATTCAGTGGCAAATATGTCATGCCCAGCTTATGACGCTGGAGACACACACCACAAAAATTGTTAAAAGGGTTCTCACGGGTATGACGGTGCCATATATGTTGAAGGAAACTGCTGTTTGGGCACGCTGTAGGGTTCAGGGCCGAGGGAGCACCGTTTGGCTTTTGGAGAGCGGATTTTGCTTGGTACTATATTTGTTTGAGTATTGCTGGTGTTTTATAATGTGGGGGTACATGTAAGCGGGGCGGAGTATATAAGGGGCATAGTCAGGTGGTATAAAAAAATAAAAATAATCCATAGATGTGTGTTACGCTGTGAAGCAATCCTTTCTGCACAGGCCGGTGTCGCACTGATAAATGGTGTCATTTCTTATCCCCCTTTTGGTCCACACTCCGCGCCTTTGTAGTTTGGGGAATTTTGCTGGGAAAGTATTATCCTGGTATAATACGGGCACCGTCGCTTCCATCGGATATGATTGGGCCCTCCCTTCCTGGTTCCCTAATTTTAGGTCCTTGATAAATCGCCTCTTGAAACAGAAGAAATGTTCTCCTCGGGCACAACTGCATATTTTTTTATTTCCTGACTTATTGGAGCCATAACTAATTTTATTTTTCATAGACGTAGCGGTATGAGGGCTGGTTTGTTGCGGGACGAGCTGTAGTTATTATTGGTACCATTTTGGGGTACATGTGACTTTTTGATCACCTTTTATCCTATTTTTTGGGATGCCAGGTAAACCAAAAAACGCAATTCTGGCACAGCTTTTTTTGTTTTTTTTTTATACAGAGTTCACCACGCATTATAAACTACATGTTACCTTTATTCTGCGGGTCAGTACGATTCCGGCGATACCTCATTTATAGAACTTTTTTATGTTTTACAACTTTTTGCACAATAAAATTACTTTTGTAAAAAGAATGTATTTTTTCTGTCGCCAAGTTGTGAGAACCATAACGTTTTAATTTTTTTGTCGACGGAGTTGTATGAGGGCTTGTTTTTTGCGGGACGAGCTATAGTTTTTATAGGTACCATTTTTGGATACGTGCGACTTTTTGATCACTTTTTATTGTAATATTTGTAGGGCAAAGTGACTAAAAAACAGAAACTCTGGTAACGTTTTTTACGGGGTTTTTTTACGCTGTTCACCGCGTGCAATAAATAATATAATATTTTGATACCTCCGGTCGTTACGGTCGTGGCGATACCAAATACATATGGTTTATTATTATTTTTCAATAATAAAGGACTTGATAAGAGTAAAAGGGGGATTGTGTGTTATTTGATTACTTGAAACTTTTATTGTTTTCAAACTTTTATTTTTTGCACTTTTTTTTACACTTTTTTATACTTTTTTTACACTTTTTCTCAAGTCCCACTAGGGGACTTGAAGGTCCAACGGTCAGATTTTTTTTTTTCTAATACATTGCACTACCTATGTAGTGCAATGTATTAGATCTGTCAGTCATTCACTGACAGCAAGCCGTTTAGGCTTCGCCTCCCGGCGGGGCCTAAATCGGCTTCCGTAATGGCAGAGCAGGAGACCATTGTGTCTCCTGTTGCCATAACAGCAGTCGCCAGTCCCGATTGCCTGTCAGGGCTGGCGATCTGCTTGTAACCGCTACGATGCAGCAATCGCTTTCGATTGCTGCATCGAAGGGGTTAATGGCAGGGATCGGAGCTAGCTCCGGTTCCTGCCGTTACAGGTGGATGTCAGCTGTACAGTACAGCTGACTTCCACCGCTGATGACGCCGGATCAGCTCCTGACCCGGCGCCATCTTGCCGGCAGCTACGGAAGCCGATCAGGCTCCGCCGCCGGGCGGATCTTGACCGGCTTCGGTGCTAGGCAGACCGGGAGGCCAGTATTAGGCCTCCGGTTGCCATTGCAGCCACCGGAACCCCGGCAATTTCATTACTGGGGTTCCGATGAGCTGCAAACACCTTAAGTGCAGCGATCGCGTTTGAGCGCTGCACTTAAGGGGTTAATGGCGGGGATCGAAGCTAATTTCGGTCCCCGCCGTTACAGTCGGATGTCAGCTGTAAGATACAGCTGAGATCCGGTGATGATGGGACCGGCTCAGCTTCTGAGCCGGTGCCAAACGTTTGACGTACATGTACGGCAAGATGCGGGAAGTCAGTACTTTCCATGACGTACATGTACGTCAAATGTCGGGAAGGGGTTAAAGGCAAACGTATTCTTGTAGTTTGAAAGCAGTTAAAGCCTTGATTTCCCTGCGTCATCTTTGGAGCACAGTAATGAAAAACAAAATCCCTCCATACTAGCTGTTTTTTCCAATGACTTCAGACAAAGTCTTGCCAGCATAGTCCCTTTTGCCAAAAAATAACAATAATATAAAACCCATCCCTCGCTTTAATCATTTACTTTGGGTCATAGAGACAACATTATACTATTTTTCTATAAAAGAAAATTATTTGCAGGCTGTCTCTCTTTCTTTTTCTTTTTCTTTCTTTCTTTCTTTTTTCTTCCCCTTCAACTTTCACTAGATTAAACAGTACTACATAGCTAGTTTACCATATTTTATTCTTATTGGAGATTTAAGAAAATCTAGTTTTAATGTGATATTATGTGTAGGTCGCTAATATAGTTGTTTCTGATGCAAGTAGCAGTAATGATCGCATTGTAATTGTAGACTACACAGCTTCCATTCAGCCCAGTAATGGGCTACAGACTGTTTTATGTCTCTAGCCCATAAATGGCTTTCTGTTTCTTGATGGGCTCCCGGGGCAACCACAGGGGATTTTTCCATACACTGCCCAGTTCTCTATTTACAATTCTGCTGCTTATAACCAATTATATTGGGGTCATTTATATAATGCAATTATCTAAAAAAATCAAATGTGCAGATACGCAAGCATTTTACGTTCTACATTTTGATTACATGATTACTTAGATCACCTTGATTACGACCGTTTAATCCCTTAAAGTTAATCGTGGCATCTGAGTTAGAAAGATTGCCCCCTGCCTGCAAAGTGATCGCGTGGTGCCGATAGTTATCACGGCAGCTTAGGGCCTAATGAAGGCCCCCAGGTCTACCATCTTTGTACTCCCTATTAAGTTTTTTTTCTTATAATTGCTGGGCTGACATGATGTTGGACATGTTGATGTCCTATGTGCTTAATAAAGCACGGTATGCTTTCTGTTTTGTGATTGAATTTTATGCATTGTATGTAGTGTAATTGTATTTTTGTAAAAAAAAAAATGACATAAAAAGTGTCATGTACCCCAAAATGGCACCAGTAGAAACTATAGATTGCCCAGCAAAAAAGAAGTCCTCATACCGCTCAATCGACGGAAAAAAAAAAGGTTATGGAACAAATTTTATTTTTAACCATCCGTTTTTTCCTTGTAAAAGTAGAAAAACATAAAAAAAACTATAGAAATTTGGTATCGCTGTAATCGGATTGACCCACAGAATAAAGTGACATGTCATTTTTTCCACACGGTAAACGCCGTAAAAACAAAACACCCCAAAAAATGGAGGAATCAGTTTTTTTCCCATTCCTCCCCACAAAGATTGTTTTCTAGTTTCCTAGTACATTATATGGTACAATAAATAGAGCCGTTAAAAGCTACAACTCGCCCTGCAAAAAACAAGCCCTCGTATGGCTATATCGTCAAAAAAATGTAAAAGTTAAGGCTTTTGGAAGGTGGGGAGGAAAAAGCAAAAGTAAATATCTGAAAAATGGCTACGGAGGGAAGGGGTTAAGGAATGGGTGAATTGCGAGAAATATTCTCAAACTTGGGGTCAGACAGTTTGGAAAAAAAGGCGGTTTAGGGGCTTACTATTTACAAAAATATGAATGTACTGTACAGTGAGCCATCAAATTATCTTTTACCACCTGTAACCGTGACCAGGGTGCATCCTCTACGTCTAGAGGAAAGAAGGTTTCACAATTCTCCTAAACAGGGATTCTTTACTGTAAGAGCAGTGAGACTATAGAACTCGTTGCCACAAGATGTTATGGTGGTTGATTAATTGAACAAGTTTCAAAAGAGGGGCCTGGATCACTTTCATGAAAATATATTACAATCTATGAGTACTAGATTGCTATATTTGGAGTTTGAAACAAATCCCCCCCACCAACACAAGACAAGTGGCAGCTGCCCAATAGAGGCTTTTTCCTTCCTCTGGATCAACACTGTATGATTATAGGTTGGACTTGATGAACATGTTGTTTTTTTTTGGGGGGGGGGGGGGTTCTTTCCCAACCTTGTCAACTATGTTAGTGGTTACACTTGTGTTTAGTAAATGACCCCAATAATCTGCTTTTAATGTTACTATTTCTTCATGTAACTGAACATTGCTTTCAAAATACAGGTCCAGTGGCACTGCAGAGCTCGCATGGTGGCAGGTGCTAATTTTTATATTGTCGGCAGAGATCCTGCAGGAATGCCACACCCAGCAACGGGAAAGGATCTGTACGAGCCTACACATGGTGCCAAGGTGCTCACCATGGCTCCTGGTCTGATCTCACTGGAAATTGTCCCATTCCGTGTTGCTGCTTATAACAAGAAGAAAAAGTGCATGGACTACTTTGATCCTCTACAGTAAGTATCTTTTATGTTTGTCATGTATTCAAGTATTTCCGACATAGATCTTAAATATAAGTATCACAGTTAATAACCGGTATGACTTTTATCTATCCAAATTACACTTCTAACTGCACAGGCTTTGAAGGATGTCCAATGTCCCGCAGAGTAAGGAAACATTTGTCATCAAGTACCTGTTTTTAAGGACATTTTCTAGAAACGCTTGTGTATTTTGTGGGAAAGTATGTCTTAAATTCTCTTAACAAACTTGGTTGATTTATGGTTCCAACTGCATTTTGGACAGCAATGAACAAAAATTCAGTGACCTGTGGAGCTGAGCTTCTCCTATCTTGACTACTACTTATATTCTTGCTGCCAGCTTTTTTAAGTGTTCTACATGGGGATCTAGTTTCTAGCACTATTAGCTGCATATTCCATGCTCTATCACTGTATAGGTCAGCTTACTATTTTGGTGTCCTCCTTAGATCTTACAGGTCTACACTATACACCATATAGCCATAACATTAAAACCACCTGCTTAATATTGTGTAGGTCCCCCTTGTTCTCCAGAACTGTTCTGACCCGTCGAAGCACGTACTCCAGAAGACCTTTGAATTTTTCCTGTGGTGTCATTTGTCAGCAGCAGATCTTTTAAGTCCTGTAAGTTGCGAGGTTCGGTCTCCATGAATTTGACTTCTTTTTCCAGCACTTCCCACAGATTCTCTATCGGATTGAGATCTGTGAAATTTACACCTCGAACTCTGTCATGTTTCTTAAATCATTCCTGAACAAGTATTGCAGTTTTGGAGATTCTCTGACCCAGTTATCTAGCCATCACAATTTGTCCCTCTTCGAAGACGCCGACCCATTATCCTGATTCCAACACATTAACTTCAAATACTGACTGGTCTCTTGCTGCCTTATGTATCCCACCCCTTGACAGGCGTCATTGTCACAAGAAAATCAATATTATTTACTTCACCCGTTTGTGGTTTTATTGTTATAGATGAACAACGTATACTGAAGATCTATCTTAACAGATCTTGAAACTTACTATTCAAGGATGCTTAATTTCCGCTTCTGGGAAACAAAAGCCCAGCCTCCAGTCTTAATAACTATGAACAGTTGATCCCCAGGGTTGACTTCTACCATGGTACAGGTTTTTTTTTAATTTTTATATTTAATAAAAAAAAAATAATTCTAATTTGTTCGAAGGCTTACAGAAATGGTGACCTTTCCACATGTAACACAAGATTGCGGTTAGTGGCTTTATAAATCCTCTCTGGATTGCCTTAGTGTTTTCTCTGATGACACTGATATGAAGTGTTCCCACATCATGGAAGAAAAGAATCAAGAATTTTTTTTCTTTTTTTTCCCCTCCAATTTGCGTGCCCTGAAATAATAAAAGCCTTTTATTTTGTATCAATAGTGTCAATGGCAATGCATTACATCCCCTGGCCTTTGGAATGAATGGAGGCACACCCAGTGCTATTCCTGCTATCCCCTTACCTTAACATAGTTGGCTTTACCATAAAAGCATGTTTGGGAGCATTTAGGTAAATTGATAGCAACATAATGCAGTTTGCTACCCTGGTATTCAATGTTTCCCTTGTAAATTATAATTGGAAGATATTCCAGAAATGTTGTGTGGTGACAGATATATTATGAAGAGGAATGAGGTAACAACATAACTGATCTGGCTCCTATTTTCTTTAATCTAAAAAGGCTTTACACAGTTATCCAGCAAAATAGCCTTTCATGTGGGAGAGCCTATTTCCAGTTCATGTGGTCGGACCACCATTACGGAGGTTTGGACAGCATTCCAGGTTACTCCTATTGTTTGAGCTATAATATAGTCTTGTTTCAGGAATTTTTTGGCTCCCACGTTAAACAGGTGCTTTAGCTACTTTTAACATGAATATGTTTGTTTGTGAGGCGGCGGACTCCACAGAGGATTACAGAGATTTAGTACAGTATTTGCCCAAGCTACTTGGTAACTTGATTATAAGGAGGTACAACTGAATGTCAATTTGGAGGAATTTGCTACAAGTTTATCATCCATGGTTTAATTAATAGTAATTGTCTTCTATCACAATTTACAGTTTCTAGTTTGGAGCCACATTC